>NC_037673.1:133260605-133583395 GCF_003255815.1 Theropithecus gelada | reverse complement strand
CTTCCCCCATGACTTCTTTCTTTCAGTTTTTCCTTTTCATCATTCTATTCCTAGCCTTTCCTGTGTTGGAATTGGAAGTGGTGAGGATTTGCTACAGCTCCATGAGTCTGGGTTGTCCCTAGAGGCTGAGTCATAAGAATGGGATCAGTATGATTGGGAAATGATTGCATCCAATGATGCAAAGCCCATGCTCTGCTCAGATGGTTGGCCACGTATTGTTCCTTAGCAGCCTTGAACATCCCTGTGGATTGGAGTGTTCAGGCACAGGCTGCAAAGCGAGTGGGCTGTGAGCCTTGGTACCAGTGCCACATCTGGGCCTTGGTTGGATTGAGAGTTTTGTGGCTTGCTGAGATGCTGTTCAGTGTGTATTTGTCACATGGGTTTTGTTTTCTCCTTTTATTTTCCCTTCCATGGAATAGAGCTGAGTGTATTTTTAGTATAGACCCCTCAGAGTTGATAGAGCGTTGGTATGCAAATGATGAAGAAGAGACAGTGTGTACCATTTATTGCAACCTTTATCCAAATTGGGATTAAGCAGTCTTTCTCAATGTGGTGCAGAATTCTCTTTGTTTTTTCTTTCCATTTTCCTAGGGGAAAGCTTATATTGCCTTAATTGTTCAAATGAAGTATGCACATGAGGTATTTTCCAATGTTAACATTGGCGTTGGTACCAGGGCTTGGATTACGTCCCAATCTGGGCATCTCTGGGATTTAGTTAATAAGGTTCTGTTTATATTAGCAGTGAGAATATTAAAATTCTCCCCCAAACAGCTGGAAATGTTACAGTGGCTTTGTTTCTGAAGCATAACAGGAATGAAGCACATTATTAATTTGGAAACAGGTAGGTAGAGCAGTCCTTCTCCCCCACTAGAATTAAGTGATGAGAATGAGTATTTGTGAAATTGACTGAATGGTCTTTGGGGGATGCTTATTAAAATCCTAACATCATTCCAGAGTTTTGTAGTGGATTCATTATCAGCTGTAATCTTATTAGGACTGTTTTGTTTTGTAATCAACATTCCATCCATGGAGCCCCTAGATGGGCAGCATGTTTCTCTGCTGGTCCAGCCCTTCTGGTTTCTTTTGTTCTGATGAATTAATTCCTCTCCTTTTCTGTCAATCAGATCCTTCACTCAATGCGAGACATTGCCTTGCTGATGCCTTTGCCTTCCTGGGACGGCTCAACAGGACAGTTGCCTTGATGTCTGCATTGTTTCTTATTTTTGTTGTTTTCTTTCTCCAAGAAAACCACATTCTAAAGATGCCAGTGGACAACTCTGCGACTGTGTTGTAAAACAGAGTGGGGCTTGCTAAGTAGATCCAGGGTCTCTTCACAGTGTCACTGGCCCAACTTTTCAATTCATACTCACAGTGTCATAAACAGAAGCCTTATTCTAGAATCAGCTCTGGGTTCCAATTCCAACCTCAGGAGGTTTCTAAATTACTCAAAGCCTCCGTTTCCTTGTTTATAGAAGAGAATTCCGACAAATACCTAATGCATGAGGGGCTTAAAACCTAGATGGCAGGTTGATAGGTGCAGCAAACCATCATGGCACATGTATACCTGTGTAACCTGCACATTCAGCACATGTATCATGTATCCCAAAACTTAAAATAAAAAATAAAAATAAAAAAATTAAAATTGAAAAAAAGAGGGATTCGAATTTGTAAATTCATCCATTTACTCCCATTCACTGAATGAATAGTAAGTACCTATTATGTGCCAAACACCGTTCTAGCAACAGTAAACAGACAGGAATGCCTGTCTTTCTGGAGCATAGATGCTGGTGAGGCAGACAGTCAGCAATCAGGCTAAATCAGTAAAACACAGAGTCTGGTAGTGTAAGTGTCAAGGAGAAAAAGTAAGGCAGGGAAGTGGGGGTATAAAGTGAGGAGTTGACATTTTATTTTTTGTTCATTTTAGGAGGTTTGATATTTCAGTTGGGGCCAGAGAAAGGCCTCACTGAGAAGCTGCCAATAAGCAAAGACCAGAAAGAAGTGAGGAGGCAGGGACATTGGGGAGAGGGAAGCAGCAGGTCCAGAGACCCAAAAGGGTGCATCCGGCGTGTCTGAGGAACCACAGGGACATCTGGTGGAGACTGGAGGGGGATGAGAATATTTGACAATGAGAACAGAGAAGCCATGGGGCCATGACTAATACGGAAGGACTCTTCACTTTGATATGATGGGATCACAGACTAAATGGAGGAAGCAGGGAGACCACTTACAAGCTGCTGCTCTAGCGCAGGCTCAGGGTGCTAGGAGCTTGGGCCTGAGTGGTGGTGCCAGAGGCGAGAAGATGCTGCTGAGTTCTGGCTGTGTTTTGGTGAGTTTGCTGCTGGAGTCTAGAGGGAGCTGGCAGCAGGAGGTGCTGGTTTTCAGAGAAGGATGGGCGTTCATTTCAGGACGTGTTAGAGGCTTCTGTGTTGATGGTTGAGTCTATTGGTCTGAATGTCAGGGGACGGACCCAGGTTGGGCATGTAAAAGCTTTGGGAGTCATCAGCTTATAGTTGGTATTTAGCACCATGAGGTGAGATGCATCACCTAGGCAGAGAAGCAGGGGCCTAATGACTAAAAACTGGGTTCTCTGACATTCTGAAGTTGGAAAAATGAGAAGATAGTAGTAGAAGAGGCTGAGAGGAAATGGCTAGAAAGGTGGAGGAAACTCATGAGAATGTGGTGTCCTAGAAGCAAAATAAATGTTCAAGGAGGAGGAGGAGGAGATCATTGGGGTTTAATGCAGCTGACGGGTCAGGGGAAGCAAAGACTCAGAGCTCATGAGCTTTCAGTAGTGGCCACAGAGAGCTGAGCACCATCCTGGTTAACTTTGTGCTCAACAAACTAGGTGTGTTGTGACTCATGCAACCCAGGAGGCTCTTTTCTAACCAGCCCGAACTCAAGAGAACCTATGCAGAGAACAAAAACTACAGCTGAGAAGGGGATCCGTGAGGTGAGGGAGGGTCATTGCTGGCCCGAGTGGTATTGATGATATTGGAGGCATGTGTCAGACTGATGCCTTGTTCTTCTGAACACAGGGGTCATTGTATCAATGTGCAGGCTGGTTCTAAGACAGGCAGCTGTCATCCCAATAAGGTGGCAGCACCCTGTGTTCTCCTGGATCACAATGTGGCAGGATCCGCTGACTCAGGCTCTGAGGAAGATGACTTTTTCCTCCTTAAAAGCTCAGTAAACAGTGAAAAAGTTAATGGACAGAACAGTGAACTAGAATCCACAAGTCAGAAATAAATCTTGATAGTCATTGGTAGGTCTTTGACAAACGGTTATGGCAGCATCACATAAAGGATTGTTCTCTAGATGGTGCTGGGAGATTTTACAGATAATTTAAGGTGGATTTTGCAAATGCTTTAAGGTAGCATCCCATGCTACCTACCAAAATACATTTATTCAGTTGTTTAGTATTTATTCAGAAGAGTTATGTATAAAAATTTAGAACACGTAATAGAAGACATGGTTGAGTTTTCATCTAACCATAAAGACAGTAGATCTTAAAACAAGTTTGGATACACTAAAATTAAAACCTGTAAAAAATAAAACAACACGCAAAACAAATTAAGAAAAATGTTGCCACAAATAAGTCAAGGAGATGCTAGCCATAATATATAAAAAGCATTTACAAATTAATAAAAGTATTAAAATCTTACTAGATAAATAGACAAAGAGAAGAGCAAAAAATTTCATAGACTATAGATAAACAATTAGCATGAAAAAGTTCAACCTCATTAGCATTCAGAGAAGTGAAAAATGAAACAAGATACAATCTTTCTATTATTAGCCAGTATTTTTTGAAAAGATAGTGCTGACTTTCCTTTCTCCCTTTGACAGCTGTTTATCCAGTCCCTCAATATGGCAAGCACTATGCTAAAAAGCATGGAGGTATAAATTCTGGAAAGCAATTAGCCATATATTGAGAATTTTAAAAAATACATATGTTTTGTTAAACAGTAATTTATCCTTTCAGAGTCTCTTCTAAGGAAATGAAATTAGGGCAAAGACATATGGAGAAATACATTCATTGCAGCATTATTTATAAAACCAATATTTAATAAAACATTTGTTGGTGAAATGTTATGATGGATTGATTTTGGTACTTTTATAGAATAGAATATATGAAACTTTTTTACATTTGTTTTTAAACAATTATGACATAAAAAAGTGAAAAGGTCAGAATATGACAAAGTTTATATCATATGACCCCAATTTCATAACAGAAAAATATTGATGTCAATATAAGGAAAAAACCACTCTATTATGTCTATGGTGGGGATGGTATTACACATTATTTGCCTGTCTTATTTTTGTACAATTCTGACTTTAAAAAATTTTACCAGTAGCAGTGAGAAGGATGATTATAATAATATTTATGTAGTCCTCACAGTTGTCAGGTACTGTATCAGGAACTTTATATAGATTGTCTTGTTTAATTTCCACAGCTAGGGTATAAATTGGGAAATACTATGATAGCTATTTAGTAAATGTAGAGACTGAACTCTGGTAGGTAAGTAACTTGCCCATGGTCAAACAGCTGTTAGGAAGTGGAACTAGATTTGAACCCATTTAATGGCTTCTTATCTCCTATTCCACATTACCTCTCAATGAAAATGTATTACTGTGATAAGTCAGAAAAAAAGAAACCTAAAAAAATTTTAAAGGAATACAATGTGTTACCAAAGTTGATTCTTAGGCTTGTTAATTTTTTAGAGAAGTAGTATGAAGATTTTTCTCTTCTAATGGCAACTAGAATTTGAATTTCCTGTGGCAGGCATGTCACACACATTATCCTTTTCAATCCTCACGCAGCCTTGGCAGGTAGACATTGTGATTCTTAACCTGACCTTGTTGTGCGTGGGAAAACTGACCCAAAGTGGCACAGTGACTTGTCCGTGGTCACACAGCCAGTGCACTGCAGAGCTGGAATTCATGGTTCTGCTTCCTTTCAAAGTGGAATCCATAGTTCAGCTCCCTCATCCCTCTTCTCCTCCCAGAGTATCTCGATCTTCCTCAGCCATATCTTTTTAATGGAGCAAAACAAGCAGTCGCCAGCAGCTTGCTCAGGACAGTCATTTGTTCTGATGTGACAGGGCCCTGAAGCTCCTGGACATATGAGTTCCAGAGCAGGTTTTGGTTGTATGAATGGAGAGATTCATGTCTAAATGAATTCTGGAGACGTCACAGAACCAGTGAGCCTCCCACAGTCATCCAAAGAGTGTAAGATCCTGATCATGATGTCAAGATTAAGGTGATGGTCCTCAGGTGGGTATCCTGGCTCACAGGGGACTTTGGTTAACCTCTTTGCCTGGATTTCTTCAACTGCTCTGAGGTGGCTAGATTATTTTCTTTGCTGGATGTCAATTTTATTGAAGCTAGATGTGGATCCTGTCATGAAACTAGACCAGCTATTGCAAGCCCCTTGATGCCAGGATTTTCTGATTCAACAAATATTTACTAAGCTCATATTGTGCAGGGGGCACCGTGAAGAGTACTGGTGACATGATGATAAAAACAAGCATAGTTCTTGCCCTCCAGGAGCTTATAGTTCAGTAGGCAAATATTAAACAAATGATCACATAAATAAATGTAAGTTTTAAACAGTGGTATGTGCCAAGTAGAGGTACACAGTGCTCCAGAAGTTTATAAAAGGAAGATCTGACGTAGTTGGAGGCAGTCAGGGAATGCTTTCTTGAGGAAGTGGCATTCGAGCTGAGACTTGAAGGAGATAAATAAGTTAAAGCAGAGAAGGAAGAGCATTGCAGCCAGTGATATCACATGTTTAAATACTCTGTGATGGAAGGCAGTAGATGAGAGGGGTCAAAGAAGACCAATTGCAGAGAGTAGGGAAAGCCTGGTGAGATGCCATGGAGGGACCAGCTGAAGCCAGATGGCCCAGGGCCATGCACCTTGTGGAGTACTGTCCTCATCCTAGTGGCAATGGGAACCCACCGAAAGGTTTTCAGGCAGATGCAGAGGGCTAGGCAACAGATTTACGTTTTGAAAAGTGCTCTCTGGCTGCCATGTGGGGAATGGGTTGGGCAGGGAGAGCTGGGATTTGAAGTCTGCAGTTGGGAGATTGTTGCTGTACATTAGTCTTAGGTTGCATTAGAAAGGAGCTGGTGCTGGAGATGCTGGCAGGTAGATGAACTCAGAGTGGGTGAGGGGTGTCAGAGGGCCTGAGGGCCTGAGGCAGTGATCTATGAGGTAATGGGTAGCAAAAGCGGGTCTTCTATTTCTTGAGATCCTTCACAGCATTTCACATTGCCCTGGGCACATTGTAGATGCTAGTTTGATTGACTGGTGCTCTTGGGTGACCTGAGAGAGTTATTCTCTTCTCTCTCAGTCTTCCACATGCCCAGGGTGAGGTATCTTAGTGACTCTGGGGGCCATACTTTGTAATAGTAGCTCTAAGAGACTTGTGGGGTGCACACAATTCTGCATATTTACTACCACCTAGAGTGCTGGCATCTGCATCCCTGTCTTGGCCTAGCCTATTCCAGCCATCCTGGAGGGATGTTCCCCTGGTGCTGCCAACCAATCATGTACTCATACCTACCTTTGTGTTTCCTGCTACAAGGAGCCTGCCTGGGCTGAGTCACCTGCCTTGAAGTAGGTAGTCTGGGTGATGACTGACATAAAGTTTCCAAATCTGGAGCTGTGGGCCACCCTCACATCATGCCATGTCCATTGGCAGCAGTCCAAGCTCAAGGCTGGCCTACTGTAGCCTGTGGCCAAGTAGGGTGGCCATCATGCCTGAGCCCCATCCTTCATCCACTGCCCCAGCTCCCACATCTTCCTCTGCTTAGTGAGGCAGTAGTGGTGTCAGGGCTGGAACTCAGAACTCATTTTATGGCTGCCTGCATGCTTTGTTAAGATATCTTCAAACACACATACACACACACACACACACACACACACACACACACACACAAAATTAATGTTAAGCAAAACCACAGCCTTGAAATTGTCTTTGTAAATGTCTGTGAGATTCTGGTGAACTGCCCACTGCTCATCAAGCAAAGTGGCAGGTAAGTATCTGTGAGAGAGGCTTCCATGGAACCCAAACCACTAAATGGGCAGAGGCTCCTAAAAATTGGAAAGAGAATCAAAGTGGAAGCGAGTGGAGGGAGTTCAAAACCTGTCTGCATATGTTGGTTATGCTTTCGGTGAACAGGCATTAAAAGGACAGGCCAAACGAGCTTATTTAGTTTGGTTTAAGAGGGTCATTTTACACTGTTAGAGTGAGAAGAAAACAAAAGAAGTGATGGATGACCCCTTTGCTGTGTAGTGAATTCAATTAGTGATGGGGGTCTGGTTGTTCTTTCTCCCTGACTCACGTGTTGGATGTGGAGGGAATCAGAACCACATTGAAGACAGAGTGGCTGCTCTCAGCATTTTGTTTTCATTGTGGTTAAACCTGTGAAATCTGACCAGGCAGGACCAGGGTCATTTGTGGTGCTGTGCATGGTGGTGGCATCCTTTATCCGAAGGCTCTGACCAAAAGTGGGCATGTAGCTGCTGGCTCAGGGCTTATGGGAGGCTCAGATGGGAGCTTTCACTGAGTGTTCGTGGACCTGGAGAGAAGAGTGCTCAGTGAATGCTCTGGGGTAGAGGGTGGAGCCATGGGGTGATCACTGCCCTCCCAGAAGGAAATCAGGTGGGGTCTGGTATGGGGAGCAGGAGTCTGGTCCCCGGGAAAGAAAAGGATGTGAGAGGAGGGGAGGAAGACTTGGCTATGCTCTGTCAGCTCCTGGAGGGCAGGGCTTTCCATGTCATGCTTCTATCTGCCCAGCATAGGGTGGCACAGGGCTGAGTCCTGAAAGAGCAAAGACCAGTGCTCTTGCCTGGCCCACAATTCTCAGCTCTTGGCACTTTCCACCTGCCACTCTGCTTCGAGGAAACTGAATTGCTGCAGTTCTGCTAACAGGCTGCACGTTCTGTCACTCCTGCACCCTTGTACAAGCTGTTCCCTTTTTCTGAAACGCTCTTTCACTTCTTTGACTAATGCCCTGACCCCACCACACAGTCAATACCTCATTAACAAAAGTGATCAAGGCCACCATGCTACTCTGTCCCCTCATGATGAGCTATTGAATCTGCAAAGCATGAAGGAAGAAAAGTTGCTATTGTAGCCATCTGTTTTTCCACCTGTGGGTGATACTGTTGGAATGGCTGGCCCAGGCTCTCCCTGCCTTCTGCAAGCAGCCCAGGAATTAAATAAGCAATGAAATCCTTTCCCATTCTGCCCAACAGAGTGAGGTGTACATTATTTTTTCATAGGATGAAGGGAAGAAGCTGTGTAGGGGGCTTCAGAGCTGCCTCTAGGGGAGGAGAGCTGACCCTGGGCCATTTTGGGGCTAGGGTAGCCTGATAGATTATCTACATGATTGCCACGTCGTCTCTCACCCATTCTAATTTCCACACTATTAAATCTGCCTTTCCTAACATATCCTTAAAGGGGAAATAAATTACCAGCACCCTGTACCTATAGCCCTCCATGTTATTACCGCTAATGTAACTTCTCAGGAGCAGCCAGGCGCTGTTCATATTTCCTAGTCATTTGCACCCCCAAAGCCATATTGAGCTATTGAGTATTCATGGACACCATTCAGACTTCCCATTTTTCTCTGCTGGTTGTACCCAAAGGTTTGAGGGCAGAATGAAGCAAGGGCTAGCTGCATTACTTGGGGCTTCAGCTCTGCCCTTTCCATCCCTTCTTTAATTGGGTTATTTCATCAGAGGCAGGCACCGGGCATGACTTATAGAATAATTCTCATGATATTCTATGGTGACTGCCCATTATGAGTCTGGGAGATGTCTGTATCTCACTTAATTTACTAGAGAATGGTGCTGGGGGTGGTTGGTTCTGATCTATCCCTGGAATGGTTGAATGTTTCTTCTCCACTGCTTTCTGCCTGCTCCAGGGCCTCCATCACCCAGTCACTATAGCCAGAAAACTGGACATCAAAATTCCTTCTCCCCTTCCATCACTTTCTACCTCTCCTTAACGTCCCAATCAATCCCCAAGGCTTTGGGTCACCTTCCAGGCATATCCCAGGTCTCTTTACTTCTCACTGTCTCTTGCCTGGACCTCCTAATTGCAGTAACCTCCTAATTGGTCTACCCCTTCCTCTACCTCTTAGGACTTCCTAATGTAACATGACCCTCTTAAACCTCCTAGTCGCAGCAACCTCCTAATTGGTATACTTCTTCTAGTCCTTCCCCTTCCCCTCCAGTCTCTTTGCCACACAGACATCAGGGTGATACTTTCTTCTCTGTTTAAAAATGCAACTTTTTATCTACCTACCAGCATTAATATAGCGCTATCAGCTTCAGAGCTTTTCCAAAAACAAAGCATCAGAGATTTGTCAGTGAGGACCCTAGTATATCTTTTCCAGATCTCATTCTCTCCTTGCCTCCCTAGAAGTACTTACAATTCTGAATTTGGTATTTTTCATGCCCATGTATATGTTTTTACTATGATCTGTAAGTAAACATTACATACTATTATTTTCCATGTATTAAACCCCGTACAAATGGTATCACACTGTTTTTTTCCTTAGCATAGTCTTGAGGTTTTTCCATGTTGTTGGTTCATGCAGTTCTAGCTCATTCACTTTAGCTGCTGGGCCGTAGTCTATTGTGTATACAATTATTTATTTGTCCATCTTTCTGTTGATGGATATTGAGTCATCTTTGCAAAGTATGAATCACATCATGTTTCTCCTTTGTTTACAGCCCTTCAGTGCCCTGGTTAGGAGGCTATGCAGGATACGTGGCCTTGTTTGCCCCTGCCCATGCTGGGGACTGCACAGCCCACACAGGCAGATGCCAGGGAGGCAGCCTCAGGAGTGGGAAAAATCCTTCTAATGTAGGCTAACTCCGTGCCTTTCTGTATTCCCACCTAGCAGTGACTGTTCTTGGTGCATGACTAACAAATAACACTGGACTCTGCCGTGTTGAACTTTAGGTCTTGGGAGCTGGGTTTATGCTTATTTGCCAGGCTTTCATGTGTGTGAGGCTTTTCTGCACAGCTCATTCCTCCCTCCATCTCTCCATGCAGCACACAGCCCTGGGAAGGCGACTCTCTGAGCTTGTTTTTCTTTTCTACGATTTTTTTTTTTTTTTTGGAGATGGAGTCTTGCTCTGTTGCTCAGGCTGGAGTGCAGTGGTGCGATCCTGGCTCAACCTCCACCTCCCAGGTTCAAGCAATTCTCCTGCCTCAGCCTCCCGAGTAGCTGGGACTACAGGTGCACACTGCCACGCCCAGCTAATTTTTTTTTGTTTTTTAGTAGATACGAGGTTTCACCATTTTGACCAGGCTGGTCTTGAACTCCTGAGCTCAGGCAATCTGCGTGCCTCAGCCTCCCAAAGTGTTAGGATTACAGGTGTAAGCCACTGTGCCTGGCCGCTTATTTTTCCATACTGCTTACTTTTTCATTATCTCTTTCCTGTATCTTTTCCATAAGGACAGATGGTGAGTTTGTTGGAATGTAGCATACAGACATTGGGAATTTTCTGGAGCTGAGCACCTTAGTTTTAAGACTTGTAGACTTTAGGTATTATTTTCCCCCAATCCCCACACATTAATGTCTCCAGTGACCTTGGCCAAAGGCAGTGAAGGTCATCAGAGGCGTACATGGCACATAGAATGTGCCGTTTTCTATAATGAAAAAGTAGCTCCAAGCCTGTTTTACCTGATAGGCCATTGGTATTGTCTGTATTTTGGAAGAGTATGATTGATCTATTGATCCAATATTGACTACAGGTCACATATTGCAGTTTTGAGAAAGAAATTTATGATTCATGCAAAGGCTTTGAGGCACTGGATGAAACCTACTTTATTTCAAACCAAAGTTTATATGTTCAAAGTCCAAGTACATTAGACTTCTCAGCTAAGCCCTAGGGTATGGGCTGTGTCTTAGAGTCTACTGATACAGAATTGCCATCATACAGCAGGCCATCTCTGGAAACCAGTGGGTATGGGATCCTGTGGTTTGCTTAGCAAAGATTATGAAAAAAAGAGAATGGAGAAGAAATGCATATTAACTAAAGACTCACTGTGGGCTTTGAAAGTTATGTGTTAACTTATTTATTCTTCATAAAACCCATGTGTGGGGATGTTTTATGTTTCTTGTTTTACAGAAGAGGAAACACTCAGAGAGGTTAAGTAACTTGCTCAAGATCCCAGTCAAGAAGAGTTAGAATCTTCTTTCTCCCATATCCTGTAGTTTCTGGCCCTCTGTAGTTTCTAGCTGGGAAAATAAGACAGAAGAATTAATGGAGAAGAGAATAGAAGACAGCCAGGAACATTCTATATCCCCAGATACAAAGGGTAGACACAGACAGCAAGGTCTTTCGAAGGTTGCTTCTCCTTGTCTGGGACAGACTTATTTCCTAAGGCTCTGAAACAGGTGGACCTCAAAATGAGTTCTCCTTGGTTTGCTCAGAAAATATACATAGACCTGTATTCATTGCCAGTGTCTGGGTTAGACACCAGCCCTGCTCAATCTTGACCTCAGTCTCATGGAGGAATGGGGAGGAAGGCTGCAGATGAAAAGGAGCTCTGAGGAGGCAAGTGGTTTGTCAGGCTTTCCTGGAATGTGACATGTGACCTGAAGGACCTGAAGGCTGGTAGACAGGGTGGGAAAAGGATTTCAGGAGAGGGAGAACAGTATGACAAAGGTTCCAAAGTTTAGGGAGCACAGAGTACAGGCATACCTTAGAGATACTGTGGGTTTGGTCCCAAACCATTCCACTAAAGTGAATATTGCAATAAAGTGAGTCACACACATTTTTTACTTCCCAGTTATATTTACACTATCCCAAACAGTAGGATTATATATTAAAAATCAATGTGCATACCTTAGTTTAAAAATATTTTATTGCTAAAAAATGCTAACCGTCATCTGAGCCCTCAGAGAGTCATTGTCTTTTTGCTGGTGGAGAGTCTTGCTTCAGTGTTGATGGCTGCTGACTGATCAGATTGGTGGTTGCTAAATGTTGGGGTGGCTGTGGCAGATGTTAAAAATAATACAACAATGAATTTTGCCACATTGATTGACTCTTTCACAAAAGAATTCTCTGTAGCATGCTATGCTGTTTCATAGCATTTTACCCATAGTAGAACTTCTTTCAAAATTAGTCAATCCTCTCAAACTTTGCTATTGTTTAATCAACTAAGTTTATGGAGTATTCTAAATTCTTTGTGGTCATTTCAACAATGCTCACAGCCTCTTCACCAGCAGTAGATTCCATCTTAATAAACCACTTTCTTTTCTCATCCATAGGAAGCAACTCCTCATCTGTTCAAGTTTTTTTTTTTTTTTTTTTTGAGACGGAGTCTTGCTCTGTCGCCCAGGCTGGAGTGCAGTGGCGCGATCTCGGCTCACTGCAAGCTCCGCCCCCCCGGGTTCACGCCATTCTCCTGCCTCAGCCTCCCGAGTAGCTGGGACTACAGGCGCCCGCCACCTCGCCCGGCTAATTTTCTTGTATTTTTAGTAGAGACGGGGTTCCACCGTGTTAGCCAGGATGGTCTTGATCTCCTGACCTTGTGATCCGCCCATCTCGGCCTCCCAAAGTGCTGGGATTACAGGCTTGAGCCACCGCGCCCGGCCCTGTTCAAGTTTTATTAAGAAATTATAGTAATTCAGCCACATCTTCAGGCTGCACTTCTAATTCTAGTTCTCTTGCTATTTCCTCCACATCTGTAGTTACTTCCTATAATGAAGTCTTGTACCTCTCAAAGTCATCCATGAGCATTAAAGTCAACTTCTTCCAAATATCTGTTAAAGTTGATATTTTTACTTGCTCCCGTAAATCTCTAATGTATTTAATGGCATCTGGAATTATGAATCATTTTCAGAAGGTTTTCAATTTACTTTGCCCAGATCCATCAGGAGAATCACTATCTATGGTAGCTATAGCTTTATGAAATATATTTCTTAAATAATAAGGCTTGAAAGTCAAATTACCTCTTGATCATGGCCTACAGAAAGGATGTTGTATTAGCAGACCTGAAAACATTAATCTCCTATATATTTTCATCAAAGCTCTTGAATGACCAGATGCATTGTGAATGACCAGTAATATTTCAAAGGGATCTTTTTTTTCTGAGTGGTAGGTATCTTAACAGTAGTAAACCATGCTGTAATTAGAGGTGGAGGTGCTGTCATCTGGGCTTTGTTGTTCCATTTCTAGAGTACAGGCAGAGTAGCTTTAGTGTCATTCTTAAGGGCCCTATGTTTTCTGGAATGGTAAATGAGCACTGGCTTCAACTTAAAGTTACCAGCTGCATTAGCTCCTAACAAGAGGGTCAGCCTGTCCTTTGAAACTTGAAAGCCAGACATTGACTTCTCCTCTCTAGCTATGAAAGTCCAACATGGCTGCTGCTTCCATTAGAAAGCTGTTTTGACTGCATTGAAAATCTGTCATTGAGTGTAGCCACCTTCATCAATTCTCTTACCTAGATCTTCTGGATAACTTGCAGCTTCTCCATCACCACTTGTTGCTTCACCTTGCACTTTTATGTTACAGAGATGGCTTCTTTCTTTAAACCTCATGAACCAACCTCCGCTAGCTTCAAACTTTTCTTTTGAAATGTCCTCATCTCTCTCAGCCTTCAAAGAACTGAAGAGAATTTGGGCCTTGCTCTGGACTAGGTTTTGGCTTAAGGAAGGTTTTGGCTGGTTTGATTTTCTATCCAGAGCACTGAAACTTTCTCCATACCAGCAATAAGGCTGTTTTGCTTTTCTATAATTTGTGTGTTCACTGGAGTAGCACTTTTAATTTCCTTCAATCACTTTTCCTTTGTATTCACAACTCGGCTAAATGTTTGGCACAAGATGCCTAGCTATTAGCCTGTCTCGGCTTTCGACATGCTTTCTTCACCAAGCTTAATCATTTATAGCTTTTGATTTGAAGTGAGAGATGTTGGACTCTTCCTTTCACTTGAACACTTACAGCCCATTGTAGTGTTATTAATTGGCCTAATTTCAATATTGTTTTGTCTTAGAGAATAGGGAGGCCTGAGGAGAGGGAAAGAGATGGGGGAGGGACCGGTCAACGGACCAGTCAGAATACACAAAACATTTGTTGATGAAGTTCACCATCTTATATATGTGTGGTTCATAGTGCCCCAAAACAAATATAATAGTAGCATCAAAGATCACTGATCACAGAGCACCCTAACACATACAATAATAATGACAAAGCTTAAAATATTTCAAGAATTACCAAGATGTGACACAGAGACACAAAGTGGGCACATGCTGTTTGAAAAATGATGCCAATAGACTTGCTCAACTCAGGGTTGCCACAAACCTTCAACTTGTAAAAGATGCAAGATCTGAGAAGTTCAATAAGCAAAGCACCATAAGATAAGATATGCTGTACAGGCAGAAAGATAGGGAAGAATGGGGCCACATACATGGGATCTTGGATGGCATAATAAGAGCTCCCACCCTTTCCACGTGGGTCAGAGAGCCCTTACATAAATCCGACCCAGCAAATGAGATTTCATAAAGACACAGTAACTGTTGCGTCCTCCTACGCCTCATGTCTTCTGTCCCTTTCCAATTGCCTTGTGAAGCTGGAGGAAGGTTACTGATGTTATCTTGTCTAGTTTGGTCCAGGGCTTTGAAAATGTTTGCTTTGAGTGGAATTGGGTCCTTCCAAGCTAATGCTGGTGACAGTGGATGAAATCCAAAACAGATGGCTGAGCAGGAGCAGTTCTAGCCCTTGTGTCATGGTCTAGCCATTAATGCAACCCCCCTATACCCCAAACAGGGGCCTGTGCAATGGGAAGGGTGGCTCATAAAAGTGTTCTGCTCAATTTAGCATGTCTCCGTGGTCATGTACTGATCATGTACATGATCTCAATGATCATCAGTACTACTTCTCCACCAACTCCTTCAAGAAGGTTGTTTGTAAAAGGACAATGAGAGAGGAAATGAAGGGGGATATGGAACTGAGAGTTGTTAAAGATAGGGTGACTCAAGTCTATTCAGCTGTCCCACCTCCAGATCTGGATTTTCAGGAGGCTTTGTGCTTGTGAGGACAGGAACTTTTTTGGATTCCCAATAATCATCTCTGTTCTGTGGCACAGATAAATTTGGTCTCAAAGGGAATTTGTTTCCGTACGCTGCCTTTCCCACTTCTGCCCCTTTAGAAGACTTCGTTTCTCATGGCTTATCAGGATGGAGCACTGTATTTTGTTACTGCCTGTGTTGTAGCAATACCACATTCATTTTGTTTTCAATTACCAAGATGTACTTTGAAAGGCCTTATCTAGCAGAGGCACAGCTTGCATCTTCCCTGTGCAGTATTTCTCTGTGGTCCTGCAGGGGCCTCCTTAGGTGCCAGCCTGGCTCACATCTGTTTTCTGCCCCTTGGTGAGACAGCCTCCTTTCGGCACCCTGGCACCATGGTACCGTGATAGTCCATCACCTAATCTCATGCCCATCCAACCGTGTTCTCTGCATTCCTTCTGAAGATTTTATTTATTTCTTTATTTTATTAAGACTTAGGAACCTCAGAGGGCCCTAGATGGAAAAGTGATTGCTACAAAGCTGTCAGGTATTAAAGTCATACAAGTGTAGCTAATTCGTCTGTTTCTATTTCCTGAATTAAAAAGAGAAACGCAACAAATTAAACTAATTGCTGAGATTCCTTTGGTGTTAGAGGCAAGCCATCTGTGTGAGGAGTTCAGGGTCCTGCCTCAGCTCATGACCTGCAGCTGTACTCTGGTGACAGTCAGGTGGTGGGGGGCAGCTGGTGGCTATCTTCTGGTGGCAAGGGCTTCAGGGAAGATGGCCTCAGCCTTGGAGCAAGTAAATTTGAAATGAATGGAGTGGAACCTGTGTACTCATCCCTTCATAGACCTCCAAAGGAAAGAGAATAAGAAATAAAAATATCTCTGGCCACTCAGGATATAAGACAGGCAGTTTCTTTTCTGTTTCACCTTCTCCATCTCTTCTTCCCTTCCCCTCTCCCAACTGACCCTTTCCATTTTCTCCTCTCTCTGCCCTGACTTCACCCTGTTCCTCCCTTTGTTTGTCATTTCATTCATTCACTCTGCCCCATTTGCTGTGCTGGGTGCTGGATACAGTGGTCAAGAAGACAGATAAGATAGTTCCAAGTGTGGTTAAGTTCTGCGCAGGGAATCAGCAGGTGTCGGTGATGGAGAATGACAGGGAGAGTGTGTTGAGGAGTGGCATCTCTGAGGTAGGGACATGGGGATGAGAAGGAGCCAAGCTTGAGAACATTCGAGGGGAAGGGCTCAGAGGGAGCTGCAATTCCAAGGCCTCCTAGAGAAACATTGAGAGCAGGGGTCAGGAAGGAGAGAAGGCATTGAGGGTGGGGGTTAGGAGGGGTGATGGAGGAGTTGGAGAGAGGCTGAGATGCATGCACCTGTTTCAGATCCACATGAAGAAGTCCGTCGTCTTGTGCTCTGTGCCTTCCATCCTCATCCCCTGAGCTGGGTTGTGATGTGGCTGACCCAATACTCTGCACTGGGCTGTGAAGGGCAAGATGCCCCTTGTGATTTCATCGACCCATGGGTGTTGATTTTACTTGAAACTCTGCAGAGCTCCGGCCAGAACCTCTGCTACTTGCCCAACAGCTTAGGGAGGGTTGTCTTTACCTTCTCCCAAATGGAGAAGCTTGGCCCATGCTGGGCAGCAGATTCCAGGAGCTGATGGGACATTCTGGGGCAAGGACAGACCCAACAATCTGAGTCAAGAGTAACGTGTGTGGGGCCAGGGGAGAGAAGGCTTCCTGTGGCTGGATGCTAGGATCTGTCCAAGAGAGGAGCTGAGATTCCCCTGCACCAGCCTTGTGCCTCATTGGCTTCCTCTGACTCTGGTTATCGGAATCATGTCTGCTTATGCTTATTTGGCTAGCCTCCTAAACACAGCTGTATGCCCTTGGGAGAAAGCTGAATCTCAGATGCTCAGTGGCAAAAGCCTACTTTACATGATCATTGAGGAAAGCAAATCTATACTTAAAAATTGGTAAAATTTGTTCTTGTCCTGGAGAATGTTCCTGCTTGTGGAGGACTAAATCCTAAGGCCATACCTTAGCAATTGCTGCTGACAATCATAATAGCACAGAAGCAGTCAATAATGTTGGGCATCATCCACTGTGCTAAGTGTGTTGGCCGGATTGTCTCCTATGTGATAGATAATAGTCACAGTTCTGTGTTATAAATACAGAGAGCTAAAGCATAGAGGGGGCTGGATGACTTGCTCAAAGTCACCCTCCCAAGAAAGAATAGAGCTGGAATTTTACTCCAGGCAGTCTAATTCTCCACCTCTATGCCTTCCTGCCTGCCGATGAGGAGTTCCTGAGAGGCTAAGCAACTTGCCAGCGTCTACACAGCCAGTGAGGGCTGGAAACTGGACTCACAGTCTTTCCAGAGACTGAGGCTCTCTCAGCCTTCCCTGGGCTCCCTCTGACCTGTAGCAGTGACTACCAGGTTTCACCCCTAGACCGGTGCCAAACAGGCTGCAAAAGTCCCCTGGAGAACTTAAAAGTACAGAATCTTGGTCGCTACCACCAAGATTCTAATTTCAGGAGGTGAGATATAGGAATCAATATTTTGTTGTGAAGTCAGGTTTGAGAACCACTGACCCAAACACTTACACTGTTATTTCCTTGAATAAACTTTCTACCCTGATCTCTCTTCATCCTCTTTAAGGCTAATAACTTTCTACACAGGGAACCAAGGTTTGCAGGCCAGGATGTCTTCCATGCCCCTTTTATAGACCTTTTTCCTGACTTTCATCTTTGTTGAATTAGCCATTCCTCTTTCTGTGACCCCATGCAGGTTGCTTCACACCATGTGCGGACCTTAGCGCCTGCTCATTCTTCTTTGCCAAATGTGATTGGGGATGAGTACTTTTTAATCTTTTTATTCATAGTGTCTGCCACATAGTGAGTATACATAAAGATTAATGAGATTGATGGATGCTTGGAAGGATATATTTACATGTAACCAAATGGCCTGCATTTGCATGTGGAGTTACCTGTTTCTTCCTGGTAGAGACTATAGGGGATGTATATGAGGTTCTCATGCTTCAATTATTGCTCTTCACATAGAGAACACCAGTGTGGGTGCCTTGTACCTAATGAACGCACTAGGAATTGTTTTTCAAATTGTGGGTGTGGCTCTGCACTAACCCATCCACATTCCTTTACCAGGCCTCCATGGAGATTGGTGACCTGGGCCTGAAAGGCAGGTGGCCAGAGCTGTGGGCATGTGGGTCTAGAGGGGAAGAGAGCTTCAGCTCAGGAGCTTAGCCTGATGGTACTGTGGCCACTTCTATTGAGCAAGTGAAGACCTTCAGCTTGGGGACTCTTTTTTTTTTGAGGTGGAGTCTCGCTCTACTGCCCAGGCTGGAGTGCAGTGGCAGATCTCGGCTCACTGCAAGCTCCGCCTCCTGGGTTCACGCCATTCTCCTGCCTCAGCCTCCCGAGTAGCTGGGACTATAGGCACACACCACCACGCTGGACTAATTTTTTTTTTTTTTTTTTGTATTTTTAGTAGAGTCAGGGTTTCACCGTCTTAGCCAGGATGTTCTCGATCTCCTGACCTTTTGATCCGCCTGCCTCAGCCTCCCAAAGTGCTGGGATTACAGGCTTGAGCCACCACACCTGACCTAGCTTGGGGACTCTTGACTGAGCACTTGCAGCAGGCCAGCACCCTGTGCTGGCCAGAGGGATGAGTCAGACCATCTCTGCCCTCAAGGAGTTCACAGTCTGGCAGGCAAACCCAGAAGAAGAACTCTTGACCCCAGAGGTTTAGTGTAAGGAGGGAGGTCACTCAGACAAGGGCCCTGAAATCCAGTCAGGAATGTGGGGTGAATCCAGGCTGTCTCTGTGTGACCTCTAGCCAGTTAAGCTCTCTGGTCTCCCTCGTTGTAAAGAAGGGATTATAATAGTATATACTTGGTGTATACCGATAGGAAACACTGGCAAATATCTGTTGAATAGCCAAGAGCTGAGACATTGTTTAGGAAAAGCTTCCCAGAAAAGGAGATATCTGAATTTTGTTTTGAAGAATGAGTAAAATTTAGCCAGGGGAAGGGTGTTTCAGATGGAGGGCACTGCAGGAGCAAAGGCCCAGTGGTGTGGAGGTAGATGAGGGAAGCTACTGGCAGTTCATTTATTATCTAGACATTAAGTTTTAGGTGAGGAAAATCACAGCTGATGAGGGCCAGAGAGGTGGGTCCTACTAGGCAATTTAAACTTTATTCCAGAATTGATGGTATCCATTGAAGGATGCAGGGCAAAAAAGTGGCACGATTGAGCCTGCACACTTTACACAGTCTCTATAAGAAAGACACCCTGATCTCTTTAGCTGTGCATTGATCAAGCTGGGGATCTGCTCCTGTAGGCCTACTGCTGCAAAACTATTTGCAGATTATTTTATTCATGTCCCTTTTAGCTACCAGTGGAGGTTCGGCAGAAGAGTGCCTTGGGGCCTGGACCACTGGGAGCATGTCAACTTCATGGCCAGGTCCTGTCTACCATGCCCTGCAGTCTCCTGGGGAATGAAAGGGAATCATCAAGCAAATCCTAATCAGATTTCCCAGGCAGGCATCTGCCCAGCCCGATTTAGATTATCATACATTATCCTCAGCTCAGAGAACTGGTGATGGTGGCAAGATTAGCTCACACTTTGCATTTGCCCTGGGAGTTTACACAGCAGCAAGCCTGTTTGTCAGCTAATGCTCCAAAGTTTCTAGCCCCTGTGGGGATCCTGTTTCCAGCTCTGTTTAATGTTTAATTCAAATGCAGCAAATGAGAGGGGCAGAGCTGATGGCAAGCTATAGACTTCTGGGCTTGGGAAACTGGCCATGGGGCCCCTCCAAGTCTAGCCCTGTGACTGTTTCTCCCATTCCCTGAATCCAGCCTAGAATTTTCATTTCTGAGGCAGAAATTTGAGAGAGCCTCATTTTGTGAGCAGAACCACAGCCCCCTGTTGATTGGTGCTTCTAGTCCAACCTAGTCCTCATTGCTTATAGAATGAAGGACCCTAAAGCAGATACCCTTGTGTTACTACCTTCCTCAGAAACTGACAGTAGCTCTCACTGATTATGGACTAAAGTCCAAACTTAATAGCCCAGTGCTTCATGTTCTATCTGCAGACTAGACCCTTGTACACCACCCCTCCACCTTCCTCTCCTGCCTGTGTTTGCTCATGCTGCCGCTTCTCATTGCTACCTGTTGGAAATCTTGTATGTTCTTCGGTGCCCAACTTGATACTATTCCTTCCATCGGGCCTTTTCGCTTTTGTTAGTCTGCATCCTTGTTTCCCATTTGGTGTTTTAGGACTGCTGTTAGAGTCGTCTGTGAGGTTGGAACTCCAGACTAGAAGGTCCTTGAACTGATGATCTTGGTGTCACCTTTATCCCCCATCTTTCTGCCTGGTATGCAGCCCAAGACCTCACAGGCAGCTCATGATATGTGTATAAGATTGGATTCGATTCCAAGCAAAGCTGGCCAAGCCATCCACTTATCACCCATCACTGCAGTTTTTCATTGTGAGGACCAGGAGAATGAACAGCCCCTTCATGGCCTTTCTGTGTTGTTCCACTATCCCAGTGCCTAAACCCTGGGGGTTTCTGTTTTGAGACTGTTTGTCAGAGACTAGGAAGGAAAATGCTGAAGAGGGGAAATGAGGCCTCCTCACAGCTCTGACCTGGATATTCTAGAATTGGCTCACCTGGTTTTCTTTTAACTAAACAGTGGGGGTTCTTGGCCATAGCTGGAGGTGTCCTTGAGGTGGTGAAGGAAACTGTCCCAAGGAATAAAATGACCCCCTAGTACAGGTCACTGTCAGTCCTGAGTCTCTTAGTAGCAGGGTCTTTGAGAACTAGAACTCACTGGTTTCAGTTTAGAAAGCTGGAAATTTCTTTGAATTTCGTGTTTCCTCCTGTGAAATGGGATACTAATGTCTAGCTCAGAGTCATTGAGGAATAAGAGAATTCAGGTGATGTGTCTGATGCTTCAGAGAGTCAACTATTTCTTCTTTGTCACCTACCCGCCCCACCCCAGTCATTGTCCCCTTATCTAAACCCACTGAGGGTGGAGTTACAAACATTATTTTACAAAATGTAAACTTTAATACTGGCCTCTACACCTGCATCTTTTTGCTGTACAAAGCATATTACTCTCGGCTCAACAAGTGCTTGCATGTGTTGTGTGCCTGGTGCTCCTGGCCAGCCATGCCGTGCAGGTAGGTACAGAGATGATTAGGAGGCAGGTGCTAGAGGGGTGGAGAGCCGATGCCTGCCTCTGCCAGATCCGGGTAGATCCCCATTCAGCTACTCAATGGCTGTGTGACCCTGGGCAAGTGGCTTAACCTTTCTGAGTCTCTTCACTGTAAGGTTGAGATGCTAGCAGTCACATGGTAGTGTTATTCTGAGGATGAAAGGAGATACCTCCTCTGGTGCTCTGTTGCCTGGCATCAGTGAGGGCACAGTGATGTGAGCAGTGGTAAGGTGGGAGGGACTGGGGCCTGGTCTTCAAGGAGCACATGGTACAAAGCGGTAGAAGACCTCATCTATGTTTAATCCTCAGAAAAGCCCCAGGAAGTTGGTAGGGACAGTCTTATTAATCCCCCCATCTTTTGTTTTAAGTGAAGTCAGGGGCCTGCCCCAAGTCTCATGGCTGGCAAGTCATTAAGTGGGGCTTGCAGCAGGTCTTATGCCTCATACTCTTGGCTACCCAACTTAGGAATGAGCTCCCCTCAATCTCTGCTAGAGCTAGAGCAAGGCAAACAATCTGTCATTGTGCTAGGCAGGATTGAGGCTGCTACCGGGGGGAATTTCTGGTCAAAAAGGTGGTTAAACAAAAAGGTGTCATGAGTGGGTGATGGGACCCCCTCCCCTAAGAAAAGAGTGGTTCCCGGGTGCCTAGGGTGCTCTGATAAAGCAGAGAGGAAATTGGATGACCCCTGAAAGTCTGCCAGCCCTGGGAGCCTGTAATTCACCCTGTGTGACAACTTAAATGTGTAAGTTAACTAATTGGTAGCATTATGTCCTATTAAGGGAGAGCAAATGGCTATGCCTTTTCTGAGACAAAATCAGAGCTGAAATCAAATGCTCTCAGAGGAATTCAGAGCTGGTTCCTTTATTTTTAGATCAAATTGGGAAAAGGGGACAGATATTTTGTTTTGTTTTGTTTTGTTTCACTGGATATGGGTAGAAACCAGTCCCTTTATTTTTATTAACCCACTATAGATGTAGTTCTTAGCAGACTGGGGATGGATTCTGCCTTTTTGTGCAGTCCTAGTTTTGTAATAAAGCTTATTTTTGATATTGGAGGAAAAATAACATCAGAGTTTAAATAGCCTGAATGGCCTTAGAAATACTCTGTAGTCAGTCATGTATTAGCCAGGAAATGGAGGAAGTCACCATTCCCTACCCAACACACCATTGTTTTCTGAGCACCTGCTCTTCTGGGTCAGGCACTGTGCTAGTGCTTGGGGGTGTGGAGGGACTCTTAGCCATTTATTAAGGTTATGCTGTACTACCCAGGGAAGATAGTGGTTTACACAGTAGAAAAGATCACTGCTCTTGTGGATGTGCCTTCTACTGGGAGAGAGAAACCAAGTGTCTCTGGTGGGCCAGCCCAGATGCAGGTCACTGGTAGTCTTAGTCTCAACAAACCTGCATTTACTTCTGCCCCCTTCCCACTTGAGGGTGCAGGATTGGTGTGAGGGTGGCCCCAGAGGAAGGGGGGTTGGTTGGGCTGGTACTAGGCTGTCATTTGTTTTTCCTTCTTCCCCCGCAGACTCTGTAGAGAAAGAAACTTCAGCATTTAAGTTCAGTTCTTGCTCTAGTATTCAGTCATGCAAAATGTTGAGTCACTTGGCCTCTCTGAGCATCAGTCTCCTTAAATGCAAGGTGTGGATAAAGATGCTTCCTCATGGGAAGTTGTAAGGATGGATTGCAATCATGTGCCCAGTGCCCACCAGACATCACAAATGTGAGGTTTTCTCTCTTTGCCCGCTAAGAAGGTGCTGCCCCAACAGTGGTACTCATGTTGAGAACTGGAATTGTTGGGAAATTCTTTCTCTTGTTCCACAAAGTGTGTGTTTACCATGTGCCAAGCACAGGGGATTGAGAGGTAAATAGACAGACAAATTTCCCTTACTCATGGAACTCACGTTCTAGCAGGGGAATCAATGTGAAATAACCAAACATGTATTGGCCAATTTTAGGGCAGTGTCTTGGTGAAGCAGCAGGATGATCTGGGAGGCCTCTTGGAGGAAGTGTTGCTCGCATTGATCTGGACAGTGAGATGGGCTGGGGGTGAAATGGCCTCAGAGATTCATCTTTTCTCTGCTTGCCTGCCAGGGCTTTGGAGGAGATTTCCTGAAGGAAGCCAGTGTAAGGCCCATTTTCCTGTCAACCTGTGGTCCTTGAGGTCCTTCCACGTCCCTTGTCTTCACCTTTTCCTAGCTATGCTGCCTCTATTTAGGACAGGCGGGCATGGGGACTTCCCCAACTTTCATCTCTCAGTCCCTACTTGGAAAGATTTTTGGTTGATTCCCTGTCTTTCCCCACCCACTCTCCCCCTAGAGATCTCCTTTCCCTCCCACTCCTCATTTCTCTCTACTGGATCACACCAAAGACATTTCTTAAAAAGACTCTTCAAAGTGAATGCTTGAGGCTCCCCTTCCTCTTATCTTTGAGTCCAACAGCATTTTTGCGGAGGAATACTTTTTTTTTTTTTTAATGTGCGTTAATGTTAAAGGGAGGTTTAAATTTTGTTGTCTCAGAAAATTCCATTTTCTTTTTCCTCCTTTCCAAACCACCCCCCTCCAACCTCCTGAAGCCCCTTTTCCTGAAGCATGTATTCTGATCTTATCTTCTCTTTGCCACACCTGCATGATTCCCACCTCTTCTTTTTTTCTGCTTTCCTCCCTGGTTTTCCCTTGCCCTCACTTTCTCTGTCCCCAAGCCAGACTCCCTGAGCTCTTTAACCTGGCTGTTGCCAAGGGCTGTTTTCTAAGTGAGGGGCCTCTGGTCTCCTCCAGCCCCAGACTCCTTTGAAGATGCCTTTGATAACCTGGGGATGGCCCCCAGCAGACCTGTACCGCAGGACACCTATTTGCCCACTGGCTGAAGTTGCCCTGATTTCAAAGAAAGCAAATGTTGTCTTTAACTTCACATGGTAGATTTTCTCTGGGAGGAATTTCTGCAGCTACTAAGAAAAAAGTACACCCAGCATTCATTATTGAGGGGGAGATGCTGCTCTGTGAGGTCATTCATTCATCTCTTTTCCCTGAGCATACTGTATCCCATCTTCTGTTAATTAATTCCTTTCGTGTCCAGGGATTTACTCCTGTCTGTAAGTCACAGTCCCAGTTTTTGGGTGTTACTGAAATTTTTCTGGCAGAGGAGGACATGATCTGAACTCTCAAAGAAAGCAAATGAATTAGTGGATTGTGGTTGTACTCTTATGTACTCAGACCTAGTCACCGCCCCTCTGCCTGCCCTGACCAGACCTCCACCACCACAAATGCCAATTAGGAGAATATTGTAAGAAGAGAAACCAGGGCTTTAGGATTCTTTTGGCATCAATTGTTGCTGCATTTCATCAACTAGATACCAATTATTAGCTCCATATGCAGTTTATTAGCATCATTTTTCTTTTCTATCCATGCCAGCCTTAAGCCTGTCTGTTCCCTGCAGTTGATTTGTATTGATGAGAACATCAATTTGAATTGTTGCCTTTTCTGATGAAGGGTTCATCTTTCTAAGGACTTAACAAGTATGACAGGTTCTTAGAGTCATTTTTAATTACAGATGAATAAAATTGAATAAAATGTACCTTTCTAGTAAGGTAAATATATATACACTTGTGTGTATATACACACGTACCTGCATACACATACACACACATATACACACGCATACACACACACACACAAGTTGTGGTGGGGGAGATTTTTGTAAGCATTAGAAGCCTGTCAGGATCCTGAGTCTCTCCATTAGAGCATCTCAAGTTCACTTTAGCAGGGTCTAAATATCCTCCAGGACATCTAAGGGTCTTCCCTGCTTCTAGGGGATCTGCCAACTCATGGCACCACCCCCTTGCTATTGCATTCACTGCCAAGAGAATGTCTACCTGTGAACGTGTTCAAGATGACCTTGATGGAAAATGCTGAAGGGGGTTGAGGACCTACTGGCCATTTGTGTGATTAAGGAACAAAGTCTTTCTTACTTGAAGACAAATAAAACATCATTGTGGGATTTGCTTGGTGCTTTTCATCTTAGGAGCTTTTATGAGCAAGAGCATTGGTAGTTTTAATGGCTGTTGCCTTAGATTAATTCAGTCATTAGGAAAATAAAGTAAAAGTTTATATTGTTGGCATTCTTCTGGGTTTGATATCCAGGTCTAGAAGTTTCTTTCTATAGCATTACAGTTAGCAGTTAGCATAAGTGTAGTCAAAAATACATGTGGGCAGTGCAAGCCTCCTGCCTTTACTATTATTGTAGAAAAGTTTTTATTGTGAAACTTGAACAAATTATACATTTTTCCCAAGAAGTCACTGCCTATTGCTTGCCATAAACATGTATTTGCATGTGCTGAGGTGTATCCACATGCACATGTCTAAATGGATGGTGGTGGAGGAGATTGGTGGGGCTGGGTGGGATGGTTTAGGAGCTTTTCTGAGTACATTCTATATGCCAGGTACTCTGCAAAAACACTCTACGTGGATTGGTTGCTTTATTATTTGACATCCTAGTGAGAAGTGAAATAGCTATAATTGTTTTTCTACTTCGAAGATAAACTGAAGCCAAGTGACTTATCCAAGGTCACGAAGCTAGTAAACGGTGAAGCTGGGATTAGAACCCAAAGCCTGAGCTTTTAACTACTAAGCTATATTGACGGACAATAACACTTAATAGAACAATCCAGCAATTCCAGGAACTGGCAGGTCAAATCATAACCAACATGTATTATTAGTCTCCCACTGTACCATTCCCTAGCACAACTGTATGCTTTGCCCCTAAGCGGCTTACATGGTAATTATAGACATACAACTTTTTTACTTATCAAGGGATTGAATCAGCTCTAATCATGCCACTATTTTACTCAAAAGCCTCACTGGCCTCCTACCTATCCAACCCACCAGTGCTTCAGTGGTGGCCTCCGGTCCTTTGATCACGTGGTTTTACTACCCACAGTTTCTACGTGTCTTGTACTACCCATTTTCCAGGGCCCACTCCTAACACCGTCTTTTCCATAAGGCTTCATGCCTGGTGCAGGTAGTAATTTCTCCCTCTTCATAACTCATTTCCATAGTAGTTTGTCATTTTTCTCTCTTGTGACATTTGGCACCTTTCTTTTAATAGTTGTATAAACTCCTTGAGGGCAGGACTGAACTGTAGATTTCTACAGAATGAGCGAGAGTGGTTCTGCCAAGGTGTGTGGTGGTCGGGTCCACGGGTTTGGGCCTGTAATGCTACACAGAACATCAAGAAGGTGGTGGCGGCCTCAGCCTCTAGCAAGGTTTTATTCCTTGGGTGAGGGGTGCTCCATGGGGCATATGGAGCCTTTATGCCATCACCCCTTCCCATGGGTTCTGGACCCCTCTTTTCTGTCTCAGTCATTCATTAGAGAACACTGGGGCTGGTGAAGAGCCAGGACTTCCCTGACACCAAACCAGAATAGTGTTTCTTCCCTAATCAATACCAACCTGTGGGTTCTTGGGCCTGCCAGTGAACTGGCTTTGGAACAAAATATCTGATTAAGACAAATGCTCCCTTTTGGAATGGGGACTGTCCTTTTTATCTTTGCCCCATGGATGCAGACACCTGGGTCCGGGATGAGAGGATAAACAAGCCCAGGCACTGGGGTGCACTGCTCATGTGTCAGGACCGCTGACTGCAAAGGACAGCTCGGACATGGTGTAAAGGAGAGCAACAGATTTGGTTGTGGAGTTGGAAATTAGGGCATGTATGAAAAATAATTAGGAATTGTAGCCTCAGGAAAAGAAGCCTGCAGGGAGATCTAGTAATTGTCTTGAAGCATATGAAAGCCAATTTTACCACTGAGTTAGGTCAGCTTGTCTCTTCGCCGTGGAGGGGAGAGAAGTATGTTTAAGCTTGGAGAGGAAGGATTGCAGCTAAATGTGCAGTTGTTACCTGCTGGCATGAGCTGTCACCAAAGTGCTTGCATCGAAGTTGCAGAAAGAGTTCCTCTTTACAGGAGGAAAGCTTAGGCAAAAACAGGGAGCTGTCTTAGATATGTCTTAAGCTTCCTCTTGTCCCCTGGGCCTGCTCATTTGATTTAAATGTGAAAAGTACCACAATATGTACATGAGAGTAAGCATGACGTGACATTACTTGGTTAGGTTAGACACAGATGCTTTTGAATTTCTTAAAGCAGGTTCAGATCTCAGCTCTGCCTTTCATCAGTTGCACAAGTTTTCCTTTCTGGACCTCTATCCCTTTTATTATAAAATGTTAATTACACATACTTTATGGCATTGTTGCAAAGATTAAAGGATAACAAGGAAACACAGATTTTAGTAACTGTTTAATGTATAGATGGTGCCAGGTATATAGTAGCTAGATATTTAGGAGGATAACTGTTGCTCAGACTTTTCCCTAAAGGAGTCATTACCCTCGTTAAGGAGATTTGATAAATGCAAAGATATTTGTACACTGAGCAGAGCTAGGCTGAAATTTTTAGGATCCTTAAGTTCTGACCTCATATGCCACTCAAACTAAAAACAATACTGAGCTACAAAATAAATTCAAGAAAGACGGATTTGTACTGTATCTGATGTTTGTGATCATTCTAGTCCATAGCTTGGTGGTGTTTAGTTTTTGTTTTTGAAGCATCACAGTCTTGGAAAAATATTTTTGGTACCCTAAGCACATGTTCAGGCTGCTGGTGATGAAATGGAATAGCAATTGGATCACAGCTTCAATCTCTCTTTCAGCAAACAATTCTTGAGTGCTTGATCAGTCAGCATCTTGGTTGCAAGAAACAGAAGCCAACTCTGGTTAAGAAAAAGGTGATTTATTAGGATGACAGGCTCACAGAACTACCGGGGGCTAGGACAATGAGCAGAAACTGAGGGCTCTGCTGAAGGCCATACATTGGAAAAGGTCAACTCTAAGGGCTACCATCTTGGCTGTAGTGAATTTGATCTTGAGATTTTCTTTGAGTTACTCCCTGAAGACTTGGAGGTCTGAGAAAGAGATCTCGTGTTGAGTTCAGCCCATGTACCTGCCCACAGCAATACCAGGACTCAGGTAAAAGAAATATCTGATACCTTCACTTATGAGTTGAGAGGAAAGCATCATGGAAGCTGCATTCCCACTAACACCATACACAATGGGAGACTAGGGGCAAGAAGAAAGGCAGTTAGATATTGGGTAAGGGATAAAAAAGACAGATGTTTTCTGTGCCCTTGATATGCCAGCCCTGTGAATCACTTGTGTCCTGGTCAACCATGTGCCTAGCTGGTTTGTAGTCTCTGTCTTTTGCCTGTCTGTGAATTTTCATCTTGTCTTTGCAGACAGCCTTTAGGTTCCAGGGTGCAGGGACCCTGGGTTATAAGCTTTGTACCCCCAAGTATGGCACTCAGTAAATGCCTGGTGATCAGTTGCATCCCATTTATTAGATTCTGAAGTGAGCTCACCTTCATTAGCACAGATACAGATTGGGTGTCCCTGGGGTAAGGAGTGTATTAGATACTGGCAGTATGTAGTTAAGACTAGAAACAGCCCCTTGGCCTCAAAAAAATCAGCAAATATATCTCTAGGATTGCCCACCAATTTCTAGCACTGTGTGCACTGTGGGCCTACTGTCTCTGGTGGGAAGGTTGAAAAATAAAATAAACTCATCCCTTCAATTGCTTTATTAAATAATGCACAGATGACAGTACATGAAATATTGATGCACAGAGAGCTCATCCTCCTACAGGGGAGAGGGGCCCCAGGATAATTGGTTTTTCTACATGGCAACTGAGATAGCTTGGAAATATTGTGACTCTTTCGCTCACCATATCAAGCCCTGTCTATTAATGGAGAGATAGACCCAAGTGATTCTTGTTTTCCAAATCCTCATTATCCTGCCATCACTGAGGTATCAAAATGAATGGAAGGGCACAGGAAAATCCTGGCATTTTCATATAAACCAGCTTGCAAGATCAGGCACTTTCTGTGGGGTGAGCTTGAGAACCATTCTGACCATCTTTTTAAAACTTGGTAGAATCTTGTTTTGTTATTTGTCTGTCTGGAAGATTTAGAAATGTTGTGAGTTGGGTGTTGAGGGCCAGGGCTGCATTGTTTGGTGGAAGGGGTTTAAATGAAATAATTGTTGACTTTCTTGTATGACAACCTGCATTCAAAGGCCAGGTGCTCAGGCCATTCACTGGCCACAGAAGCAAATTGTCCATGGTGGTTTCATATGTAAGATGAACAGGACAGAAACAGCTGCTCTGGTCCTCTCAGTGGAATTTTAAGTCACAGTAATCTTTATAACTGGAGGCACACAGATAGCATATGTTTATTAGAAAGGTACGAGGGTACCGATGTTGCCCTCTCAGATATGAATGGCAATTCACACTAGCACTAGTTTCTCTTTGTAGGAATTGTTAGTTGTGGGATATGTTAGTAGGGAAATGAGTTCTGCTGGTCAAAAAACAGTCATTGTCATTGAATGCCTATTTTGTGCCAGCGTGAGATTTTTCTCTCTTGTCTTTATTTTATTATTATTATTTTTACTTTTGGTCAATTGTAATTTTTTTTCCAACAACTACTTGGGTCTGAGAATAAATTGAAGATGTCTGCATATAAATGGTTTTTAGTTGCTTAAAAACCGGTGGGTAGAGTTTCCTTGATCCAGCAGACATTTACAGAGGCCACAGTTCCAGCTGGGTCCTGACCCGCCACTTTGGTAGCATGGCTGGCCCTTTCATGTGGTCGCTTCAAGAAGGTTTCTTCCCAGTTAAACTCAGCAAAGGTTGATTGAGTGCCAGCTCTGTATCAGGCACCATGGAAGTCAGTGGGGGCATAGATATGAGCAGGATCCACCCTCTGTCCCCAAGGAGCTCACCATCAGGGAGAAATATATGCAGGAATGGCAGAGAGGACCACACGCCTTCCCGTGTGTGTGGAATTGAATATGGGTTATAGGAGGCTGTCCAGACATGAGCATGAATTCAGAGGTAGGCCCGACGGGAGAAGAGCAGATTGTCAGGACACAGTCTGGTGATGAGCAGGTAGTCTCGGGTGCATCGAGGATGCTTGCTCTCTCCAAAGGCTTGCCTATGTGTTTGAGTTCCACTGGAGGCTCTTCCTCTTCACTCTACAGGACACTCTCCCCACTGGGAACCCCTAAAACATGTGTATTTATATCCCTGCTGTGGGGACAGTCTCTCACCTGGTTCACTGTGGACATGGTCTCAGAGCACAGTGATTAAGGATAAGGGCTTTGCAGTCACCCACAGGAGGCCCCAAGTCGCAGCCTATGACTCTGTGCACTCAGGTGAGTCTCATAGCCTCTCTGAGCTTTAGTTTCCTTATCTTTAAAATGATAATAGTAGTAGCACCTGCATTAATCATCTTGGGCTGCTGCAACAAAATACCATATCATGAGTGGCTTAAACAACAGAAATTTATTTTCTCATAGTTCTGGAGGCTGAAAGTCTTGAGATCAGGGAGGCAGCATAATTAGCTTCTGGGGAGCGCCCTCTTCTTGGCTTGCAGGCAACTTGCCTTCTTACAGTGCTTACACATGACCTTCTGTTGGCATCCACATACACACACACACACACACACAGAGAGAGAGAGAGAGAGAGAGAGAGAAATAACAAGCTCATTGGTGTCTCTCTTATTCTTATAAGAGCACTGGTGTGATCATGGGAGCTCTACTTCATGACCTCATCTAACCCTTATAGCCCAAAGGCCCCATCTCCAAATATTGTCACATTAGGGGCCAGGGACTTTAACATACACATTTTGGGAGGGACAGAATTCATTCCATAGCAGCACCTGCTTCATTTGGTTGCTTCTAGATAATGCTTGTGGAGTGCTTGGCCCAGTGCCTGGTATGCGATAGGTGCACTCAGCCCTGTGTGTCCAAGGGTTCTGCATTCCCAAACTCAACCAACCATGAATCAAAAATATTAGAAAACAAAAATAATAGTACAATGGTTAAAATACAAAAACAATATAACAACTATTTACATAGCATTTACATTGTGTCATAGTAATTTAGAGATGATTTAAAGCGAACAGGTGGATTATGGAGGTTATATGCAAAAACTACATCATTTTATTATGTCAGGGACTTGAGCATCTGTAGATTTTGGTATCTGCATGGCTCCTGGAACCAATCCCTCCTGGATACTGAAGGACAATATTACTCTGTGAATGTTAACTTCTGTAGTTGCATGGGTATATCTCTTTTCCCTGTAAAATTATGAGATACTTATTTGTGGCTTTCTACCGGAAATGATTGCTACAATGAAGATGTGGGTGAAGGGAGAAAGACCAGAGATTTTGGATTCAGAATAGTAGCTTTGAATCTTGGCCTGGCTGTGTCCTCACCACATGCTCTGGAGCAGTGGTCAAAACTCTGAACCTCAGCTTTTCCGACTGGTAAAATGAGAACAACACATCTTACTTCCCAGACTTCTGATGAGGACTAAATGAGATCATCCATGTGAAACCACCTGTGTTTTCTGATGCATAGTGGGTGTTCTCTAAATGTTGGTGGGATGAGGTTTGTCGGTAAAGTATTCATTGATTTGGCACAGTTAATTGACTTGTGGTCTTAACTCCTAGGTTGCTCTGACTCTCCTGCCCTTGATGTGGGCATCTAGATCCAGTGGGTGTGTGCCTGGGCAGATAGGCATTTGGTGAAATTTTTTAAAATTAATTTTTAATTTTGTGGGGTGCATAGTAGGTATATATATTTGTTGGGTACATGAGATATTTTGATACAGGCATGCAATGTGTAATAATCACATGGGGATAAATGGGGTATCTATCATCTTAGGCACTTATCCTTTGTGTTACAAACAATCCAATTATGCTCTTTTAGTTATTTTAAATGTATAATTAATTTTTTGACAGTAGTCACCTTTTTGTTCTAGCAAATATTAGGTCTTATTCATTCTTTCTAACATTTTTGTGCCTATTTACCATCCCCACTTCCTCCCAACCCCTCACAACACTTTCCAGCCTTTGGTAACCATCCGTCTATTCTCTATATCCATACATTCAATTGTTTTAAAGTTTAGCTCCCACAAATAAGAACATGCAAAATTTGTCTTTCTGTGCCCAGCCAATTCCCTTAGTGTAATGACCATCCTTGTTGTTGCAAATGACAAGATCTCATTCCTTTTTATGGCTGAATAGTACTCCATTGTGGCCATGTACCATGTTTTCTTTATTCATTCATCTGTCGATGGACACTTAGGTTGCTTTCAAATCTTGGCTATTGTGAATAATGCTGCGATAAACATGAGAGTGCAGATATCTCTTCAGTATACTGATTTCCTCTTTTATATACCTAGAAGTGGAATTGCTGGATAATAGTGTAGCTCTATTTTTAGTTTCTTGAGGAACCTCCAAACTGTTATCCATAGTGATTGCACTAATTCACATTCCTACCAACAGTATACTAGCGTTTCCTTTTCTTCACAACCTCACCAGCATTTATTGGAAAAAAGCCATCTTAACTAGAGTGAGGTGGTATCTCATTGTAGTTTTGATTTGCATTTCTCTGATGATCAGTGATGTTGAGCACCTTTTTATATACCTGCTTGCCATTTGTATAGTCTTCTTTTGAGAAATGTCTATTCAGACCTTTTGCCTATTTTTCAATTAGATTATTAGATTTTTTCCTCTAGAGTTGTTTGACCTCCTTATATATTTTGGTTATTAATCCCTTTATCACATGGGTAGTTTGCAAATATTTTCTCCCATTCTGTGGGTTGTCTCTTCACTTTGTTGATAGTTTTCTTTGCTGTTCAGAAGCTTTTTAACTTCATGTGATCCCATTTGTCCAGTTTTGCTTTGGCTGCCTGTGCTTACTCAAGAAAGTTTTGCTCAGTCCAATGTCCTGGAGACTTTCCCCCAACGTTTTCTCCTAGTAGTTTCATAGTTTGTGGTATTAGATTTAAACCTTTAATCAATTTTGATTTGATTTTTCTATATGGTGAGAGATAGGTGTCTAGTTTCATTCTTCTGCATATGGATATCCAGTTTTCTTAGTGCCGCGTATTGAAGAGACTATCCTTTCCCCAATGTATGTCTTCTCTCTTTTTTCTTAGTCAATCTGGCTAAAGGTTTGTCAATTTTGTTTATCTTTTCAGAAAAATCAACATTTTGTGTCGTTTATCTTTTGTTTTCTTTGTTTCAGTTTCATTTATTTCTGCTCTGATCTTTAGTATTTCTTTTCTTCTAGTAAATTTGGGTTTGGTTTGCTCTTGCTTTTGTAATTCTTTAAGATGCATTGTTAGGTTGTCGTTTGAAGTTTTTCTTCTTTTTGATGTAGGCACTTAAAGCTATAGAATTCCCCCTTAGTACTGCTTTTGCTGTATCCCATGGCTATACCCATAGGTATAAGTATGTTGCATTTCCCTTATCATTTGTTTCAAGAAATTTTTCAGTTTTCTTCTTAATTTCTTCATTGATCCACTGGTCATTCAGGATCATATTGTTTAATTTCCATGTGTTTGCATAGTTTCCAAAATTCTTCTTGTTATTAATTCCTGGTTTTATTCCATTGTGGTCAGAGATGACGCTTGATATTATTTCAATTTTTTTGAATGTTTCAAGATTTGTTTTGTGACCTAAAAAAAAAGGTCCATCCTTGAGAATGACCTAAGTGCTGAAGAAAATAATGTGTATTCTGCAGCCATTGGATGAAATGTTCTGTAAGTATCTACTAGATTCATTTGGTCCATAGTGCAGATTAAGTCCTGTGTTTCTTTGTTAATTTTCTGTCTGGAAGATCTGTCCAGTGCTGAAAGTGGGGTGTTGAAGTCCCCAGCTATTATTGTATTGGGTCTGTCTCTTTTTTTAGATCAAATGTTTGCTTTATATATCTGGGTGCTCCAGTTTTGGGTACAAATACATTTATAATTGTTATATCCTCTTATTGAATTAACCCTTTTATCATTATATAATGACATTCTTGGTTTCTTCTTATGGTTTTTATCTTAAAAATCAATTTCACCTAATATAAGAATTGCTGTTCCTGCTCTTGTATGGTTTCCATGGCATGAAGTATCTTTTTCCATCCCTTTATTTTCAGTCTATGTGTGTCTTTATAGGTGAAATGTGTTTCCTGTAGGCAACAGATCTTTCAGTGTTTGTTTTTTTTTTTTTAATCCATTCAGCCACTCTATGACTTTTTACTGGAGAGTTGAGTTCACTTACTTTCAATGTTATTATTGATAAATAAAGACTTCCTTTTGCCATTTTGCTATTTGCTTCCTGGTTGTTTTGTGGCCAGCCTTCTCTTCCTTGTTTCCTTCCTTTCTGTCTTCCTTTAAGTGAAGGTGATTTTCTCTGGTGATATGACTTAATTTCTTGTCTTTTGGTTTTTGTGTATTCATCATATGTTTTTTATTTGAGGTTACAAAGAGGCTTGCAAATACTATCTTATAACCCATCATTTTAAGCTGATAACAACTTACTGCTTGCATAAGCAAACAAATAAACAAAAAAAACTAAGACTCTACACTATAACTTTGTCCCCCAGCTTTTTTGTTTCTATTTGTATCTTATTATATTGTCTGTGTCTTGAAAAGTTGTAGTTATTATTTTTGATTCATTAACCTTTTAGTCTTTCTGTTTAAGATAAGTAGTTTACATACCATAGTTTCAGCATGATAATATTCTGTGTTTTTCTGTATATTTACTATTGCCAGTGAATTTTGTACCTTCAGGTGGTGTCTTATTGCTCATTAATGTCTTTTTTTTCCTGATTGAAGTACTCCCTTTAGCATTTCTTGTAGGAAAGGTCTGGTGTTGATGAAATCCCTCAGCTTTTGTCTATCTGGGAATGTCTTTATTTCATTTTTGTGTTTGAAGGATATTTTCACCAGATATACTTTTCTAGGGTAAAAGTTTTTTCCTTCAACTCTTTAAATATGCCATGCCATTCTCTCCTGGCCTATAAGGTTTCCACTGAAAAGTTTGCTGCCAGACACATTGGAACTCCATTGTATGTTATTTGTTTCTTTTCTTGTGCTGCGTTTAGGATCATCTCTTTATCCTTGGCCTTTGGGAGTTTTATTATTAGATGCCCTGAGGTAGTCTTCCTTGGATTTAATCTGCTTGGTGTTCTGTAACCTTCTTGTACTTAGATATTGATATTTTTCTCTAGGTTTGGGAAGTTCTCTGTTATTATCACTTTGAATGAACTTTCTACTCCTATCTCTTTCTCTACTTCCTCTTTAAGGCCAATAACTCTTGGATGTGCCCTTTTGAGGCTATGTTTTAGATCTTTATGTGTGCTTTATTGTTTTTTATTCTTTTTTCTTTTGTGTTTTCACTGTGTGTTTTCAAATAGACTGTCTTCAAGCTCACTAATTCTTCTGTTTGATCAATTCTGCTATTAAAAGACCCTGATGGGCCGGGCGTGGTGGCTCAAGCCTGTAATCCCAGCACTTTGGGAGGCCGAGACGGGTGGATCACAAGGTCAGGATATCGAGACCATCCTGGCTAACATGGTGAAACCCTGTCTCTACTAAAAAATACAAAAAAAAAACTAGCCGGGCGTGATGGCGAGCACCTGTAGTCCCAGCTACTCGGGAGGCTGAGGCAGGAGAATGGCCTAAACCCGGGAGGCGGAGCTTGCAGTGAGCTGAGATCCGGCCACTGCACTCCAGCCTGGGCAACAGAGCAAGACTCCGTCTCAAAAAAAAAAAAAAAAAAAAAAAAAAGACTCTGATGCATTCTTTAGTAAGCCAATTGCATTTTTAAACTCAGAATTTCTGCTTGATTCTTTTAAATTATTTCAATCTCTTTGTTAAATTTATCAAATAGAATTCTGAATTCCTTCTCTGCTTTATTCTGAATTTCTTTGAGTTTCCTTAACATTTTCAATTATCTGTCTGAAAGGTCACATATTTCTGTTTCTCCAGGATCGGTCCCTGGTGACTTATTTAGTTCATTTGGTAAGGTCATGTTTTCCTGGATCATCATGATAACTGTAGATGTCCATTTGTGTCTGGGCATTGAAAAATTAGGTATTTATTACAGTCTTTGCAGTCTGGGCTTGTTTGTGCCCATCCTTCTTGGGAAGGCTTTTCAGGTATTTGCAAAGACTTGGGTGTTGTGATAAACTGTATCTCCTTTAGGGGGACACCTCAAGCTCAATCATGCTGTGGTTCTTGTAGACTGATAGAGGTACCACCTTGATGGTCTTGGACAAGATCTAGAATTCTCTGGATTAGCAGGTGGAGACCCTTGTTCTCTTCCCTTACTTTCTCCCAAACAAACAGAGTTTCTCTTTCTGTTCTGAGCCATGTGGAGGTGGGGGTGGAGTGACATAAACATCCTTGTGGCCACCACCCCTAGGACCACACTGGGTCGGATGTGAAGCCAGCACAGTACTGGTTCTTGCCCAAGGCTTACTATAACCACTTCCTGGCTATGGCTTATGTTTGCTCAAAGTCCTGGGCCTCCACAATCAGCAGATAGCAAAGCCAGCCAGGTCTGTGTCTTTCCCTTCAGGGTGGCGAGTTCCCCCAGGCCCTAGGCAGGTCCAGAGGTACCATCTGGGAGCCAGGGACTAGAGTCAAAAATCTTAGAAGTTTTCCTAGTGTTCTATTTTACTGCATCTGAGTTGGCGGTCAGACCACAAGGCATGGCCCTTCTCACTCTTCCCTCCCTTTTCCAAAGGTAGAACAGCCTCACCCCATTGCCACCACCATCACAGGCTCACAGGGAGTACTGCCAGGCTACCGTTGATGTTCCCTTAAGGCCCAGGGGCTCTGTAGTCAGTTTGTGGTAAAGGCTGCCATGCCTGGGACTCATCCTTCAGGGCAGTGGGCTCCCCTTTGGCCCAGAGCAGGTCCAGAAATGCTGTCCAAGAGCCACGACCTGGAAGCAGGGATTCCAAGAGCCCACTTGGCACTCTCTCCCACTGTGGCCAAGCTGGTACCTAAGGTACAAGAGAAAGTCCCCTGAATCTCTCACTGTAACCACCTCAGCTGGGATTGTACTGGGTCTCTCCTGAAGCCTGCATATCCTAGAATCTCACCTAAGGCCCACAGTGAGCTACCTGGATATCACTGCTGGTGATTCAGGACCCAAGGGCTCTATATTCAGCAGGTGATGGATCTTTCCAGGACTGGGTCCTTCCCTTCAAGACAGTGGGTTTCCTTCTGGCCCAGGATGCATCTACGTCTAGAAGTGTCGTCTGAGAGCTGCAGCCTGGAATGGAAGCCTTCCGACTGACTGGTGCCCTATCCTGCTGTGGCTGAGCTTGATGAGATTCTTGATAGGGATAAGAAAAAAAAAAAAGATAAACTTAATCTGGTGGAGAAGTAATGACTAGATCAAATATTCTCATAGAAAAATGGGTTATTTTGAATGTTCTTGGTCCCATTAACAAAATTTAATCTAGTGGTGAGAATTTATGTGGCAGCAAGTGATCTGTCTTGCCTGGTGGTGCTCAAAAGTGCAAATGAACTCTTCATATAATCTCTCTGCTTTCAGAGTTTAACAGCATATAAGCATTTACATTTCAAACAAGGCGGTCCTTACTCCAGTGTGTAAAATATATGGTCTGCTAACAATTTAAATTTTCTGAGAAGCTACTTTAAACAGAAAGAAATATGAGCAATATATACAATTAAGATAGGTGTTTGTGTGATGTGAGATCTTATAGAGAAACTGTAGCTGTGCCTTGGTAAAGGAACAGGGAAATTGAGGGTCACATGTTGTCCTGGAGTAGCTGCCATACTGACTGATGGATCTTAGCTCCAAAAACTTAGGAAATCTTCGTGCCATCTAGCCTGGTCACTAAGAGAATAGGCCTTGAAGGCTGACAGACCTGAGGGTGAGTTCCTCTAACTTGGACTAATTATTTTATGTCATCAAACCCAAGTTTTTGCATCTATAAACTGGGATAATGATATCTACTTCAAAAGATTGTTAGTGAGATGGTAAGATAGCATCCTGCACATACACTTATGTCCAGGAAGTGTTGGCTGATGTTATTACTCTTCTTTCGTTGCCTAGTAGTGAACTAGTTAGTGACCTGTGGAATTTTTAGAGCCTGAAGTAAAATGTCACATCATCCTAAAATAGCTTCTATAAAGGTACTTAGGGAATTTGCCCACTGAGGTCTTTGAGCCCTGGAGGGTACCAGATGTATCTTAGACTTCTGTTTATCTTTGCTACCTTTCCCTGGCAGCCATGCTGCCTCTCTTGCATATATCACTAGAAAGTAAGTCCTGTGGCAGCACGGGCTTTTTCTTCCCCATTTACTGCTATATTTCCAGCACTGAAACCAGTGCTTGGTATATAGTAGGTGCTAAATACATTATTTGTTGTTGAATACATTTACTGGCTTCTCACTTCCCATCTCTCTTAATTAATTTAAAGGCCAGTGGTAGTTTTTGGAGAAATGTTTCCTCTTCACTTTTCATTAAGATCAGCATGATACAGTAGGCAGAACACTGGGCTAGGGGTATGACGCCAGAGTTCCAGTTTCAGCTCTGCAGCTGACTTGCTTAAGAACCTTGGAAAAGTCAGCCTTCCCTTTCTGCTCCTCCATTCCCAAATAGCATCACAAGGAAATGGTTTATATTATTTCTGAAAGACCCTTCCAGTGCTGATGTGGAGTAAGTAGGCTCTCAGGAGATTCTTTAGGGACATGTCTCAGTTTCCTGTCCTCTTTTTTTATGTCTCCAATAACTGCCAGGTTCACTTATTTCCTTCTTGTCTCCCATACAGAAATCACTGTAGCTCCATAGAAGTTTTTAAACAATAGCTTCTCCCAGCACATCTTGTATATCGAAGCTAGGATTTGTCAACCTCGGAACTATAGACATTTGGGCCACATAATTCTTTGTTGTAGGGGAGGAGGCTGTCTTGTACATTGTAGAATGTTTAGCACCATCCTGGCCTCAACCCACTAAATGCCAGTAGCATCGCCCGCACCTCTGCACACAGTTGTGACAAGCAAAAACGTTTTTAGACGTTACTAAATGTCTACTGAGGCAGGGAGAGGGAAATATCATCCCTGATTTAGGCACACATTCTTTCATACTCTTATTTCAGAAAGTGTTATAAGGCCAGGTGCAGTGGCTCCCACCTGTAATCCCAGCACTTTGGGAGGCCAAGGTGGGAGGATCACCTGAGGTCAGGAGTTCAAGACTGGCCTGGCCAACATGGTGAAACCCTGCCTCTACTAAAAATACAAAAAATTAGCCCGGTATGGTGGTGCATGCCTGTAGTCCCAGCTAGTTGGGAGAATGAGGCAGGAGAATTGCTTGAATTCTGGAGGTGGAGGTTGCAGCGAGCCGAGATCCCAGCATTGTACTCCAGCCTGGGCAACAGAGCCAAGACTCCACCTCAAGAAGAAAGAGAAAGAAAGAAAAAAAAGAAAGAAAGGAAGGAAGGAAGGAAGGAGGGAAGGAAGGAAAGGATTATAAGAAGAAGGAAGGTTTCGTCGGGAGACTAGAACAAATGGGAATGGTACATTGATAAGGGGCATCTTTTTCCCCTAGGGAGGGAGGAAAAGAAAGAAAGAAAAACAACTTTCTTACCAGCTTGGTAAGTAAAGTAAAGATATAAAGCTAGCCCAAATATTTTGTTGGGGACCTGAATTCACACTGAGATAATTCTATGTATAATATATCACCAAAGATGAGAATAGGGAGTGACAACTTTTAGATCTTACCCAGAATATGACAGCTATTGTATCTTATTCTTACATAATGGAAATTGGATAGCTGTGGCATTGAATACTTGATGAAAAAGATAAGTTTTAAAAATCTTCCATCTTGCTCACATCTTAGATGCAGGCAAATCCTGGATTTTTGAATACAAAAACAGTTTGGAGATGGCAACATTTTCAGTGTAGCCAGGATGTTATCAAGCATGAGTTTATTATAAACTTGTTAATAACATTTCGTCAGCAAAAGTATGGTACTGGCTGCTCTGAGTGAAGTAAAAATGTTTATATAAGATAGGAGCTCACAATTTGTTACAAGAAAGACAAAAACCAAGGAAGCATAACTCAAAATATAAATCATAAAAATTGTGTAGATGAAAGCAATGATGATTTTATAGCATAAGCAATTACTGCCATTGGAGCCCAAAGAAACTCAAGTGTGGGGTCATGTTGGCAACCCAGGTAGTCAGCCTCACTTGGAGAGAGAGTTTAGAGGCTCCTGGGTAACATGGGATGCCCTGAGTATAGTTTGTGTAAAGCATTAGGTTTATTTTTTTTTAGTCCACTTCTTTTTTTAAAAAAATTTATTATTATTTCAATAGCTTTTGGGATACATGAAGTTTTTGGCTGAATCAATGAATGAATGGATAGATTATATAGTAATATGGTAATAAAACAATTCAAGGATGCCCACTCTTATGATTTCTCTTCAACGTAGTACTGGAAGTCCTAGCCAGTGCAGTCAGACAAGAGAAAGAAATAAAGGGCAGCCAAATACAGAGGAAGTCAAACTGTCACTGTTTGCCGATTATGTGGTTGTATACCTAGAAAACCCTAAAGACTCATCCACAAAGCTCCTTGAACTGGTAAATGAATTCAACAAAGTTTCCAGATACAAGGTTAATGTACACAAATCAGTATCTCTTCTATACACCAACAGCAACCAAGTGGAGAATCAAATCAAGAACTCAACCCCTTTTACAATAACTACAAAACAAAAACAAACAAAAAAAAACCTTAGGAATATAACTAACCAAGGAGTCAAAAGACCTCCACAAGGAAAACTACCAAACTCTGCTGAAAGAAATTATAGACGACACAAACAAATGGAAACATATCCCATGCTCATGCTCATGAACGGGTAGAATAAATATTGTGAAAATAACCATACTGCCAAAAGCAATCCACAAATTCAATGAAATCTCCATCAAGACACCATCATCATTCTTCACAGAACTAGAAAAAAAAATTCTGAAATTCATATGGAATCCAAATAGAGTCCGCATAGCCAGAGCAAGACTGAGCAAAAAGAGCACATCTGGAGGCATCACACTACCTGGTTTCAAACTATGCTATAAGGCCATCATCACCAAAACAGCATAGTAGTCGTATAAAAATAGGCACATAGACCAATGGAACAGAATAGAGAACCCAGAAATAAACCCAAATACTTACAGCCAACTGATCTTCGACAAAGCAGACAAAATCATGAAGTGGAGAAAGGACACCCTTTTCCATAAATGGTGCTGGAGTAATTGGCTACCCACATGTAGGAGAATGAACCTGGATCCTCATCTCTCACCTTATAAAAAATCAACTCAAGATCAATTAAGGATTTAAACCTAATACGTGAAACTATAAAAATTCTAGAAGATAATGTTGGAAAAACCCTTCTAGATATTGGCTTAGGCAAGGATTTCATGACCAAGAACCCAAAAGCAAATGCAACAAAAGCAAAGATAAATAGCTGGGACCTAATTAAACTAAGGAGTTTTGCGTGGCAAAAGGAACAATCAGCAGAGTAAACAGAACCCACCAAGTGGGAGAAAATCTTCAGAATCTGTACATCTGACAAAGGACTAATATCCACAATCTACAGTGAACTCAAACAAATCAGTAAGAAAAAACAATCCCATGAAAAAGTGGGCTAAGGATATGAATAGACAGTTCTCAAAAGAAGATATACAAATGGCCAACAAACATATGAAAAAATGTTCAACGTCACTAATGACCAGGGAAATGCAAATCAAAATCACAATGAGATACCACCTCACTCCTGCAAGAATTGCCATAATCAAAAACAAAAAACAAAAAACAAACAAACAAACAAAAAACCAGTAGATGTTGCTGTGGATGCAGTGAACAGGGAACACTTCTACACTGCTGGCGGGAATGTAAACTAGTACGGCCACTATGGAAAACAGTGTAGAATTTCCTTAAACAGCTAAAAATGTAACTACCATTTGATCCAGCAATCCCACTACTGAGTATCTACCCAGAGGAAAAGAAGTCATTATTCGAAAAAGATACTTGCACATGCATGTTTATAGTGGCACAATTCACAAAGGCAAAATCGTGAAACCAATCCAAATGTCCATCAATCAATGAATGGATAAAGAAACTGTGAGATATATATCTATATATATATCTCATATATATATATCTATATATATATATAATGGAATATATATATATATAATGCAATACTATGCAGCCACAAAAGGGAAGGAATTAACAGCATTTACAGTGACCTGGATGAGACTGGAGACTGTTATTATAAGTGAAGTAACTCAGGAATGGAAAACCAAATATTGTATGTTCTCACTGATATGTGGGAGCTAAGCTATGAGGCCACAAAGGCATAAGAATGATACAATGGACTTTGGGGACTTGGGAAGAGTGGGAAGGGGGTGAGGGATAAAAGACTACAAATATGGTGCAGTGTACACTGCTCGGGTGAAGGGTGCACCAAAATCTCACAAATCACCACTAAAGAACTTACTCATGTTACCATACACCACCAGTCCCCCAGTAACTTATGGAAAAAAAAGACTTATTTACCTCCTTATGTTCACCAAGGCAAAGAAAACATGCCAGATGTCCAATAAAAATATAGACATGGGTTGGCAAAAAATTTAAAGTAAAAATAGAAATAAATGGCTTCAAGGGACTCAAGACCTCAGCGGAGGAAGTAATTGCAGATGTGGTAGAAAGAGAACTAGAATTAAAAGTGGACAGTTCATAATTGCAAAGATATGGAACCAACCTAAGCGCGTATTGACCAATGAGTAGGCAAAGAAAATGTGGTATATATACACCACAGAATACTACTCAGCCATTAAAAAAAAAATTGTGCCTTTTGCAGCAACTTTGTTGAAGCAAACTGAAGTAACTTGGGAACAGGAAACCAAATACTGCGTGTTCTAACTCATAAGTGGGAGCTAAACTATGGGTATGCAAAGGCATAGAGTGATATGTTGGACTTTGGAGACTCAGAAGTGGGAGGCTGGCATTGGGCCTGGCTGGTGGGGGTGAAGGATAAAAAAAACTACATATTGGGTACAGTGTATGCTACTCAGGTGATGGGTGTACTAAAATCTCAGAAAGCATTGGGTTTTTTGATGATCCTAATTAGCTTTTCTTGGAGATTTGTGAGACAACATATACTTGACATTGTCAACTCTAAGGTATTTATTCTATGGCCTAGAATATTTAAAGTAGAAGTGATCCCATTTTAAGAAATCTGTATTTTCTTGCCTTATGTAACTCCTTCTGATGTTGATATTCTTTGAAGTATTTTTCCACTTCCAAATTACCCATTCTCTAGGAATATTGTATCTCCATCAAAGAAAGGAAGGGCAAGAAAGACTATGGGTGGGCTCTTTGCTTCCTGAGATAAGCCTTCCCTCCCTGGGCCATAGTTGATTTGGTCAAGGGGAGCATCTGATTCCTGCTGGACCAGTCAGGTATACCTGATCATTTAGACTGAGAATTTAGATTTGGGAATAAGAGCATGTCAGTCTCTTCCTGTTATTGGAGCTGGGAGCCATGGGCAGCCATATTTCCCCTGTGGATCCTGGAGAAGCCACATGAGAAGTTGGCAATTTGCCATCTCTTTAGGAGATCCCTTCCTTTGCAGACCAGGTCATTCACCTCATCCCTGTGAAATGGATGAGATTTGCTCAGAGGCCTTCTCACACCCCCAACCTGTCCTTTCTCCATGGTCCCTCCTTTGTCATGGTGCCCCCTGAGACTCCTTCCCTTCTGTGGCACAGTCACTGCCCCCTTTCCAGATGTACTTTGTGGAGTGTTCTGTGTACATTTCATGACACCCATTCCAGTGATATACATAGTATTTTTCATCTCCAGGGAGCAGCTTTCTGTGGGCTGTGGTGTTGAGAATCAACTCACCCCAATCACTCAGAGCCTTCACAGTAGTAAGGTTCAGTGTGCTAACTTGCCCAGATGTTGGCTGCATTTCAACTGACGTGTTCCATGTCCCAAAACTGGTTTCTAACCAGAGACCGTTTTGAAGTTCTCTGCAGAGTATGAGCCTATATTGCCAAGGAGTTCTTTGAACGTTAGCAACAGAATGTGACTCAACTGTCACAGGAAGGGTGTCCAAAGCTCCCAGAGGCTGCCAAAGCCTGGAAATCCCCAGCTTGGAAATGTGAAAGGACTAAGGGAAGGCCAAAGGGCTAGGCAACAGGAACCCCAGTCTAATCATTGCCAGTGTCCCCTCTGCCCTGGGGCTCCTCCTTCACATTGCAGAGTCTCTGGACAGTCATTGGGATGGAATCACCAGGATGGGGAGAGGCAGGATCAGCTGGCCACATCTGTCTTTTTAGTGGGGAGTGGGCATTTGGGACCCCACATCACAAAAATGCCCATAAAGTTTTGTGTGCAAGTTTTTTTTCTCTGTGTGTGTATGGTTTCTTTTTTTTGAGACGGAATCTCCTTCTTGCTGCCCAGGCTGGAGTGCAGTGGCACAATCTCTGCTCACTGCAACCTCCGGCCTCAACCTCACTGATTCTCCGGCCTCAACCTCCCAAGTAACTGAATTTACAGGCAAGCACCACTGCACCTGGCTAATTTTTTGGTATTTTTAGTAGAGACGGGGTTCACCACGTTAGCCAGGCTGGTTTCGATCTCCTGACCTCAGGTGATCCACCTGCCTCGGCCTCCTGAAGTGCTGGGATTACAGGTGTGAGCCACTGCACCTGGCCCCATATGCAAGTTTTAAACCATCTAAAAACTGTTACCAGACCCAGCACTTTGGGAGGCCGAGATGGGCGGATCACAAGGTCAGGAGATCGAGACCATCCTGGCTAACACAGTGAAACCCCGTCTCTACTTAAAAAAAAATACAAAAAACTAGCCGGGCGACGTGGCGGGTGCCTGTAGTCCCAGCTACTCAGGAGGCTGAGGCGGGAGAATGGCGTAAACCCGGGAGGCGGAGCTTGCAGTGAGCTGAGATCTGGCCACTGCACTCCAGCCTGGGCGACAGAGCCAGACTCCGTCTCAAAAACAAACAAACAAACAAAAAAAAACTGTTACCAGAATCCTAGTGACCAACCTTTCATCCATAGGAGTTTCTGTTCATTCATATCATTTCAGAGATTAGTGCCTGGGGAATGGGATTGGAACCAAGTGATTAACAGAACACTCTATGGAGAGAGAAATCATGTAGAAGGCTTCCTCACTTGCCAGCTTTTGGATACATGGTGGTAAAGACCCAGCCCAGCAAAAGCACCGGGAGGAGGAGGTCCCTTTCTTGCTCTGGGAGTCACCTCTGGAATCCAACAGCATTTAGACAGCACACTTGAGACTGAAAGAAAAAAGCAGAGTCCAGCCTAGTAGGAGGGGAAAATTCTCCAGGACAGAGGATTGCTAAATTAATTACTCAGATGCAAAAAAATTCAAAAGAAGAATAATTAGACAGCCTATTAAGCTAAAAAAGAAGTTATCATGTTGTCTGCCACACAATGAAGTACCAAGGACTGGGAACTGCTTTTAAACTACAGAAAACTAATCCTCCTGGAGCATTCCCATCCAAATTGTCTTGGGAGTCTTTGGAATTTGAGCAGTGTGGTTGTTTATTTTATGAAGAAAAGATGTGTTCTTATGGAGCTCTAGGTAGTGCAAACACCAGTGCCGGTGGGACCAAGCGGCAATTCATGTAAAAGTGCAGGAGGGAGGAAGGGACCCGGGCAGCGGAGTGAGTGTAAAGGGGGAGAAGGAAATGATAACAGGAAAGAGGCAGCCATGGGGGAGTGCAAGCCCAAGTGTGGCCAGATCTTTCTATTAAAAATAACCCCAAAATTTATGATAGATTTTTGTGTGATATTCCTTAATTTCTTACTGCTAGCCACTTATTTTAAAAGCACTATATGGGCTGGTCACCACATACCTGTGGGCTTATTGGTGCAGGAGGGCTCTGGATCCATTTGTGTTTGAATTCTTCCTTGTCCCTTCTAGCTCCAGGTGCTTGAGCAAATTCTGGGTCTTCTCTCAACAAGTTTCTCTGTTACCTTGGCTATAGAATGAGGATGAAGGGAACACCTGGCTCATGGTTTTACTGTACAGATTCCTTGAGGTCATATACACCAGGCACCTACCAGATACCTTTCACAGGCCTGCAATTACCTGAGCACAGGAATAGGCCCTCCCTTTTCAACATGTATATTCATCACCCCAAATGATGTAGTAGTAGGTGCTCAGTGAAGGTCAGTGCTTCACACACACATGAATTATTGGATATCAAACTACTTCAGAGTAAACTCTATTCTCCTATTAATTTCCCTTTTGAGGTCAAAAGGTGATGGGTTGCTATGGCAATGTGTTCTCATGAGGAATTATGCCCCAGGATATGAATATGCAAAGTCTGCTGAGATAGAGAAGGATGGTTTGAGGAGTCTTTGGAATTTAAGCATTGTGGTTGTTTATTTTATTCATGACCCTTGGAAGCCAGAACAGCAGAGGCCAGCTTCACAGGGCAGACCACGTTCACATGTCACCTCATTTTTGCAGCAACACTTGGTGCAAAAGTATTATATTGCTACGGGCCCTTCTCACTCTCAGAGCTCAGAGGCACTTACCCTGCTCCCCCAGGACCTGAGGAGCCAGGAATGCACCCCAGAGGCCCCTCACATTGTGGTGCTACCCTATCTGGTGATGCTATGTGGTTTTGACTTACTCCATCCCTCAATGCTACTGCCTGAAACAGGAGTGAATGTAGTCTGAAAAGTTGTCAACTTGCCATTTAGAAATCGGTGGAAATCAGTGACCTGCTTCATCAGTCCGAGTTGAAAATTCTAGATGTTGACTTGGCTTCCAATGAGAGAAACTTTTCAGGAGGGAGCAAGGCCGCCCAGCGGGTCTGCCCCGTAACAGGGCTTTGAACAGGCATCAAGGGCCTCTTGCCCTTGTTGATTGGACAGGGCCCACAAAGAGACCAGACGGAGCCTTTGTTTGTCAGAGAAAGGAACACACTAGGGAGATTTGTTGCCCATTTAAAAAATGATTGGGCATGAAATGGATACTGTTTGAATTACACAGACACACATCTTCTCATTAGCTTTTACAGGATCACAAAAAAGCCTGATGGCTGGTTTAGTCCCAGCCAGTGGGAAGTGGTGCCAAAAATCTCTGTTACACATTTGCATGGGGAAGGAGTATTTGGAGAAAGGGTATCCCCGTATTTCATCTCCTTTCTGCTGTTGATGGAGTGCCACGTGTCAGTTTCCAGCGTGACCTCACTGAGTGGAGGGTGTTAAACCATCCTTTCACCTTTCCCCACGTTGGCTAACTGGACAACAGTGGAGGGAGGTGATCAGTCTTCTGATTGGGGGAGTTGTGAGAGTGGAGTGCAGGCCCATTAAGATGGGGACTCACCAGCAGGGGACAGGGGACTGCTGTGGATAGCATGGCCATTCTGGCACCAGAGGCAGCTCACAGGAGGTCTCCTGGGAAATAGAGATTAGAGGCAACACAATTTCAGGACTGTAATTTGGCTTAAAGATGACCTGCTGGAGAAACCTGAAGAGGAAAAGGGGCCCAGTTTGGGCTGCTGCACCTGAAAGGAATGCTTAAAAGGGATCATGTGGGAAAGAGTTGAAACTAATGCTTACTGAGGACTTGCAGAGATCAATGTTAAGCAATTTGACACATTGTCTCACCCAGTCCTCCTGACCACCATATCAGGGAGATGTTACCACTCCTCTTTAAAGCTCAGAGAAACTATGTAACTTGTCCAACCTCACACAGCATACAGCGTGCAAGGAGCTAAGCTCAGATTTGGAACTGGCTATGTCTGAAGCCCACAGTTCATTCTCCTTTGGCCCTTCCACGTAATTTCTATCATACATGTTGGTGATTTGCTTATAGGAGTAAAGACCATGACTAGGAAGTTGGCGATCTGGGTTCTCTGCAGATTGTTCACCTTTAGCTTTGGCACTGAGCAATGGTCACTCAAGAACCCTGTGTTGAAGCAGCCCCTTGGGTCTGTGAGGGCATTATGATGATCATAAAGCTGGGTACAGATCTGGAGCAAGACCAGTCCACTGTTGCTGATGAACCTCAGTTAGACTTCAACATGTTCATCAGATATCTGGAGACTCATTGCACCAACAATGCACACGCTGATGTGAGAACCCATCTTTCTAAAGATACTTCCTGGTCCTGGTTCAATAGTGTGTCCTTGGAAAAGTCATGAGATCTATTGCTACCTGTTTCTTTATCCAACACTCCAAGGCCATTTCCCATCCTGGGGCCCTTGCAGTCCCTCTCCTGGGATTGCACTGTTCCTCAGCAGATCTTCAAAACACTGGCTCCCTCTTGTCAGATCATGGCTTAAATGTCACCTCCTCAGAGGTATTCCCTGACCACTTAATCCAGAGTGACCATCTAGGAGCTCTCTATTATATCACTCTTAAAATGTGCTGCTTAGGTCTTATCATTATCTCATGTTTTCTCGTTACCTCTCTTCCGTGTCTATTTCTTCTTTCCTCTCCCTGCGTTCTTTCTTTTCTTTTCTTTTCTTTTCTTGTTTTTGAGACAGAGTCTTGCTCTGTCACCCAGGCTGGAGTGCAGTGGCATGATCATGGCTCACTGCAGCCTTGACTTCCTGGGCTCAAGGGATCCTCCCACCTCTGCCTCCTGAGTAGTTGAGACTACAGGCGTGTGCCACCATGCCTGGCTAATTTTTTTCAAAAAATTTTGTAGAGACAGGGTTTTGCTATGTTGCCCAGGCTGGTCTTGAACTCCTGGACTCAAGCAATGCTCCCTCTTTAGTCTCACAAGGTGCTGGGATTACAGACATGAGCCACAGTGCCTGGCCTCTTTCTCCTCCCCTCGTTTCTTTCTTATCACCTGTCTACTAGGTCATAAGTTCCTTAAGAGCTAGGACTTTGTCTGTCTTAAGCATCTCTGAATTCTCAATGGTTATAATAGTACTTGACATATAAAATGAGTTTCATAAATGTTTGTTGAATTGACAAATTGAAGCCTTCCCTACATTAAAAATGAGTGTTTTTATTCTCTGAAACAAAAAAACAATAAAAGAAAAGTGAGTGTATTGGTCTGGAAATACTCCAGGGATTCTCACAGCTCTGAATTTTTGTGACCTGGAAATCTTAAGTTATTAGATCCATCCAGAGATGCCCCTTGCACAGAGTTTTTCAGCATTAACTGAACATGTCCTTTACAGCAGACACATATCAGGGGACTTGGGATTCAGAAATAGTGAGCAAAACTTGGCCCCTGGCCTCACAGAGCAGGCTAGAGTAGTGGTTAAGACCAAGGACCTGGGCTCAGCAATAGTTATTGAACTCCTATGATATTCCAGACACTGTGATAGGTGAGAGGCGGCATGTGGCAGTGAAGAGGATAGACAGTGTCTTTAGTCTCTTGGAGCTTCAACTGGATTTACTAGACTTACAGTTCAACCCCAGACTGGCCACTTACTAGTTGAATTATCTCTGGCAAATTCTAATTCTTTCTTTTGGCCTCCCAAGGTGGTGTAAGAATGGAATGGTATTTTGTATTGGACAGTGCAGTCAAGACTCAAGAGACACGAAAGCACCTCAAATGTTTGAAGGTTTGCGGGTGTCCATATAAATTAAGGCAGGGTAAATATTGGACGATAAGGAGAATATTGGCAGGAAATGGGAACTATATTCTGGAAGGGAAGTTTCAAGCCAGACTGTAGAAGACAGTCATGAGGCTCCTTTAAAAGAAAAAATTAGAATCCTTAACTTTAACAAAAACTAGAATGTCAACAACCCCTCTGGTGGAAAGAATTTTGCAGCCATTATAGTAGCCAAAGATGATTTTCTTTCTGCTCTGTCTTACCTGTTAGGTGATCAGTATTTATTGCTATAGAACAAAAAAAGAAAGATTTTGCCCTTTGTGTTTGTTTTATGCTTGTCTTAGGAAACCCCATAGGTCCTTTTCCATTATTTATTGTTGCAACTATCTTCCATGTGCAGTTAAGCCCTGTTTTATGTTTTATATTAGCATGATAGCCCTTATCTTAGCCAATGTAAGGGAAGTGATTAGCTATTGAGTGGCGCATTGGTGGAGAGAGAGGTGGGAAAGAGCTGGTTGCGAGCAAGGCAGGAACTGAGAATTGTTTAGCTTATTTAGATGCATTGATGAAGTATTTTAGCCGTGACTGAATAGCACAGGACACACACACAAAAACAGAGAAACAACAAGAATACGTAAGACTTAAGTTATATGGCACTTGCCAATTCCGATAGTGGGGGATGCAACCATTTTTCTCTCAGCTTGAGGTGGTTTCTAATAGTAGTTGCCCCAAGAAACCTCAGCTCCAATCAACACTAATTTTGTCATGATTGCTTCAATGTTATCAGTTGAGGAATGAAATTTAACAACCTTGGGAACCACCCTAAGGAAGCAGAAATGAACCTGCTCTAATTGGAGAAAGAAAGGGCTTGGAAATGAATAGTCTTCAAATATCCATTTACACAGCCAAGTGTTTCTGAAAAATTAACAGTGAGAGGGATGAAAGTAGTAACAGCTTTAATTTTAATATATCTGGGGAACTGCAAATGCTTTGTAGCTCATTTAAATACCTCACCCAGTGCTTGGCATTTACAAGGCTCTCAAACAAGCTTTGAACTTTATAGGGTCAGTTCTCTGAAAACCTCTAGGACCTTTCACCTGTGGGATTGAGATTCCAGGGAGGAGATGGTATGGAAATCTGTTTCAGGGGGCATGGGATACATTTTCAATTAGTCAGATTTAATAGGAGCTGCTTTCTGGTCCTGCGAGAATAAAGAATTTGCTTATGAGAGTTCTTTGTGTGTACTTTTACTGGTATTGATTTTCTATCTCACATAACAGTACCCTGGAGAGCTTACCACTTCATTCTAGGACCCTTTAAACTTGTTCAATACATTCAACACTGCTCAAACTTTCCTACCAAAGAGCTCCTAAGGACAAGTAAGAGCAAATACCTATTTTGAGGTTCAGGGGGCAGAATCCACTGTGAGACGTACGTTCTTGAAGTCTCTTCTATACAAGTGTATATACATTTTCCTTTCTATTCCATAGTAGATCGGTGATTGCCTTAACATAAATAAGTTCTAGCCAGGCTCAGTGGCTCAAGCCTCTAATTCCCGCACTTCGGGAGACTGACATTGGTGGACTGCTTGAGGCCAGGAGTTTGAGACCAGCCTGGACAACATAGCCAGATCCTGCCTCTACAGCAACAACAACAACAAAATTACAAAATACAAAATATAAGTTTTAGATTACCTACTACCATCTAGTAAAATAGATGCTGCAGGGAGATTCAATATAGATTTGCATTCTCCTTGGCATATCATATAGTCTGAGAAGCAAGGATTAGGTTGGATTATGGGAACACAAGAGAAAGAAGAAGTGACCAGGCTGTGCTAGATGCATATGGTGTAGGGCTACCTGTTTCCCTTCCTTTAGTTGATTTTTAGACTTGTTGAGAGATGACCTCACCAGAGTGCTCCACTGAAGCTCTGTTCCATAGGCTGCTATACTGCAGAAGTGACCTCTTCATCTGAGGCTCTGAGAGGTGATTTGAGATCCCTGTTTCCAATCTGGGGTAGGCTTTCCCTACAGACTTTCCTGTTCTGGTTTCAATTAACACCTGTCACTGCCAGGCTCTGTAGGAGAGGGCAGAAGACATTCACGGGCTGAGGATCAGAGAGCACCAACCTTATACACCACACTTGCCTTGCTGAGCCCTGCCTGCCTATTTGTCCGCAACATACCCCTTGCCACCAACTTCCCCGGACTCCTGTCTGCTTGGATCAACAATATTTGCCAGATTCTGTTTCCCTAACCAAGCTCTTCTTTTTTTCTAGCCTCTTACCAACAGTGCTGGAATGTAGGCCCTTAGGATACTTTAACAATTAAACTCTGTGACTCTTTAATAGTGACATTTCAAAGCCCAAAAAGCATCTCTTAAAACAAAAAGAACATGAGCATAGGTTTGTGTACAAGGCTCTGTTGTGTGAACCTAGTGCCCAGAACTTAGGAGACGAAGAGGATTTTCATCCTTTATTCCCAGCCCTTACTATCTGTGGGTAGAGACAAGGCAGAGGGCTGTACTAGAGAGGCATGAGCTACCTGGTTGTTGTAGGGTGGTTCATCAGTGGTGTGGATGTGGTTAGTCAGCAGAAGTTTTCGGGACAAAGTGGACACCATGCTTGATGTTGAAAAGCTTTAATGTTTCTTCTTACAGAGTTTACCATTTTGAGATTAGAAAGAGTGAACAGAATTATGGCTCCAGGATCTTGTGTTTCTGAGGTGTCCAGGGTCCCTTGCCCTTAGTGGACATCCATTTTCTGTATTTTAGGAGCAAGGTAAAAAGAGGTGGTAAGAGCCATGAAGATAATAAATGAGTATGAACTGTGCGCCAGGCCCTGTGCTAGACAACCTTCATGTGTTATCCCATCAGATCCTCACAACATCTCAGTAAAGTGGATCTGTTTGCCTGCAACTGAATCCTAAAGAGTTAAGTAACCCATCAAGATATCTCACAGGCAAGAAGTGGGACAGCTGCCTCTCTCCTCTCAAACTTCCATCTCTCCCAGCCAAATGCTTGGGTTCTTATCTTCTAGGTACACTAAAAATTTGGCAGAAATTCTTGGAGTTGCTGAGTTTCCCATTCCTTACATAATCAACAACCATGGCTACTGAATAATGTCAGAATAATCAGAACCAAAAGAGTTAATTCTCTGGATGTCTTTGGCCTGGGGAAAGCTCCATGTTTTTATAGAAATTTTAATTGCATTAAAGTGAAGCATAGGTACAAAAGATAGACTTTATGAGCCACAGTGATCTTTTAAGTATACTTTTTTCCAGGAAATATTTGATTTTTACTATGCTTTTTATGCCCTCTTATTCTCTTAGGTTATAGAATTGGTTCTTTTGTATTTTGAGTAAATCTCTCTCGTTTGTTCATAAATGTCTTATGAATAATTTATGTCAATTATAATGAAATAGAACCCAAGTACCTTTACTATTATAGTATTTTAATAAATTCTGGCCATTGTGATGGATGAGAAGGTAAAGACTTCTCTGTGGATGACATCTTTTTCTCTACTTATAGGCAAGGCCATTCTCAGCTCCTGTTGCCCACACTGCCCTGTCCCATGCTGCACCAGGCTTCATGCATCTCCCCATTAGCAGTGTGGAACATACGCACACTTCACAGAAACCTCTCACAGAAGGAACCACAGTTAGTTCACCTGGTCCTGTTGTTTCTTAAGTCAGAGGGAGTTAAGTTCACAGGACAGCAGCATTGCCTTTAAAAGCAGCTTGCACTTTTGTATTCATTATAAAAGTAATACGAGTTTATTAAGATAACCAACAATTTGGCTTTGATTTCTGATAGCTCAATCTTTTTTCACAGGAAGGCTTTTTTTATGAGGTCTTCTGGGTAACATGAATCTTGGGGAAGGTGGACAGAGGGGTGTGGTACATTGCTAATTGACACTTTAATCATTGCCTTTATCCCCATCACAAGTTATTTTCATTAGTGGTTTAGTGACTTCAAGTATCAGCCTTGGTGTGAGACTCACCAAGATTAAAATCCAGGCTCACTGACTGTGTGACCACAAACAGACTTAACATTTCTCTGTCAGTTACCAGTTGGTAAATTAAGAATGATCTGATCTCTGTATCCATTTCTTTATTGTTGAATTAGGATAATAGTACATTATTCTATAGTTGGTGGTTGTCATTGTCTCTATGTCAGCCCCCTAATTAGGTGACAGAGTATGTAATATTCTCCCTCCCTTTCCTTTCTATTTTATCCCCCCTCTCCCTCTACTTCCTCTCCCCACTCCCACCCCACTTTCAAAGGGAAATCAATTTCTTGATGGAAATGCTGAGTGAGGGTCCTTGTCAGAGCAGCTGGGGAGCAGGGAAAATGTGAGATGACAGCTTTGAGAAGGGAGGCTTGGCTGCCCAGGCTAATAAAATTTTGTGGTCGTTGGTTTTATGACTCACATTTCCACAGCTGCTCTGGCAGACCCCTCTTAACGCCTTCTTTTCTAATGATCAGGACGTGTAAATTACCATGTTGGGCTTATCAGTGGTTGCTCATAATGTCTTGCTTTGCATGTGAGCAGAGGGGCCAAGCTCTTCCCAGCCACTCTCAGTAGTGGGTAGTCCTTAACTCCTTCATCTCAGAGACAAATGCCAAGATCTCCCAGGGCTGGGCACCTGCTCTGAACCCTGGCCACGGTCATGGCTTGTCATTGTCTCTTTGCTGCAGACAGAATTTGAGATAGAGGGCAATCAGGAGAAACTGAGGGCCCTGGTCTGGGAGTGGGGCGGAGGCTGTGGCTGTGGCTATGGGGAGAGGAAGGGTAGGGAAGGGAAAGGCACTTCCTTTGGAAGAAGGCAGGTCTGGTTCTGAGTACTGGCTTTGCCGTCAAGGCTTTATGGTGCTGGAAAGTTACTTTACCGTTTCAAACTGGTTTTCTCATCTTCAACTTGCCTTTTCACTTAATTTATCATAAATATCTACCTATGTTATCAAATATGGATCTGCTAGTTTCTGTAAAATAGCTGCATGACGTTTAAAATATGTATTATGTAATTAACTAAACCATTTCCCTACAGTTGGCATTCTGGATTGAATGTTTTTGTCCCCCTCAAATTCCCATGTTGAAGCTCCAATTCCTAGGGTGTCTGTATCTGGAGAGGGGGCCTCTAAGAAAGTAATTAAGGTTAAAAGAGGTCCAAAGGGTGGAGCCCTGAGCTGATAGGATAAGTGTCCTTATAAGAAGAGACACAGAGAGAGCTGACTCTCTCTCTCTCCAAGTGCTTGCATCGAGGAAAAACCATGTAAGCATGTAGCAAAAAGCTGGCTGTCTGCAAGCCAGGAAGAGAGCCCTCCTAGAACCTCACCTTACCGGCACCCTGATCTCAGACTTCCAGTCACCAGCACTGTGGGAAAATAAATTTCTGTTGTTTAAGCCCCCAGTCTGTGGTACTTTTGTTATGGCTGCCTGAGCAGACTAACACAGATGGACATTCAAATGGTTATAATTTCCCCTTACTATAGATTATTAAGATGAACACTTTTGCCTAATATGTTCACTTGCTGAATCATAGGATGTTTCTTTTTTCCCTTTTTGCTTGTTATAATTTTTATATGTACCAAAACGGTGAGAGGATACCATAAACTTCTATACACCCATCTACCTACATTTAACAGTTGTTATCATTTAAGGGCACAAGCAAAAAATTGGTCCCCCAAAAAGGCTGTTATCAGTTTATAACCCACTCCCCGACCACACACACACACACACACACACACAAATAATGTAACAGAGAAGATGCTTTTAGCTTTGACACAGAAAGAAGTCCCCAGGCCTTCAGTTGAAAGGGGAAAGAAAAGGTCTCTTCCCAGGAGGGCTATCTTTGGTCAGACTCATCTTTTTATCCTCTGCCTGTCCCGTGTCGCTCCCCACAGATTCCCCAATCCTTAAATGCAGGAGTCCGATCTTGGTGTCACTCTGCTCTCTGCCCTATCCAGGCACATGACCAATAGGTCCTTTATTTGTCCTGGGAGAACTTGGCCAGCCCCTTGAATACGAAAGGAAAGAATGGTGAGGAGGCTTTCCAAGCTGCCATTCTTCCCTGGTTACAGCAAAGATTGTATGGGCAGAATCTTCTGTTTTATATTCTGAGAGACTCTGTCGTCAGCTGGTGAACAAGCCTCTCTGGAGACGCGGGAGGCAAGATGCATGCACGGGTTACCATGGGGACAGACAAGCTGCCATAAATGTTCCTGCTCTTAGCTTGAGCTTGACGAGGTTTTCACAGTTTGGAGTAATTTCTTTGTCAGTCGTCCATTAAGTCACTCCTAATGAATCACTGGGAGTGTCTGCTCTTCACATGAACCTTGGGTTAGCATGACTCAGGCAGAGAGCAGTCTTAAAAGCAACAGCGAGACAACAGGCCATCTTTAACTGGTGGACTTTTTGCAAATCGAGGGGCCTCTGACCTGAGGAAGATTCTGGAAGTCACCAGAGTGGGCCAGGAGTTCATGCTGCTGTTTTAGATTAATCGTTTGTTTACTGGTCTCAGCCGGTAGGCTTGTGCCTCCCAGAATCCTGTGTGGCTTGATGTTCCTGGGGAGAGGGAGGAAGGAGGTTCCTGGCAGGAGAAAAGGGGTTCTAAGAGGACCGCTGGGCCCTCCAGCCCTGACATCCTCTGTCATTTGGAGGACAAGAATATATGTAGTGTGTCTGTTCTTACTAAGTGCCACTTTCTACATAAAATACATATTTAGGGTTCCCTCTTCCTGCCCCTCTCCCCCGACTTTAGTCTGATCACAGGTTCTTGCATGCTGGGTTGAAGGCATGGTGGAACTCAAAGGCCCTGGCTCCCCAGCATGGTCCCTGTGGCTCCAAGGCCCTTCAGGACCAGGCTCAGCTGCCTCTCCAGCCTTTTTACTCACTGGCCTGTTCCAACCTCTGCCAGCCCGATGAAACACTTGGATTCCTTAAGCCTGCCACAAACTTTCTTACCCCTGGAAAGACAGCTTCCTGTTATCTGGAGTCTTCTTCCTCATCCTATTATCTGGTTTGAACCTACTTTTCCATAGATGTCAGTCTGTTCAGGAATTCTCACATGACCCCCTGAAAGGCTGAATTAGGTACCTCACCTGTCCCCCATAGAACTCTCCTCTCAACAGTGCTCAACATTGAACCCCTGGAGAGCTGGAAGGACATCTTTTTGCTCACCTCTTTGTATTCACCTTTAGCCTGCAGAAAGATGCTTCACACTGAATGATACTCTGTAAATGTTAATTGAATAAACACAAATGTGTGTGATTTCCCCCAGGTGAGGAACCCTTTGGGCCAACCCATAAAATGGAACCTTCTTCTCATCTCAGCATCTCTGAGATGGTATCAAGCTCTACTGTGCTAGGTGTCATGACCCTTTGCCAATTAGCCTACAGGATGTGCTCAAGGAGAGCGCAAAGGCTTGATTCAGGATTTTAAAATCAATGTAGCTAATTAAAAAAAATAACTTGTTGAACTGAAAAACAAGTTCAGAAACAATTAAGATAATTAAAATATCACCACCTTAATTGAGACCAAGTAGTGAGCTTAAAAATAAAGTTAATCAAAAAAAAAAAAAAAAAAGTTACATGAAACTAGTAATTAACTGGCTTTTGAATTCAGTACTTTACAGCTTACAAATCTCTTTAAATCATTCTTGGTTTGTTCCTTGAGAAGAGTTTCTGTAAAAAGTCATTCTGGAAAAAATAATTGGATATGTGCTGGGTGCCAGTTGACTCTTGAATACTTCTGCATATAGGTGGGAAAGATAAAATTAACCTTTGGTGGGCACCTGCTCTGTGCTAGGGACGCTGTCCTGATTGGGTCCACAGGAGTCCTGCAGGTTTCGTGATAGAAGAGGTAGAGAGGACACAGGGCTTTGTCACCCTCTGGGGATGTCTGCATCCCGTCACTCCTCGTATGCAGAGAGAGATTGAAACTCACTCCTCGTATGCAGAGAGAGATTGAAACTTAGAGCAAGGTCCCCAAGAAATCAGTAGCACCATGACAAGGAAACTTTGAACCCTGCTCAGGGCTGTCACGCTCAGCTGTCTCTCCTACCTTCTCACCTGCAGTTTCCCCTACTTATTAAAAGGCCTCTCAAATGCCACTTATTATTCGGATCTCTTATCCTTCTCTTTACAAAGTGCAGCCGCAGTCCTTTCCAGTACTGGTGCTGGGTGCCTTTCAGGAGCATCCGTCACCCTGAGCGTTGAGGCTGCTAGGAAAAACGTATTTGGGAGGCCTGTGTTTAAATGGAGATGACACACTCCTCATCCCCTTTCAATCCCAGTGTTGCTGTTTTTCAAAAACAAAATGCGGCGAGGTGATGAAACAAACACTGACAGCTTGATTTGTTACTGTTTTGTTGCTCTGTGAAGTTCATTTACTCTAAATAATTTGCATACAGGTTTGAAGTATTCAGACCCTAGTAATTGATTTTTAGCAGACTTGATTTCTGTATGCAAATTGTTAAGTATGTGTAGGGAGTTTAATAACGAACAGTTTTTATTTATTAGTATTTTGGGTTGGAGGTTTTTGGTTTTCAAAGAAATGTTAGCTTCCAGAAGTGGAGGGTGGTCTACAGGAGTTAGCCCAAGGCAGGGTGACAGATGGCAAGACTATAGGAACAAAATTGACCAGACCATGGTTCCTTTGACTCAGTTGGAGGATGGCTGCATTCACAGGTGGTAGGCTGAGGGCTCAGGTGTCCAGAGCTGGGCACCCCTCTGGGGGAAGATCAGAGCTGGTGACCTCATCCTGTGGGGTGTACTGAGAGGGAATCATGGACCATCCTCTGCAGCACCAGATCACCTGGCTGCCCCCTCCTTTTACCCAGTAAGTCTCATTCTGCCCCAAAAGCCTCTCAAGAATATGGTGCACTTGGACCCTTGGTGTGAGGTAAGTCCGCCAATCAGCTTTTTAAAGAAGATAGTAGGAGATTCTCATGCTTTGAGCATACCCTGGTGAAGAATTTGGGTTCTGGAGTCACAGCCCAGGTTTGTTCTGCATCTCTCATTAGCAATTTATTTTTAAGACCTGCACATTAATAGCAGCTACCTCCTTTGATAGCTATGAAAATTAAATGTGGTAATCCAATCAGAGGGCTTAGTTCACTGCCTGTATGTCAAAAGCACTCGGTGAGTGTTAACTATGGTTCTTTGTTACTATGAAAACTCATTATTTACTCTGGGAACAAAAGACAAACACAAACAACTTAATAAACACATATGAGGTGCTTAGCATGTTCCAGGTCTGTTCTAAGTACTTACAGATATTAACTCATTAAATGTTCATGACAACCACCATGCAATAGCAGGTGCTGTTTTTATCCCCATTTTCACAGAAGAGGAAAGTGAGGTATAGCAAGGTTAACAAGCAGCAGAGGCAGGGTTCAGTCCCAGAAGCTATGCCGCCCTGGAGTCTGTGCTGTTCCCGGCTCTGCTCAGCTGATTCATGATCCTTGTGATTGCACTGTCGGTTGAGACCACCCGGGGGGCAGTGTGGCATGTTAACAAAGTTGGCTACAGAGGCAAAAATAAGCTCAAATTCTGCCACAAAACTTGTCATGTAGTACTGCAGATTTGACACCCATCACCCTAGGCCAGCCTGTTTTTCTCCATCTCTGACATCCACTCAAGTGAAAATCTCAAGTTCTCTGCTGCAGCACTTGGCATGTATTGGGGGAAATACCTCATCTGGTAACTATGACTGAGGCTGCCAGTGGTCTAGTCCCCAAGTTTCTTGAGATCTATAAATGTCTTCATCCTGTGGCGTGTGGAAGTGTGAGAATGGGCAATGAAGGACTGACATGTCCTGCTAAGCTGTTCAAGCCCCAGAAACGCCACTGGGTGTTGTGTGTTCAGGACCCTTGAGAAATTTTCATCATTACTGGTCATCTGGTAATCATTCTTAATTGTTGACTCAATTTTGGATGATTCTTGGAGAACGAGTCAAAGTTGGCTGAGCTGTAGTCCCAGGTTTGGCGTGGGGTGGCAGTGCCCTGGGCTGAGACCACACCAGCCTCCTGGCTTCTCATGCAGACATCCCCAGGAACCAAAAGAGTTCCACTTAGGACCAGGAAGCTCTTGCTGCAAGTTTCTGGAAGGCCCAGCCTTGGAAGACTCTGAAGGTAGACACAGGGCCCTGCCACCTGCCTTGCAGAGGTTGCCTTCAGCTTAAGAGCTCTGAGTGAATGAACACTTTGTCCCTGGGGCTCAAATCAGCCTCTTTTATCTCACAGCCTATTTCTCTCTGCTAAGATCCAAGTATCAGAGCCACATCCCTTGGGGAGTAGACTCTACCAGGTGACTCCCCTAGGACTGGGCCTTGGGTCTTGTTACTTTCCAGATGGGCCTGAGAATGCAGCCTGGCTTCTGTTTACAGCTGCTGAAGCTGCAGCAGTGGAGGGAGCCAGCTAAGCTGTTCAAGTAGCAGAAATACCTTTGGATGTTGTGTGTTCAGGACTCTTGAGAAATTCTCAGCGGGCATCTGAAGAAAGTAGCGTGCAGATTCTGGGCCTGGGCAGGAAGAGAGGAACGGTGACGTCCTCTACATGCTGAGGAGTCAGGATGGCTAAGAGTCCATGATTGAGGGCTCTGTGACATTTCTTTATGTTTGTTTTGGTTTGGTTTTTTGACCATGTCATTTCTTGTAGAAGTTTTGCTGTACCTGCTCAGGATACCAATTTGTTTAACCAAATGTTTGCATGGGGAGGACATGGGGAGACATCACCTTCCCTGACTGTGGAGAGCAGTTATGAAAGATTTACTACTTAATAGGCTTTAGGCCCCAGAGCTGGAAGATGGCACAATTGCTTTTGTTTTGTAGAGAATTCCCCGAGGCCTCTTCTGTGCCAATGATGAGCATGTGCACCTCAGCATGCAGAGTGCTGATTAGCCGAGGGCCTGCTGCTCAGCCTATTCCAGGAAATGTTGCAATATATGAACTGCTGTCTTTGGAGACCCTTTCTGGAGTTACTTGTTTGAATCAACTCCCCCCACCCCCTCCCGTCTCATTACTACCTCCCCACAAACCACACTTAATAGTCAGATTGAGTATCTTATGATTGCCCGAACATGCCTCCCTGCACTCGATGTGCCGGTTCACTCTGCCTGGATTGCTTTTTCTATCTTTGCTTTTCAAAATCCTGCCCATCCTTCAAGATCCAATTCACATATTAATGCTTCACCAATCCTTGCCCTAGAAATTGATCTCCATTTTTCTCTTGAGCTCTGTTATCATTTTATATGCCCGTCATGGTCCTTATCTAATTCTGCCTTGCACAATAAATATTTATGTGTAAGCTTTCCCCTCCCTGGTACATTGTAACTTTGCACAGCACAAACTGTCTCATACATCGTGAAGTTCTTCAAAAACTTAAAATAGGTTGTTTATGCACATAGTTAGTGTTTATTGAATGGAAGCAAAAAACTCTGTCCTCAAGGACTTTTTATAGGAAATGAGTAAACTTTGGTATGAATGAAGTCATAAAAAGCAACACCAGATTCATAACCAAAGAGGTAAAAGTAGCTCTTGTTTCTTGGATCACATAAGATTTGAAAGGATTTTTTAAAAGTAATTCCTGCCTGAGCTGAAGATGCTGAAACTCCCAGAGCACAAAGGAATTGCTCCCCTGATGTTGAGGAAGAATGTGTGATATACACAGAATTTCCCCAGGCTTGGGCTTTCATTCTGTTCCCCTCCAGCCTCAGAGAACAGCACCGAGGGCAAACACATGGTTGGTTTATTTTCTACCTGTTTATTTAAGTAGAAATGGAAATTAAGGCCGGGTGCAGTGGCTCAGGTCTGTACTTCCAGCACTTTGGGAGGTCGAGGCAGGTGGATCACCTGAAGTCAGGAGTTTGAGACCAGCCTGGCCAACATGGTGAAACTCCATCTCTATTAAAAATACAAAAATTAGCCAGGTGTGGTGGTGAGCGCCTGTAGTCCCAGCTACTTTGGGAGGCTGAGGCAGGAAAATCGCTTGAACCCGGGAAGGGGAGGTTGCAGTGAGCTGAGATCGCACCACTGTCCACCAGCCTGGGCGACACAGCAAGACTCCATCTCAACCAAAAAAAAAAAAAAAAAGAAAAATTAAATGTCCCTGGAGGTCCTAACCCCGCCCTCCTTCTTGTTTTTGCCTCAGCCCTGGACCCATCCAAGGACCCCTGCCTGAAGGTGAAATGCAGCCCTCACAAAGTGTGTGTGACCCAGGACTACCAGACTGCCCTGTGTGTCAGTCGTAAGCACCTGCTCCCCAGGTAAGGCAGGAAGGCTGGGGGCTGGGGGCTGGGGGCTGGGGACTGGGAGGCATTCTGCAGCTGGCAGATCTAAGGGTTTCCAGTCTTTGATGTGGGGATATGGGGAGGGGAGAGCATAGTATTAGGGTCGCCATTTGTATGGTGTTTCGTGCCTGTACTCTGACTATGATAGGAATCTCAGTTCTCAAACACAGGTTTACAAAGAATGTCCATCTTTATTTCCTTTAAATCTGCTTCATTTTGACTCTGAGTCCGGATCTGCACAGATGAGGAGAAAATTCCTTCTTGGTCATTATTGGGACCTTTCTTCTCCCAGAGTGATGCCACGACCCAGGAAACTTACAACTAAGAAAACAGGGGCCAAGTGTTTAGTCTCCTGGTTGCACTGACAGCCTCACTGTGATGATTCTTCGAGGTCCCTTGAGGCTCAAGAACTCTCTGCTTCCATGTCTCCATCGGATGTAGCATCTTTGCCAGCCTTGGTTTTTGGGTCCTGCTTTCTCAGGACCACCACACCACCATTCCTTCTGGGAACATGCTATTTCCTCAGGGTACAGCCCCTGATATCCTCTTTTCCCCAGCCCAGGGGGAAGTGTCCCCCGTCTTCTTCAGGGTCCTTAAAGTCATTGCTCTTTCCCCTAACTCCAGTCCCAGCATCATCTATTCAGTGGGTTCAGGCTTTCACAAATGATGGATGCAGCCTTTCAATTCAGACTGCTCCTTCCTTCGGTCCTGTAAAAATACCTGAAGCATGAAAGCAAACAAATATACACATGGAAACGGGCTTTCTTTAAGAAGGGAGTCGGATGGGGCAGGGATGAGAGGAAGGCAATTTCAGTGCATATTCTGCATTTCTCCCTGTACTGCCTGTACAATTGAGAGGTGTCACAATGGGGCTTTTACCCGTGTCCATTTCCCAAGGGGGTAATATGCTTTGCCGCTCACCTGCACTGCACCATGACCTTAGGCAAATAAAGCAACCTTTCTGAATATAGATAAAGATTCCCACTTAAATCTGCTCCCCACCGAGAACTTTTGCTCTATATCTCCAGCTTGAGCTGGGACCATGCAGAATGGGTCCTATCCCCTCCCTCTGTTCCTGAAGTCCAAACAATGCTGGTCCCCTTGGCTGTTCCTCTTGGGGTATGTTTTAATTTCCCTCAATCTTGTAAATGGTTCCCTCTGGATGTGCCTGGGGAGCCCCTGCCCTCTGAAATCATGGTCGGGCAGAGAAATGGTGCTACTGACATAAGGTGAGCATCTAGAGCAGCCCCCACCCCACACCCCTCTGGCCTCTCTAAGCCTGGCACCTGCAGCAATAGACCTCGCCTCCAGGGCCATCTTGCTCTGGGTCACTGTCAAGGTTATTTTTAAAATAATCAGACTTTGTCTCTACAAGAGCAAGATGCAAGGTATCATAATGTGCTTTTCTCTGTCCCCAGACTGAACTGTTTTCCTGGTGGTAAAGCTAGATTGCATCCCTGAAAGACTTCAGCCTGTGCCAGCATTGTGCTCAGCACTGTTTCCTTGAGTTCTTTCAGCCATTTTGTAAATTTGGTATTTATTTTGTCTCTGCTTTCCAAAGAGAGGACTGAAGCTAGTGAGGCATTGGTAATTTGTTTGCAAGCAGCAGCATGATTCAAACCCAGGATTGTCTGCCTCCAAAGTTCATGGTTTTCACTACTACAATATGTTGATGTCTTCATTTTACCTGTTATTGTCTGCTCATCCATTCAATGACATTCAACGAAAAGGTATTGAGGCTTTAGGCACTAAGGCTCCAGAGGTAAACAAGAGACTCTATTCCTACCCCCAAGGAAAGTCAAGTTCATTGGGGAGTTGTATGTAAAAAAATATTTTTGGGGGGATTTATTATTTGAAGTTCCTTTTAAGGTATATATTATCTGAGAAAACTAGCGTAGAATCTCCTGCTGCATGCAATGTCTTTCTTCTCGGATGGAGGGAAGATGTGGCCATATTAATTAAAAATACCCAAATACCCTTTGGGATGGTGCTCTAGGTTGTTTAGCCATGTGTGTTGGGTGTGTGTGTGTGTGTGTGTGTGTGTGTAAGTGTCAGATGGGGAGTCCATTGCATGTTTCCTCCTACAATGCAGAATATAGCCCTTTCTGGAAGTGTTAGACGAGACATTTTTAGTTTTAAACTCAAATCGGTTTGAGACCTACTCAGCAACCTCATTGATATTCACGCATATCCAGGTGTAAATGGTGTTTTTCTGGGCATGCCATGATTCTGTGTTGGAAGCACCAACACTGTTGTGCTTGTGTTGAAAATTGTAATCCTCATCTTTCACATCTTCTGGTGACCACAAAATTACAGTGGCTAAGAGCATGGATTTGGGAAGGAGACCCATCTGGGCTCAATTCCCAGGTTGGCTATTTCCTTTTCCAAGTGGCCTTGGCAAGTTACTTCATCTTTCTGAATTTGTGCTTCTTTATCTGTTAAATAGGTTTAATGTCAGTGCTTCTACCATTCCTCTTTTTCATTTGCTGGAACACATCCTCTAGTAATTCTTACAGGGAGGGTTTATGGGTGATACATTTTATGAATCCTTGCAGAGTATTGTGTGTGTGTGTGTTTGAGTGTTCAATAAAATGATGGTGTGTAAAGTAAATAGTCTAGTGTCAAATAATGACAGCTGTTCGTACAATTACTGAAACAATTATGGTAATAGTTATTATTGTCTACTTCATTTCGGAAGGTCAGCCAGAAATCTCCAGAGTTGCAAGTTACTGACTACAAAGTAACTCACTACAGGTGCCTTGGTCCCTACCCATTTTGATTGTGCCTGCCTCTGCAGTTTCTGCAAGAGGAAGCCTTTGCGGTTTAGTGTGAGGATGACAGCATCATTTCTGCTGCCCCCTTTACAGTTCACAGCAGGTGTAGACTAAGAAGATGATGGGATTTCTGATAATTGGACCCATCGATTCATTGGAAAAAGCCCAAAGAGGAGGTGCTGGCTGAGATGGCATGCCCACTCCTTTATCAAGGTCTGGCCCATCGATTCATTGGAAAAAGCCCAAAGAGGAGGTGCTGGCTGAGATGGCGTGCCCACTCCTTTATCAAGGTCTGGGAGGCAGCCTGGCTCAGGAAGCCCCTGAGTGTGTTTGCTGTGGTTGTATGTCCAGCCTTTCTTCTCTTCCTCTTAGAGGCTGAATTACTCAGCCCACGATATCAGTTGAGTGCATACCTCTTCGAAGGGTCTTGGACACCTTCCCAGAAGAAACATCTGTCCTTCCACATTATACTCCAGGGGTCCCCTCTGACCAGGGAAACCATGTTGACAACTCTATTTATTCATCAATCAGGGAAGTAATCTTTCTCTCTGTGAAACATCTGTAGGCAATCTCACCAGCCAAGCTGGCCTCTGCAGCAGCTCAAGAGGCAAATCTCACCTGCCAGACAGTCAGGAGTGCACACAGAGAGGCAGCCAGGCCAGCCGTTAGCTGATTATGAGGCTCCAGACTTAGGCTATCTTTGCAAGCAGATCAAGACAGAAGGACAGTGAGCACATCAGTGAGAGAATTTCATTAGCTTTCCTTGCCTGCGGAGATTGAGTGAGCAGAGGAGCTGTTTGACACACACATCTGTGACTGCAGTGTGTCAGGGCCGGCAGGCAAGCAATTTCAGTGGGGGGCCAAGCAAGGCAGCCAGCCCTCCCCTGCTGGAATTCTCCTCCTTGATTAGGGTGGCATTTGTATTTCGTTTCAGGTAAACTCACATTCTCTTTGGAGAGTTCTCTTTGGAAATTCTTTGTTTCACACCTTCCCGCTGTTAAGCAATATTGAGTGGGGTTGCAGGGGACAGATTTTTGTAGTATGTTCATCTTTCAAGTTCTCTAAAGGGGCCGGTTATGCACAAAAGAGCAATGTGAAGACTGCTGGGAGTCAGGAAGCCTTCTCGTAGGTTACTTTAAAATAATTTTGAATTAGTTTGGTGTGATGATAGTTGATGCTTGTTATAGAAAACATTAAAAGTAGAGAAAGAAAAAGAAACAAGAAATAGGCAATGGTCACACTATCTAAAAATTAATTAAAATATTGCAGAATATTTTCTTCCACTCTTCCATCATGAGTTTTTTCTATTGGTGTGTTTTTGTCAAAACGGATCAAGTGGTTCCTATATTGTATATAAAAATTTCTATTACGCCTTCTTTAGTTAATTTTTTAAGTGAGTATTTTGGTAATACTACAAATTATTGGCAGATATAATTTTTTTTTGAGACAGTGTCATCTGGGTGAAGGGCGGTGGTATGATCATACCAAGCTCACTGTCACCTTGAACTCCTGGGCTCAAGCAATATAGATATATATTTTAATCATTATATAACATACTCTACAAAAAATAACTTGAAATGAGTCATAGACCTAAATATAAGAGCTTAGGCTTTTTTAGAAGTCTTGGAAGAGGCTTAGAAGAAAACATAAGAGTTATGACCTTGAGTTTGACTACAATTTCTTAAGTAGGACACAAAAAGCCTGAATGGTAATGCAAAAAGAAAAGCAACAAATTAGACTTCATCACTGGTCTTCTAAAGATACTTTTACGAAAATGAAAAAGACAAGTCACTCTGAAAGAAAATATTTGCAAAACATGTACAACAAAAGATTTGATTCTAAAATATAATGAAAGCATATGTGCATTTAAAGACTCCCTCCTGCGTGTTCATATCAGCTTTATGTGTGATAGATAAAAACTGTGAAACAACCTTAATGTCAACAAGAGGTGAGAGAGTAGACAGATTGTGGTCTATCTCATAATGGATTACTATTCAGCAGTAAATAGAAATAGGCTATTGATACATCCAACATAATGGATGAATCTGGTAACAATTAGGCAGAGTGAAAGAAGACAAACCTCCCACACAAAGAGGGAGATACTGTACAATTTCCATTTACATGAAATTTTAGAGAACACAGACCAATCTGTGATGACAGAAAACAGGTTATTTGTCCTCAGAGCAGTGATCATTGAGTGCCTAAGCATTCTGTAAGGCTCGATCATAAAGTAGACCCTTTGGAAGACATTTAAGTCACACTCTGGTCTTAGATGCCCAGGATCCCGTTGGTAAATGGGGTTGTTTGCGGAAGAAGGGTTTTTATTACAACATTGTACTATTCTTCCTGACTTAGGTTTTAGAAACATTCTCATAGGCATTCTTAAGAAAAATGTTCTCTTAGGGGACAGGGGGATAAACAGAAAGTCCTCAGGCCTGCAGAGGGTTCTGCCCTCAGGGATTTTCTGCTAGTCTGCATGGCTGGTTCTGATTTATTGTCCTGTGGGGTGGGAGATCGTGAGGCAGAGGGTGGAGGTTTCCCTACAGAGCGCTGAACATTGATTTTACCTCTCTGTTGCCATTGATTTTCATTTGGAGAATGGAAAATTGAAGCATTTGTTTTAAGCCTTCCAGACAAGCCACATTCTCAAATTCTGCAAGTGTATTGTGAATGGGAGGGAGGGATGTCAGGATGGAACTTACAATATCTAAGTATACCCCTCAAGCCTTTGGGGAGCAGTGGGAACTAATCTGTTTTTAAATAAGGAGCAGACATGGCCCGACTTCCCAATGGGCTGGGCCTCTCTAATGTAATGGCCCTTTATCTCCGCTTCTTAACTATCTGGAATAACAACTAATTCTCCACACCAGCAAAGAATTCAGATCCAGTCGAGGCTCTCGATACAGTAGACCGATCTGAGAGCTTTCTGTCTTTTATGTGAACTTGAAAAAAAGAATCAAAGTGTTCGAGGTCAGAGAGAAGTACATCACAGAATGTGCCTCAAATACCAGACTCTCAGAGGAGATTTGAAAGGATGACGGTTATTTCATCTCAGTTTTGTTTTACAACAAAGCACTGCCTCCTGCTCTAGGGGCTTTGAACTGGTTGATTATACATACACATAGCTGTCGAGGTTTGGAAGACACGTGGCCTTGCAGGAGGTGGGTAATTCCTGGGTGTCTGGATGGCTTTCTGGCACTTCACAAGTCAAGGCATTGCCAGCGACCAAAGAGTGATTGTGTCCATATTCATTACTATGATTTTATATTTAGGTAGCTTATGCCCCTTCTCCAAGTGGCTCATGCATTGCTTGGGGGTTCTCCTTTAAGCTCAGAGGATCTTCATTTACTGTGTTCTGGGTCTGGACAGGGTGCCAATGAGAGCTTGGTGCTATATCCCTACACTGATTGTGGAATTAATGCAAGGAGTTTTGGGTTTCCCTCTTCCAAATCAGTCATCTTTGTAAACAGAAACATCATCACTGCGATCTATTGTTTTGCAAATAAATACCACTGGACAGTAAAGAAGATGAGACAGAAAGTGGCTGGCTCAAGGATGCTACTTACTGACCACCTGTCTTGTGTTAGGCACCCTTTGCAGGAGGAATCTTACTGACTTCTCACAACAGTCTGCTAGGTCGGTATTATAATACCCATTTTACAGATGGGATTGTTGAAGTTCTATAAATAACTGTCCTAATTGGACACTGCCAGTAAGGGGAAGATTAGGAACCACGGTGGAGGTCAGTGCACTTCCAGATTCCATGCCTGTTGCCTGTGCTGCGCAGCCTCCTCTGCTGTGGAGTCATGGGGCAAGCTCCCAGGAGCCTGACCGGCATTTCCCTTAGTGATAACTGCCCCTCCCCCGCCCCAGCCTCTCTGCTCCTGGCCCTAGAGGTGCTGCTATACAGATGCCTGGGACCTTTTCTCCCATCCTTGCCCCTTGCAAAGCAACTAGTCCGTGTCCTGGTGTTAAACCTGTTTCTTCTTTCTGTGCCCAAAGCAATAATTCTGAAAAAAGCAAAGCATTTTTCCCCTTCTTGGCTTTTCCGAAAGTAATCATTCAAACCACATGTCACTTAAACATAGAGATATTTAATTACTTTAAACCCACATGCCCCTCTCTTCTTTCTTTTAAACAGCAGAAGCACTTTATGGCTGTGCTCAGGGTAAGGACCCAGCTGCTTGTGGAGCCTTCACTGAACAAGATTTTATAACTCAAGCCACTTAACTCCTCTGTTCCTTTGTTTTTCTCTCTGAAACGAAGACTATTGATTAGATGATCTTAATGACGAGCAGCAGAGAGTAAAATGCAATTCATAATGGAGATGTGAATAATTATGTGGAATTTTTAGTCCCTTGGATTAAGGAACAGAATGAGAGGCAGATCCTGCACATTGTCAGGCAAATTCGCTAGGCTGGTTTTACAAATACAATTTTTTTTTTTTTTTTTTTTTTGAGATGGAGTCTTGCTCTGTCGCCCAGGCTGGAGTGCAGTGGTGCAGTCTTGGCTCACTGCAACCTCCGCCTCCCAGGTTTGAGCAATTCTCCTGCCTCAGCCTCCCGGGTAAGTGGGACTACAGGTGCGTGTCACCATGCCTGGCTAATTTTTTTGTATTTTTAGTAGAGATGAGGTTTCACTGTGTTAGCCAGGATGGTCTCTATCTCCTGACCTTGTGATCTGCCTGCCTCGGCCTCCCAAAGTGCTGGGATTACAGGTGTGAGCCACTGCACCCGGCCTACAAATACATTTTAAAAATAACAAAAGAAGACTACCAGTAAAATGTGTCACACTCACCTTGTTCTGCCTTGGTTTCCCATTTTTCATTTAACATGCTTTCAGTGCCATCTGAAGATGGGGGTGGGTGGGGCAGGTTTACCTGGCAAGGTCGACCAGTGAGACTCCTACCTCCTGCCTGACCTGGTAGTTTCTAGATGTACCCTCAAGAACCAGAGACTCTGCCCTGGGAGCTTGTCATCTCCCCTCCAGGCTGTACTTGCTGGAAAACAAATAAACAAACAACAACAACAACAACAACAACAACAAAAAACGCTTCCAGAAGGGGCAGTTCATATTTTCCATTGACCCCAAAGCACTGGATCACCATCTTTTTTGAGCCATGATTTATCTGTAGGAGATGGAGAATGTTTTATAGTTGAATTCCCAGGATGTGCACATGCTCAGATGCTAATAAGTCAAGTGTCTGTGAAGCTGGGAATGGCAGGGCCAGGGATTGATTAACTATGCCCTCTGATTTCCTACCTCCATTTCCAGTAAAATGGCATTAAGTACACTGCCCTTCTCTGCGGTTCTGCCCAGAATGATGGGGCTGCAGTTGCTGTATTTATTGGTGTCCTTGCTTATTAAGGAATGTACGTATTGGTGTATTTCCTGCATCAAATTTCAGCAGATTAGAAAGAGGAGGTTGAGGTAGGTGTGCCTATTTTGAATAGATAATTACTAGCTGTGATTTCCACTAGGGATCAGGACTTGCTGGGCAACATACAGGCGTGAACTGCTATATGAGCACATCTCTCCCTAAACATTGAGAAAATAACAAACCTGAGCCCCCCTGCAATTCACTGAAGATGTTAAATTGCCCATCTTGAGTAAAAATTCCTAGCAAGCTCTGGAGATTTTTTTTTTTTTTTTTTTTTTTTGAGACAGAGTCTTGCTCTGTCGCCCAGGCTGAAGTACAGTGGCACGATCTTAGCTCATGGCAAGCTCCACTTCCTGGGTTCACGCCATTCTCCTGCCTCTGCCTCCCAAGTAGCTGGGACTACAGGCACCTGCCACCACGCCTGGCTAATTTTTTATAATTTTTAGTAGAGACAGGGTTTCATCATGTTAGCCAGGATGGTCTCGATCTCCTGACCTCGTGATCCTCCCATCTTGGCCTCCCAAAGTGCTGGGGTTACAGGCTTGAGCCACCGCACCTGGCCAGAGATAATTTTTAGTATTCAGGTAGACCAGAGCCTGTGTGGCCTCAAAAGATGTCATCTTTTTTTTTTTTTTTTTTTTTTTGAGATGGAGTCTTGCTCTATTGCCCAGGCTGGAGTGCAGTGGCATGATCTTGGCTCACTGCAACCTCCACCTCCCGGGTTCAGGAGATTCCCCTGCCTCAGCATCCCAAGTAGCTGGAACTACAGGCATGTGCCACCATGCCTGGCTAATTTTTGTATTTTTAGTAAAGGTGGGGTTTCACCATGTTGGCCAGGATGGTCTCGATCTCCTGACCTCGTGATCCGCCGCCTCAGCCTCCCACAGTGCTGGGATTACAGGCGTGAGCCACCGCGTCCAGCCGATATCATCTTCTTTTATAAAAGTTATGAGATTGAAGTTTCCCACTTTTACTTCATTTTAATTTTTCTTTAATCACTTTCCTTCTCCTTTGTTATTAATAAATCCACTGTCACTTACTTGCTGTTCTGCCGAAACTCATCAAGATCCAAACCCAGAGGTTTTCAGTTTAGACATTTTATATCAGATTAATCCAACCAATGAACTGTGAAAAACATTCTTTATGGATATGAGCCACCACAGTAGGACCCATCTGGGGCACTGACCATGTGGGTTCTGGGCCAGAAAATGGACTTAGGATGATTTAGATGGACATTCCAGGCTATCTTCAGAAGGACTTTTGTTTTAAATAGAATGTTCTCAAGCTAATGTTCTGTCTTTAATGTTCCTCATGGAGAGAGGGTACACAGGGCAGGCCCTCTGTACACAGAGGGACAGGAGAGATGAAAGTTAATTAGTTTGGGGACCTTGGCACCTTTCCAAGGCACTCTTTTAAATGAGGTTTTTCATGGGTATGCATTGAACCCAATGTTGCTGTGTTGCCAAGTAATGAGAAGTTCTCCTCTCAGCCTGCCTTGTCCATTGATGCATCCACAGCTGGAGGTGCTGTGGTGTCATGCTTCCCAGTGAACTTCAAGTCCAGCTTGGGAATGGTGACATTGACCTGAAGGAAAGGAGGAGACCTGGCTCAAACTTTCCATTGTTGTGAGGAATTCCCAAGTGGACAGCAAAGTGACAGGATTCCTTTTCTTGGCAGGCACCGGGGGAGGGCATCTCTGAATATGGTGACAGTGATGAAATGCTTTAGAGCTTGAGTCCTTCCTGTAGTTGCTTCAGCAGGACTAGCTCAGAAAACTGCTCACGTGCATGCTCTGGTGATGCTGGGTTATGGGTCATTATTTCAGATCCCACTAAGTTGGAGTTTGTCATAATTTCTTTATTCAACAAATATTTATGAGTGCCTTCCATTTGCCAGACACTGTGTTATATGTTTGGAGTTTTGTGATGAGTGGGCATGGTCTACCCATGTGGAGATTAAAGTCTGTTGAAAGAGACAGATGAAAAAAAATTAAATATCTAATAAACTGTGATAAGATTAAGGAGGATAAGAGTGGAGTGGTTTAAGAATCACTGCCTCTGCAGGGGGCAAAGGTAAAACCGCCTTTGGCAAGATTATGACAGCGAGGGAAGTCTAGCATGGGTGACTCCCTCTTGCCTCTAGCTTCACAGGCTGGCTGTCTTCGCTTAGTCCTAGACACAGGTCAAACCAACCATGGGAAGAATTTAGTTTATAGTTAAACTTTGAAAGAAGGATGACGGGGGAAAGAGTAGAGGGGAAGTTCCCTCTTTAAAATGATCCCTTTCCTTGCTCGGGGACCAAAACCACCTTTGTGAGTCTAATGAAAAGCCACAAGATTAGGATTACGGGAGGGGTCTGAATTCGGCTAACATGTAGGTATAGCTAAACAATAACCAGCCATTGTCTACCAGCTTACCTTTCTCTAATCCCTTGCTGCTCAGGAGTCACGTGACCAGAGGTCACAAGATTTGTGACTTTCCCTATTCTATCTATTGCTCCTATAGGTAACACCACTATTGTAGAACCTAAGATTGATCTTTTGAGATATTTTTCAGATCTGCGCATGCAAGCATCTGACTGACTCCACCTGGACCTGGGACTCATGACTCAACCGGTCCTGTGGCCTCTACCCTGAGGAGGACTGAATGCATGGGAACCGTTTTTCACAGCCCTATGATTTTATCCCCCATCAATCAGTGGCACCCATTCCCTAGGCCCCTGCCCACCTGATTATCCATAAAATCCCTAGTCTCTGAATTCTCAGGGAGGCTGATTTGAGCAAGAAAACTCCTGTCTGACCACTTGGCTAGCTCCGCATTAAACTCTTTCTCTTCTGTAATATCACAGTCTCGGTGAACTGGTTTTTCCTGTGTAGCAGGCAAGAAGAACCTATCAGGCAACTACAAAGGGGTAGGTGCCAGCAAGGCAGAGAGGAGGGGAAGTGTTCTCAGTGGAGGGAACAGCCTCTGCAAAGGCCCTGAGTCAGGGAAGAAGAGAAGGAGCTTGATGTCCAAAAGAAAGTGAGAAAGGGGAGGCCTGTGCTGCAGGAAAGAGGTGACTAAGGGAGTATGGATACCTGAGGCTGGAAAGAAAGGCAGGGCTAGATTCTGCAATACCTTGAAGACCATGAAGACATGTGCAGCTCTCAGACCAGGTATGATGGGATATTTTGTGTGACTTTCAGTTGGAGAGTGATAGAATTGTGTGGTTTAGGGTGGACTGTATTTCCTTAAATTCTTACTCTTTAAAGCAGACTTTTGTCCCACATGAGAGAATCTAGAGGGTTAGATTCGTACCACATGAGAGAATCTAGAGGGTGTGCATTAAAAATCCTAAAGATATCCTGATTGAGCTTGTAGACTAGTAGAGGAGGTTAAGAATGTGAATGTGTGTAATCTAATCTAGAAGATAGAAAATCCCATGAAATAAATTGGAAGTTCTAAGAAGGAAGCAAGCACTTCCAGCTGCAGTTGGGGTTGAGGGAGGGGTGAACTCAGATAAGGAGCATTACTTAGTAGTGTTTATTAGTATTTACTAGTGTTTAAGAGCATATGAGGACACTGGCTCAGACCCACTGGGACATGCTTAATGTTGACACCTGTTAAATGGCAGAGCTGGGGGACCAGGGCCGTGCTGCCCCAAACCCATCTTCTGTGTAAGAGCCACTCTGCCCTCAAGCTGCTTCCTGCACCGAAGCTCCGTTTCCTTCTAAAATGATTACTTTAAACTCCACATTGTGGTATTTTTATAAGGAAAGCAGTGAGCTTAGTATCAGTACATAGTAGGCACCCAATAAATTTAGTCTTTCATCTGAACCTCTAGTTCCTCAGGAAACAAATCAGATGGAGGAACAATCCTTGCTAACCTCACAGAGGTTTTCAGGCTCATATGTGCAAAGGGCCCTGCTATTTTTAATGTTCTGGGTGGTGTCAGTTGTTATCTTAGTCCATTTGGGTTGCTATAACAGGACACTATAGACTGGGTGGCCTATAAACAAATTTATTTCTTACAGTTCTGGAGGCTCAAAAATCCAAGATCAAGGTACTGTCAGATTCTATGTCTGGTGAGAACCTACTTCCTGTTTTGTAGACAGCTGTCTTTTTGCTGTGTTTTCACATGACAGAAGAATCCAGGAATATCTCTGGGGCCTCTGCTATGAGGTCACCAATGCTATTCATGAGGGCTCCACTCTCATGACCTAATTACTTTCCAAAGGTTCCACTTCCAAATATCCTCACATTGGGGGCTAGGTTTCAACATTGTAATTTTGGGGAGATGCAAACATTGTCCATAGCATTCTTCTTCTGACCCCCACTAAATTCATGTCCCTTTCACATGCAAAATATATTCATTCTATCTCAATAGCCATAAAAGTCTTAATTCATTCCAACATCAACTTTAAAGTCTGAAGTCCAAACTCTCATCTGAATATCATCTAAATCCAATAGGAATGAGATTCAAGATACTGTTCATCCCGAGGCAAATTGCTCTCCAGCTGTCAACCTGTGAAACCAACATGTTATGTGGTTCCAAAATATAATGGTGGGATAGGTGTAGGATTACCATCCCAAAAGGGAGAAATAGAAAAGAAGAAAGGGATAATGGGCCCCAAGTAAGTCAAAACTTCAAAAGGGCAAATAGTAGTAAACCTTAACTACTTAATCTTAAATAAAAGATTATTGAAGAATAATCTTTTGTGACTTGATATTCTGCCCTTCAGGTCCACTGGGCAGAGTTCCTCCCTTCCAGACCCACTGGGGTAGGGGTACTGCCTTCCAGGCCCACTGGAATGAGAGTCTCACCTTCTGTACCCATTGAGATAACTGTGTTGTCCCCACAGCTTGCCAGGCAGGGGTTGGGCCCCTGATGGCTCCAGGTAGCCCTGTTGCCCTGCAATGTCTCTGGTTCTTGCAACCATAACTCCCTTGGGCTGGAATCATACACTGGTAGCTCTGCTGGTGTGGAGCTGTTGGAGTAGGTGGGTGTTGCCCAAATGGGGTCTTTCTGAATGGGGTCTTTCTGTGGTGGCCTCGTAGTACTCACTGTGGCTCTTGTACTTGGGGCCTGTGATGGGTAGAGCAGCCCTGATGATTTCTGAATTGCTCTTTCCTTGTCTTTGATGATAGCTCTTGGCTTTTGTTTAGGTCACTGACTAATCTCACCATTGTGCTGAATAGTGCCTGGCTTGTGTTGAGAGGACTGACCCATACTGATCTCCTTTATACATTGTCACTTTATCAGACCCTTAGCATTCTCTCCAGAACATGTTTTCTCATTCTTTACAACATGAATAGGCCGAGAGCTTTCTAAATCCTTAAGTTCTGCCTCCCTGTTGATGAACAATCTCATCTTTGAGTCATTTTACTAAAAGCAATCAGAAGGAGCCAGGCCACTTCTTGAACACTGTGCTTAGATATTTCCTCAGCCAAATATCCGGTTTAATTGCTTGCAAGTTCTACCTTCCACAGACACTAGGACATGAATACAATTCAGCCAAGTTTCTTCCACTTTCTAACAAAGGTGGCCTTTCTTCTTCTTTTTTTTTTTTTTTGAGATGGAGTTTCACTCTTGTTGCCCAGGCTGGAGTGCAGTGGTGCGATCTCAGCTCACTGCAGCCTCCGCCTCCCAGGTTCAAGTGATTCTCCTGCCTCAGCCTCCTGAGTAGCTTAGATTACAGGCATGCAACACCATGACCAGCTCATTTTGTATTTTTAATAGAGATGGGGTTTCTCCATGTCTGTCAGGCTGGTCTCGAACTCCCGACCTCCACCCACCTTGGCCTGCCAAAGTTCTGGGATTACAGGTGTGAGCCACTGCGCCTGACCACCAGTAGTTTCTAATAATATATCCCTCATTTATGCCTGAGTCCTCATCAGAGTAACCTTTGCTATCTTAGTATGTTTGTGTTGCTGTAAAGGAATACCTGAGGTTGGGTAATTTATAAAGAAAAGAGATATATTTGGCTCATGGTTCTGCAGGCTGTACAAGAAGCATGGTGCAGCATCTGCTTCTGATGAGGACTTCAGGAAGTGTCCACTCATGGTGGAAGGCAAAGGGGAGCAGCATCACATGGCAAGAGTGAAAGCAAGAGAGAAAGTGGAGGGAGGTCCCAGGCTCTTTTTAACAATTATTTCTCATGGACATGAAAAAAGCAAGAACTCACCACTCACTCATTACAGTGAGAATGGCACCCAGCCAGCCATTCATGAGGGATTTGCTCCATGACCCAACACCTTCCATTAGGCTCCACCTGCAACATTGGGGATCAAACTTCAACATGAGATTTGGGGGGGACAGATGTTCAAACTATATTACTGTCCGATTTCTACCAATATTCTGTTCAGGATTACTTAGGTATTCTCTAAGGTGATCAAAGCTTTCTCTACAGGTCTCTCCTTTTCTTTCTGGGTGCTCACCAGAATAGCCATAAAGATCCTTTCATGACAATATAGGTTCTTTCCAGCATGCACATTCAGACTCTTTCAGCCTCTGTCCATTGCCCTGTTTCAAAGCTGCTTTTTGTTTTTAGGCACTTGTCACTGCAGCACCCCACTTCTCAGTACCAATTTTTCATCTTATCGTGTTTAGGGCTGCTATGCAAAAATACCAGAAACTGACTGATAAACAACAGAAATTTATTTCTCATAGTTCTGAAGGCTAGGAAGTTCCAGGTCAAGGCACTGGCAGACTCTGTGTCTGGTGAAGTCCCTTTTTACTAGGACATTTTTTCACTGTGTCCTCACATTGTGGGAACAGCTAGCCAGCTCTCTGTGGTCTCTTTTATAAGGGTACTAATCCCTTTGTGAGAGGTGAGTTAATGACTTAATCACCCCCCGCAAAGGCCCCACCTCCTAATACTATCACCTTAGGGGTTAGGATTTTGATATACAGATTTTTGGGGAGACACAAACATTTGATCTACAGCAGTTGTTGCTTTTCTCTACTGGCTGAACGAATACTCCATTGCTTGTTTTGCTCTTACCACTCACTTACAATGCCCAGATTCCCTCTAGAGTATCAGCCCTAGCGGGGTATGACAAGTTCACTCTTGTATCCCTTGTGCCTAGCTCAGGCCTTGGCACACTGCAGGTGTTCATGGCATATTTAATGGATGAATGAATAAGTTAAATCAAGAAAGGACCTGGGGGTGCAGGGCCAGGCTGGTGCACTTAATGGAAGCTGTGTTAGGTCAGCCAAGTTGCAAAGTGATGCTTAGAGTAAGAGTTAGGGCTGTTAATACCATTGAGAGAAGTGAGTATATCCTATTTCCTTTTGTTTGCTGCATAGAACCTATCACATTCCTGGGTACACAGAAAATACTCCGAGTGTGTCTATGAAACTCCCCAGGGAAACTGGAGGTAATGTGTCAATCTGCTGTGAAAGTGGCCCTGTTCTTGAGAAAGAGCAACATACCTAGACTCTGCACCCTGCCCAACCTGGTAGCCTGCTTATTTAGGGCCTCATCTCTTTGCCTTCCTCTCTCTGTGCCAAGTGACTACACACATCTAAAGTCAACTCTCCTCTGCAGCTGCAGGCTTGGCCTTAGTGGCGAGAGGATGCCATCCATCTCATTGGCCCCGGGAGTCTCTCAGAGCTGCAGTTCTGTATTCTTCAGAGTGCTGCAGAATGGCCTTGGTTCTGCCTCAAGGAAGTAAAAAAGGAGAGAGATGGGTATTGAGTGTCCACGCTGCTGACCGTCTCAGTGAGGGCCTGCATGGCTCTTCACTGCTCCTGAGCCCCGAGGCTCTTCCATGCCTGGCCTAGGTGTATCCTTAAGGACTGCCTCAGCCATGAGGCTTGTAGTCTCCAGAATCTCTTCTCTCTGAGGTCTGATTCCTCTCCCCTTGGTCCACAGGATTCACCCATGTTGCCCTTCAGAATAGGAGGCAACAAGGCTGCCTGAGGCCTGTGTTGCCCACACAGCCAGAAATAAGCCTGGGGAAGCAGCAGGCGGCATCCTCATGGGTTCACTTTCTGTCCTGGGGAGAAGCAGAGAAGAGGGGCTTGGTGGTGAGCTGTTCAACCCTGAGAGGGGCTCAGACCCACAGCTGCTGCTCTCTGCCATGTGGGAGCCCGGGATACACCTACAAACTAATTGAAATATGCTGCAAACTAATTGAAATGTGTGATTTCCCTCCAGTCTACCTGGTCTCCAACTTGAGCAGTTTCTCCTTGCACCATTTTCTTCATCTTGTGTTACGCGGGAAAGTTGGCTTGTTGCTCTTTATGGTTCTGTGATTACCTACAGATCTTTGGTGGTATTTCCAAATCCTTTGCGTCGGAGCAGTTCTCAGAGCAATACCTGGTGGAAATGGGCAGAGCGGAGTCTTGGGGTCATGAAGTCGTGCTCCTTCAGGGTGCTGACATTGGGGATGAAAATTGGTGTAACATTTCCGGTGGGTATCTTGACCTCCTTGATTCTTTGATTCCGCTTTGGTGGATCTATCTCATGGAAGTAAATAGACATTCACACACAGGTTTATATACAGGGATGTTCAGTGTGATTCAGGATGTTCAGTGATGACAAGGTGAAATAAATGGAAACATCCCCTTCCTCTAGGTGATTTCTGCTTGAACTCTGGCAGTATTGGGAGCCTCCCTACCAACTTTCTGAGGCAGCTTTCCTGTGTGGACTGCTCTTCTGTGATGTTTGAGTTATCTTCCTTAGGTCGAGTCAAAAGGCTTTTTCTTGATAACTTCAACACAGTCCAGGTAGAATCGGTTCTATCTGGTTCTGCTGTGGAACAGCATTGGGACACATTGGCTTACCACTCCCTGTGCTGACACAGTTTTGAGCATCTTGTCTCTACGTGAGGGGCAGTTGAGTACCAAGCTGTATTGCCCAAAGTGGCCAGTGATAAACAGCTATGTATGAGTGGCTGGGAATACAGGGCAAATGTGTGTGGAGGTGGAGGCTATCTGAGACCTTCTCAGAGAGGGCTGCTACTTGAGTTCACCCTTAGGAAGGGATGGGGCATTCTGGCAGAAGACAAGTGTTGGAGAAAACACAAGGCCTGGGGAGCTAGCCAGAGTTCTTGACTACCAATCCAGAGAATGTCCTACCAGCGAGGGCCACATAGGAGAGAAGGAGCTTCTCTGGGGCTCCGTCTACTCTCCTCCAACACTGACTGTGAAAAAACTTCTGAAGCAGGGGATAAGTAATGGTGTGCATCTGGCTGTACCAGCCTCCTGTAGCACTTTTGTGAATGACCCACCACTAATGTCTTATGGGGAATGGTGTTCAGCCTAAGATCCTCAAATGCCATGTCTCGATCAGGATCTAGCCTGTCTCTGTGTCTGTCCTGGCATCATGTCCCTGAAGACACTTCTGCTTCATTTTACTGACTTGCTCCTTCTTAAGGGAGATCACACCCAGCCCTCCCAGGACAGGGGGCTTTGCTGCTGGTGACCAGAAAACAATTACAGGTGTTTTCTCTCCTATGGGCACATCCCATGATAATGAACTGCCCTCAAGGAATGTAAGCAAGTGTTTTCCAGGATTAGAACAGTGAAGCTGACAGTGGAATTACATATGCTTGCGCCAGCCTTTGTATGCACACCTGAGCCTACAATTAGCTGGAATCTGTGCTTCCCCAGCTGGTCTGGCTCCTCATGTGAAGAAGCAGGATTATGAATGCTCAGGACGGAGATACCAAATGAAGTTCTCAGCCTTGGGTTTGCTTGATGAATATTTGCTTTTTTCCAATTAGTGTGTCCATTGCTAAAGATTTCCTCTAAGGTCTCAGGGATAGAGATGGACCTCTCTTTACTGGGCCAATGAAAAAAGAAAAGCAGCAAAACAATACATCAAACCCAAATGCCAAAGGTCAGTGGACAAAAGGAACAATTTCTTTTCTGACCCTTGTTAGTAAGAAATGGATTTTTAAAACAGAGTACATCACTGTTATCCTAAGGGAATAAAAAAAAGCTCAACTGTTCATTTACATTTCCCTAATAGCTTACAATTAAACTGCTGCTTGGCACTTTTCCTTAGCAAAGCAGAATTTTAGTCAGAGCCTGAGAGTGCCTGTGTGTGTGTGTGTGCGTGTAAACTGCTTTTGTATGCAGGTCCCAGGGGCCTTACTTGTTCAACAACTGAACTTTGAGGTAAAACCCCACTGGTGTCTGCCTTACAGACACCCTTAGTGTTACTGGCTGTGCTCTGTCACTCTCTTAATGGCAAGTGCAGACTGCAGTCTCATCCCAGTTAGTGGACTTTACCTGGTCATATCACCCTGTTAGTCTTCATGATCTGGTCAGGAAACACGGAGGATATTGTGAGTTTAATGCTGGAAGTAGGTTTGACTAGTATCCTTGAACATTATATATTTTTTAATATATATATATACACACACACACACACACACAAAAAATACATTATATAATAACATAGTATTATATATTACATATAATAACATACTAATAATTATATATAACAATTATATATCATATATATTTGAAACCAAATGTTTATACAGTATAATAATAGGGATAATAAGGATATTAGTATTTCTATTTTATATATGTATGTAAAATACATATATATACACACACGTATATGATGTCCAGGAATACTAGTATCCCTATTTTATAAATATATATATGAAATCAAATATATAGTATATAATTATATATAGTATATAATTAAAGTCACTATATGTAATATAGAATAATGTTATATGTAATATAGAATATATTATATAATATATAATAATACATATTATATATAATATATAATAATACATATTATATATAATATATAATAATACATATATATAATATATAATAATACATATTATATATTTAAATATATGATATAAAAATGTGGTTTCACTTATAGGGAAACGTTGATTCAAGTAATGTTCCAAAATGTGTGAACCACCAGAGATGTAGATTGTGATCTGGCAAGTTCATTTTCTTCTTACTGTTTTCCCATTGGCCACATAATTTGCTCCTGGCATATTTAAATATAGCCTGGCTCATGGGATTCCTGAAATTAATAGCAAATGTCTTGCCATATAAATATTTTGTTGGAAAAGTTAGCAGTCTGTGATCTTTAATGTCTCAAAATAAGAATAAGAACAAAAATAGTTAAGGTAACACCTTTTCTGAGTAAATTTAGCTGTTCAGAGAAATTAAATATGATCATTATGCTTAATAATCATCCCATTTAGTGTATGTTATGGTACGTACATTTAATGCAATGCTAGCAGTATCTTTGAATTTGTTGCTCAATTTCTGGCACATTATAGGTAATTAATAAGTGTTTGTTGAAAAAGTAAAGACTTTGTAGAATCCTAACACATTTGGAATGTTTATACCTTCAGCTTTGATAGCTTTGCTTAAACAGGTCCTCAAAATATTAAGGTGGAAATTTAATTCAGATAGGATTGATCTCAACTCTTCATCTCCACTGAACTTTTGAGGACAGTCAGGAAGCTTTTATCTAGGTGAACTCCTTTCTTCAGCCTCCTTCCTGCACTTGGGAGATCTTTCTTTGATTGTGACAACGTTGGTTTCTTTAAGCATTGCTATAGAAATGTGAGACTGGCGGACAGGTGTGAGTCCAGCAGCGTATGTGTCTTCAGAAATTCTGAAAATGCATTTCCTTTTTAGATTTTGAACGATTTAGATCAGCAATACACGGTCGTAAGAGAACTGAGCAACAGAAAGGCATATAGAGTAACAAAGCAGCAGTTCTGTTTCATGTCCTCAATCCTACTTTACTTGAGGGTGTGTTACACATTTGGTGTGTGCCTCTTTACTCATTTTCAATTTATTTGCACCTACACATAAAGTGTTTTTGGAAATTCTCATTTGAGGCTGTTTAGTCCTCTCTCATCTATGAAAACTAGATTCTCCTCAGCTGCCTTGGCCATTATGCAGTCCAGGTGAGAGGTACATCATGGAGTCCCAAGTTGAAATGAACCACAGTCTAGAGTTCGACATTCGGGTACACCAGAGAGATGTTCATGCTTTTGGAATTGCATGCATACCAGATACGTATCCTTCTGGTGGGCCTGATTCTGCTCTAAGACTTTTTAAATGTGCACTTTTCCTAGGAGTTTTGAAGGTGCTTGAGAAACCTGGCTTGGGGCTGGTTTGGGAAGCATGCCCTGGGATGATGGCTCTCTACTTCTTCTGGGGCCTGCTTGTCTCTCCTGATATGAGCAAGTCTTGACCTGGATGTGTGGAGACCCTGACTCTCGTTATCTGGGCCAGGCAAGATGGGAGGAAGCACATAAATGTGTTGGCATTCCTGTGGTTGACCTCCCAGCTTGAATCAATGGATGCCCTCCACCCTGATGCTGGGGGTTCATCTTGTGAGTATGGGTCCTTCCCATCGCCCCAGGTCTGCTTTCCCATGAAATCTCCCCAACTCACCCCTTCCCTAAGATTCTAATGCTCTTCCTTGATTTTTCTCCCTCTTGGGAATGTTGGGAGGAGGAGATGGACAGATCACATAAAGGGCTTGAAAGAATGCCTGGTACATTACAGGAGCTGGACACATGTTATGTGAACTATTATGGGTAATAGTAACAGCGTTAGCAGCAGCGGTATAATAAGGCTGCAATAAATGTTTAGCTGCTGTTATTTTTATTATTACATATTTGTCCTTTTAAATTTCAAGTTTCTGTAAACAGCAAGTCTTTTGCACCATTGCGTGCCCAGTAGCACTTGGGATACCCTCAGGCACACAGGAGTCACTCTCTTCAGTTCTCTTTGCTTTGTTAGGAAAATTGGACTCTTTGGACATGATCTCGTGTCTGGGATCTTCTTCATTTGGAACAGGAGGGAGACATGTGAGCCCACATACCCCACGATGGAAAATATCTCTCGTGGGAATCTCTTTCATTTGTAAATGACACAGGCCATTATGCTCTTCCTGTATAATTTTATGACTTAGCATAATGACTCAAATAACCCTAACAACAGAGGAATTACAGCATCATTTTACATGACAGATTATTTCAATGGTTAACATGTTTTTCATTTCAATTAACATTCATTATTTTGTCTCTGGTTCAAAATAGCCACTATGTTAACTATCTGCTTTAGAAGCAATTAGTTTTGATTTGGCAAACAAATTCAGTATTATTTCTGAATAGGCAATTTGATAGTAACATGAAAGTAAAATGCATGTAATCCTTCTGTGCCAGGAAACACTCTTATTGGAGAGGGATCGTTCTCTGGTGGGTTCTTCATCCCTTTGAGCTGACAGGTCTCTGTCTTAGAGATGTGATAAGAGAACAAAGACAGGAGAGAAAAGAAGGTCCAGTTACTAGGACTGGTTATGTAAGCCTCATTTTTTCCCATCTGTAAAATGGGGTTATTAATAGCATTTACCCTCAGAGTAGTTGCTATGCGTGAGGAATCAGGGAGATGCGTTCAGGGCAATTAGACCAGCATGTAGTAGCCACATGAAACAAGTGGAGTGCTGCTGCTGGTCTTCACTGTCTGGAATTGCTTTACTCCTTCAGCAGCTGTTCATATGCAGAGCAAAAACAGTTTTATCTAAAGTTATACAAACATGGTAGATGGCAGAGTGTACTGAGTAAAATGAATGGCCCTCCTTCAGTGACTGAAAGAAAAAGTCAGCAATTCTCATGTTTTTAGCAGCTACTTTCCCCATTATTAAAATATTTTTGACACAGATTGTTGAATTTCATTCAGCAGGATTATGTCAGGAAATTTACACCTGTACATGTATTTATTGCTAAAAAAAATTACTCTGTCTTGCCACCTGCTTGCTGTGGGGCCTGGCTGTGGTCCCATTATGCCATGGTCAAGTGAAAGGCTGGGTCACATTGATGTCATCAAGGACTCCCTTGGTGTCACCTGTGGGGGAGGTAGCAGGGTGTGGGTTGGTGAGGGTGGGGATATCTCAGTGGGGTCCAGTCTAAAGCAAGAGTGGGAAACACTGAGGTGTAGAGTTGAAGGTTAAGGTTGATATTCCCAGGAACCAGGACAGGAGCACCTTGAAGAGAGGGTTTATGACGCGGGCAGTCCGTCTTGCTTGTAGCTGTTGCCATCTTAAAAGAGTGTGCTTAGAGTCCTGTCAGCCACTCATGGAGAGTTGTTCTTGTGAATAAGATGAATGTGAATAGATTTGTTTCAATAGTATATTTTATAAAAATCCTCTGAGTGGGGTTCCAAAGAATTGTTTCATAGCAAAGTAAGTCTTCAATTTGACAATGTCAATATGTGATTCTGGGCAGTACTGTTAACTTGTTAGAGGATCCAATTGTTATGTTAATTGAGTACTACCCAATAATGCTGGATGACAGTTTCCAGTGTTTGAAGTTTTGCTCTAGGCTGCATGTCTTTATAAATACTACTAAACTTAGTATTTCTTGCTTGTATAAAAAAACACATAAAATATTGTGAGAAATATAGAAAAACATGATTTCAGCATTCTGATTTATCATTCCTGAATCCTGAAGATTAATATCTGCTGACAATTTGGAACCACATCATCAGAGGCCCTCACGCAGCTTTGGAAACTGTCTGACTTCTAGACAGAAGAGTGTGGGAATCCTTAGTCCGCTGATGCACAGGGGAGCTCCCTCCACCCATTTCTCAGTTGTTTCTAGAGTTTTGTGGGGTTTTTTGCTGAATGTTTTTTTTTTTCCTAGTCTGAATCAGGATTTCTGGAAACAAGAGCCTGTTGAATTCTTGTTGCTTAAAATAACACACCATTTTTGTCTTTGCCATAGTGCTAACATTTTCCAGAAATAAAAGGAGAACGTTCTAAAGGTCCAAAACAATATGTTCACTTATTGACTGAGTAGGATCATGTGCCAAGTATTGCCCATATTTCTAAGTATGGAAGCACCAACATGATTAAGGCCCAGTCACCTCCCTTAAGGAGTACATAGTATATTGAGGAAGAAAGACACAAAAAGAACTTTCACGTTGTAGTGAATGCCACAGTTGGGACTGAACAGGTTATAATGTTGGAAAAACAATATCATGGTTAACTACTTGGGATGAAGTTTACAGGGTCAGCAAGACTTCACAGAAAGCAATGGATTTGAAGCTTGAACAAGGAATAGACATTGTTATGCAGATGAAAAATAATTGTCCGGTCGTATAGACTTGAATTTGCATGACACGTGGAAGAGACACTTAAGTGTTAGATATGGCTGGCTGGAGATAGAACTTAATAGGACTGCATGGTAGGGAAAACTGGTGTGAGCAGGAAGAGGGAGGTATCCAGCATGGGCTTCCCAGGCTTTTAGCCTGGGTGTGCCCCATGTCCTGTTGGAATAATAATAACCTCTTAACCTTTTGTCAAGTTAAATCAAGGTGCTTGCTTGGAAATTAGAGAGCCCAATCAGAAGTGGTCACAAGGCTTTGATGGAGTGGGAGTGCAGCCAACCTGCCTGTGGAGGGGCCTAGAAGGCTTTCTGAGGAACTGATATTTTAGGCAAGCGGCGGAGAAAGGTGGATGAGGGGAGAAATGTGGGTCAAGGAAAACCCACATGATGGCACATAGGAAAGAGCTGGCTCTGGGAAACAGCTGAGAGTGGCTGGAGCAAAAATTGGTGTTGGTCGTGGTTAGTGTGCATGTGTTTGTTGGGGAGGGGAGACAGAATTTTGTTCTTGTTGCCCAGGCTGGAGTGCAGTGGCATGATCTTGGCTCACTGCAACCTCCGCCTGCCGGGTTCAAGTGATTCTCCTGTCTCAGCCTCCCGAGTAGCTGGGATTACAGGCGCCCACCACCACACCCAGCTAATTTTTTGTATTTTTAGTAGAGACGGGGTTTCACTGTGTTGGCCAGGCTGGTCTCGAACTCCTGACCTCAGGCGATCCACCCGCCTCAGCCTCCCAAAGTGCTAGGATTTTAGGCGTGAGCCACTGTACCCGGCTGAAGATGGCGGTTTTAAGCATGAGAATCACATGATCAGATTTGTACCTAACAATCATTCCTCTGCTTCACAAACATAATGCTGGGAATTTGAGTATACTTTTAAAAAAAGATGGAGAATACACAGTTGAACAAAAAGGAATAAGAAATGCCAGTGATCTATTGATTATCTGTCTTCTTGCCATCGTGGAGGGCTTGAGGGTTGGAATTTTGTGTGTGGTGCCATCAGCCTGCAGGAGATGTGGCTGCCCCTTGGTACCAGCTGGGCTGGGGTAGATTTAGGGTTCGCTGGCCAATGAGAAGGCTGGCAGAACCTGCCGCTCAGACTAAATTGTTGTGTCACCCCAACTGACAAATAACTGTGACATTGGGCATAGCAATCTCATCAAGAGATACCTTCATTGGATTTCACTCTTCATTGACTCAAGAATGGAACTATCTCGAGTTAAAAATCTTAGTCCCTTGCCTTGACTGGGTTAGTTATTTTTTATGATTTGCACTGAATTGTGGGGATTAAAATACACAATAGCCAGGGAAGTTCTACTTCCTTGGGCTCACATATACTTGTACATAACTTTACATACTTGGCCTCTGGAAAGAGACTTCAGAATCATGTGCCATCTCCACTAGAGTCCTACCTTGTGGAGGTAAGCAACAGCTGAGTTTGCCCCCATCTAACAGGTATTCTTGTTTCGTTAGAATTGAGAGCATTCAGAATGGCTTGGCCTTTGTGCCCAGAGCCCCCAGGGTGTCCTAGGAGAAGTCAAAGATGGTTTTACCTGGGCATAATTCATAACCACCTGATATCAAGTACATCCAGCTTGCTCCTCTGCAGGTATAGAGCCAGGAGCAATGTTTCAAAGGAGTATTATTTATAAAACTGAAGCATGGTAATGAAAGTACAGATGCCAAAACAGGGGATGAAAATAGTCCCAGACTGATGCAGGTTTCCTGAACAACTTCCATTCAACAAATATAGATAATGTAACTTTGCCCTATTTCTCGGTGACACTGGGAAAGTCACTTCCTCTCTGTGTCTCTGGTTCCTTACCTAGAAAATAAAGTTGTTGAAGGAGAGTAGTTTTAAGGTGTTTTCTGGTTCTGACATTCTGTGATTTTGCGATTAACTATTGAGATACCACTGCAGTGGTCAGCACATAGGGACCCCCTCCCCACCACCCCACAGGGATAGCATTCGGGATGCACCAGGCCCTCTGATAGGCACCAATCAGCCTCACCTCCTTGCCTCCCCTTAATGAATTTACTTTAATGGTGAAGTTCAGGTCCAGTGATAAAGATGATTTGTCATTAACTGGTGATTGATAGCTGGTTCCATCTTTTCTTCAAAGCCATTGGTTCAGTGTTTACGTCTTCCTCCCCTGACTTTGACTAAGCTCCCTCAGGCTTTTTTTCCTCTAGGGCATCTTTGTACATGGTTATGTCTGCTGCAGCAAAGCTGCCCACTCTTTGGACTTTATAGCCCTTTTCTGGGAACTCATAACAAGAATTGCTTCAGCTGTAGACATGCACACTGGGGACTGACCCAGGGGCAGGGCTGCCAGATGCCAGAACTTATTTCTGCATTTGCTGATTCATTATCAGTGTCAGACAATCTGCTGTGTGAATGACGATAAATGTCTGGTGTTCTGCTGAAGGAATCATGTACCCTAAGATTAACCCTATGCTGACAGCCTGCTCATTCTCCACAAGGAGTCCCACCCGCCATCCCTTTACCAGTAGCCTAGAACAAATCCTGAAAGAGTAACGTATGTTTGACGAAGGATAATAGGAAACCTCATGTCCGTGTAATTTATAAATGGAAATAATAGACTTTAAAAAATCCCAGAGGGCAAAGCCAAGGTGAGCAGCAGCTGTGAAAACAGTGAGGTGTTGGAGAGACGACCCCAAATGACACACATATGGGTGCCCTCAAAGAATTTTCAAGCTGGTAATCTGGGTTGGGCTGAGATGCGCTAAAGAAGAGAGACACATCCCTGGACACTCTCTACAGCTGCGTGGATGCCATCCCAAGTCTAGCTACTGATCAGCCCCGTGACTTCAGGCAAGACTCTGGCTCTCATCGAGTTTCAGTTTTCCCCACTAGTAAGACAAGCAAGTTGAACAAGCAAGGTGATTTCAAGGGACACGCATAAGACTTTCTTCTCTGGTTCTGTAGTTAGACAGGCTCAGCCCTGTGGCCTGCCCAGCCTAGGATCTCTGGGGGGCCCCACGTGCTGTGCTGTGGGTACCTATTGATCCTCTCTGATATCACCTTCAAAGGTTGTTCCCCAAACAGACCTTTTTCCTCCTCCTGCCTGCCCCAAATTGCTAGAGTACATTTGAATTAGAATAAGAACCAAATTAACGGTGCTCTTGGCTTCATGCATCTTTCTTTCTTGCTTACTTTCCTTCATTTGGAAGAGGGTAGGTTACCCTAGATACCAAACCTGAATTCCTGAGGACTGGAGATTCATTCCACACCTGGTAGAAAATATTTCCTTCTTCCGCTTCCATGAATTTTTTTGAAAATAAAATGCTGTTTCAAGCCTGGGGACTGAGGATTAATCACATTTCTATGGTTTGGTAATTTCATCCTCCATGTGGGGGCAAGTAATAATTGTAGTAATGGCTACCATTTTGACTGCTTCCTATTTTGCAGGCACTCTGCTGAGTACTTCAGGTACATCAGCTCATTTAATCTTCATAACATCCACTTGAAGTCAATTCTATTTTCCTTCATTTTACTAATGAGGAAACTGAGATTTGTGCCATTAAATACCTTGCCAAGGTCGCACTGTGAGTGAATGACAGAGCTGAGATTTGAACTTGTACTTTCTGACTCCAGAGCCCAAGCTCTAACCATCATGCAGGAAGGCCAGTGCCAAACATTTCAAAGGCACAGTAATTGCCTGATTGATGGGCCATCCAGAGACTGGTATCCTTCAACCAAAACTCGGCCCCAGGCCCTGGGAGTCGCTCCAAGTGGTTTGCTGGGAGAATAGCTTTGGCTAAGAGAGGAAGGGTGGCAGTAACTGCAGGCCTTTATTTCAGTGGTTTATGATATAGTGATGGGGTTCCTTCCGTGGACATAAGCCATCCTAATAGCATCATTTATCATTATGACAAAGGTTAGAATCGGGGGAAACTTGAGCTGGAATGAAAGAGTAGAATTCTGATTATTTTAACAGTTGAAAGTGACATCACCTCAGAGCCTCTATCAAATGGCAAATTGGAAGCTGGACTGAAATTACTTTAAAATATATCCAGAGATAGTTTTCTACAGCTGTGATAAAGTCTTTCAGTTGTGTTTGGAGGTGTGCTTTTGTCTAAAGCACTCATTGAGATGCCTGTGCGTCATCCACACAAAAGGCTGCCTGTGAGCCCCAGGAGAGTCTCAGACTTTGGGGTGCTGTTCTCTGGGCATCTGTGATATGCCACATATGGTATTGGGGCTGATTAAGCCATATTCCCTCACTTGTTTTTTTCTGTGTGTTGTAAAAATCTTCCCATGTCAGTAGTCATGTTTTCAATGGCTACATTGTTTTCCTCAGTCCATCTGGTTTGTTGAATCTATGCTTCTGGGACAAAATCCTCTGCTTCCTATCAATGAGTTGGAGCAAATGGAAGTGCTGGCAAAGGCCCTCAGGATCCCTCGGCCTGGTTGGGTAGTCCTTTATTTATTTGGCCTTTTATTCTGGGAACCTAGAGGAAAGACTCATAGCGTCTAGAACTTCAACTAATTTATCCCCTTTTTTTCTCATCTTTAGGCAAAAGAAGGGGAACGTGGCCCACAAACACTGGGTTGGACCTTCGAATTTGGTCAAGTGCAAGCCCTGTCCTGTGGCACAGTCAGCCATGGTCTGCGGCTCGGATGGCCACTCCTACACATCCAAGGTTGGCTTTCTTGTCTTTTTTTGTCATTAAAAATACTTCATGTCAGCTTGTTCTAACATGTCTCTGTGCCAAAACTGGGGCTTGGGAAGTGTGGTGGGCTCCAGGCCTTGCCCTTCAGAAGCTGCTGCATGAACAGACTCAGAGATGTTCTCTGGCCATGGAGACAAATAAAAGCAAAATAAAAATATTCTATCCTGTGTAACTGGGCTGATTGAAGGGTAAGAAGAAAGGATGATTCTGAGAGTGGCGTGTAATCCTGAAGTTAATCTAGACAAGCTTCCTGGAGAAGGTGGGATAGCCAGCTGTTCAAAAGAGGCAAGTCACATAGCTCGGCTGATGGGGAGCAAACTGGTAAGGGAGGCTCAGGATGCTGCCTTGTGCCAGTGCAGCGGAAGGAAGGGGTGTGATGTCAGTGTACACCTAATCCACACTTACTGCACATCTTGAATGCATCTGCCCTGCACAGGCCCCAAATAAGGCACTGTTCTTTTCTAAGGGGGTGCCTCAGGGATTCACAGCCTAATAGGGGTAGGGACAAGTGTGTGACAGGTCATTTTAACTCAAACCAACAAAAAGAAAATGATTTCATAGAAAAAGGGGCTGGGATAAAATATGTCTATTTATATTTATTGGAGGGATGAGGAAAGGCTTTGTTTCTGTTGGAAGGATGAGGAAAAGCCTCTTCTAGAGGGGCATTTCACCTAAGCCAATAATAGGATTTACAGGCAGGGAGGCAGGGGTTATGGAAGTAGAGAAAGGAGGTGATAATTTGTTCTTGGAACTCTCTTTGGGTGAAGCATGGCCATTTGTGTTTGAGAATGGGTACTGTTTTACCAGGATAATGGAACTCTCTTTGGGTGAAGCATGGCCATTTGTGTTTGAGGATGGGTACCGTTTTACCAGGATAATGGGACTCTCTTTGGGTGAAGTATGGCCGTTTGTGTTTGAGAATGGGTACCGTTTTACCAGGATAATGAACTAAAGGGAAACCATAGAATTGATGGGAGTTTGTTTCTTCATTTTCATATCCTAAAACCACCCCCTGAGGGTTTCAACACTGTGGTAGGCACAAAGGAGCCAGCATATGGGTGCGTGTGTCAAGGTTTTCTGTAAGACATGGTGGGTGGAAGTAGAGCTCTTGCCCTCCCCATCTCCTCCAGCCAGAGCTACACCATTTTCATCTGTCTTCCTGTTTTTCTGTGTGAGGTTTAACTTGCAGAGTGGAGTCCGTGACTAAAGAGAGTTGCTGTAGGGGACATCGTGGTGATGGTTCTTGGGCCTTTCTGCTGGGACCTCCTCGTCGCCATGCTCCCACTGCACAGACAATTGGCAACTTCTATTCCCTGTGATCCCCTCACCACCTTGACCCTCACACCATGGAGATGTCACAGGCCCACGATGATCCTCACTGCTTGCTGTCCTCAGAGACTTATCAGGGTTATTTAGAGGCTGTGACCACTTTTCCCTACTGATTTTGTGATGCATGGGTCATATATCCTTAGGATTTTGTCCACTAATAGTTGAGTTTTATCCTCCCAGGTGTTCACATTGTTCTAACAAAGGAGAAGAAAAGTGTGTTTCTTACAAACAGGAAAGTGGAAAAGTACATATGTCTGGCTTGTACTCAGACCCGTGGAATCTGCTTTAGGATTCAATAGCGTATTCATTGTTTGATTGGTTCCTTGGTTCATTCAATAGACATTTGAGCCATTTCTAGTGCCAGGCACTGTACTAGGTGCTGGGGAAATTTATAATATAGTGGGAATAAAAGAGTTGGCTCTTCTTCATGGCCAGACTCAGGAATCCTTAACTCTGTAACTCCAGACCTGTGCTGTGGGTTAGAAATTCTTTGTCTAAGATTATAGCCTTTCTCAATAGCCATAGCCCATCTCAGCTCAATTAAACCCACACTTCCCCATCCCCTTGCTCTTTTTAGCCACTAATAGATTCAATATTTTTGATAGTTTGTAGTAATAGGACTTGCTTTTGACACTCCAGCCATGTCTGGAATGGTGGATTTAAAGGGGACACTGATAAGTCATTTCTACCCCCCCCATTGCCAAAGGCAGATCAGGCCATCACTGCCTTTCCCTTAGGGCGCAGATGCTAGGTGTGTAAACAGTCATCTGGAGATGCTGTTAAAATGCAGATTCTGAGATGACGGGGTCTGACATCTGCACTTCTAGCAGTTTCCCAGGTGATGGCCAAGCTGCTGGTCCACAGATCACACTTTTAGTAGCGAGGATGTCAGTGTTTATAGGACCCTTCTAATAGGTCTCCCTGCCTCCAGTCTGCCCCTCCTGCTACCCCAAAGTCCATTTCCACATATCCAAAGAGGGGGAATTTTTGTAATAAAAGTCTGTGTGTCTCCTGTGCTAAAAATGCTTGGCGAGCTCTCCCTTGCTACTAGAACTGAGCTCAGGCTCTATTGTTATTAACAGGGCCCTCCAGAGCCTGCCCCCTTTTACTCCAGGTCACTTATCATAGAAAGAATCTTTCAATGATTTGTTCAGCAGCTCTTATTGAATACTTGCAGTTGTTGTACGCACTGTGCAAAATATGGGGTAGGGGCAGTAAGGGACTAAGACAGGCACCATTCCTGCTCACTTGGAGGTTACCATCTGGTAGGGGACACAGAAATAGGTAACCAAGCAAATAAATATGTAATTTCGAATTTTAGTAAGCGCTACAAAGCACAGTTCTGAGACAGAGGTTAGAGAGAGACTTGCTTTATAGGGGATGGTGATCTGGGAAGCTGTCTCTGAGGGGGTGTCCTTTAAACTGAGAGTGGAGGAGTAGAATGTTCCAGATAGAGAAAATAGCATGGGCCAGTGCAGTAAGGCAATGTGAGGTGTTTGAAGAACCGTGAGGATGCCCCTGTGGAGAGACACGAGATGAGGAAGACAGGGAGGATATCGAAGCCGTCTAAGCAGGGACACTTAGCCAGCCTGGAAGATGAGAAGATGATCTGGCAATTCCAGGCTTGAGGGATACTCGGTATTGTAATTGCCTTAAGAATGTGAGATCCCAGAGGCAGAGACCTTTTGTGGTGGCTGCTCAGGCATGGGGTGCAGTACCTAGTGGCTGCTCAGAAAATATCATTACCAAGAGAGGAGCCAAAAAAGAGTCTAGCTGAGAAGGAATGGGGAGATTCCAGTACACATAACTCAACTTGGATTTGAGTCAATGGGGTGGAGAGAGCTTTGCAATAGAAAAAAACAAGCCATCCCTATCCTGGGCCAAACTGCTTAGCTGAAAACCCAACCTGGGGCTCTGGCAGAGACTTAGCAGCTCCTTGCAATGTTTCTCTCTTTGTGAAGATCCTGTTTGTGGTGTTCAAATTATTCCCTCCAGCTCTGGAGCAAACTGATCCTCAGCCTGAGACTGGAGATGAGCCATGAGATGTCTGAGTGCTCAGGACCGTTTGGGCAAGTGGCGTATTGTACATCAAACCCCGGTACAAACCTGCTCACTGACCTCCGTCTCTCATTCACAGAAGGAGCTTAAAATGCCAGCTCCCTGTGAACCTTGAGCTGCAAAGAACAGTGGTAACCTGTCAGAATGGCTGAAATGCTGTCAGTTGCCCAGAGAATAGCTCTGGAAATGTTCGCTGGTCAAAGCCTCCTGGTAGTTTGGGCAGGAAAGTTGACTTTTTGGATATGGGAAGGCTGCCTGCTTACAGGTACTTAATAGCTTGCTTGAGAGTCAGGATTAGGATTGAGGAGACCCCTTTGCAATGACTCCTTATTCTTCATAAGAGGAGTGGCATGTACATACTGCTGGGCCTGGCCCTTAGACCTTCCCAAACAGCATCCTGATGTTCCTTTGGTGTCTTTAAGTTCCTGAACCAGCCTGACCAACTTCTCAGTTTCCCAGACCTGCTGAACCCTTTTCCTGGGGTGGAAGAAGATGTCTAGAGCCCTTTTACCAAAGGTTGTAGTATTCTTCTCCCATATTCCATACAGGATATACCGAAGCCCCAAAAGACAAGGATAGTGGGAGTTTCACACCCATGGTCTCCTGCCTGGGTATCTGTGATCTATTCACTTCTATTGGATGTTAAAGGGAAAAGAGTGGTGGGAGGGGCACTGCAGCAGTGGGAAATGGCATGGGTGTTTATTCTTGGCATTAGTGTGCTGGTCTTCTGTCTTATGTGAACATCTAGAAGTTTGTGTTTTCTCTTTCTTAATGTAGTGGGGCAAATATTACTTAATCCGAAGCTGTGCATTGATTACTGAAGACTTCTGAAGCAGAGGACAATTCTAGACCCCTGAGGCTTCCCTCCAACAGGGCTATTTCAGTCTGGTTAGATTGACTACTGGAGTGTTTTAGACATTGCTCCTAAATACATGGCCACTTATTTATGGAGGTTCAAAAAGATGATTTAGTCTCCCAGACAAAGCTGTTGGAGACCACCAGTAGATGCAGATGCTCAAGTAATAAGAGTGAATTAGTTAACTGTAAAGGAGCAAATGACTTCCCATCCCATGGAGTTAGAACCTTTTTTGGATCATTGGTGTCAGGAAACAAAGGACAGATGAAACCATGATGCATGTGTAGCTGGAGGTGATTCAATGTCATTAAGTCAAAAATCATAAAAATTAGTTTTGGCAAAAATATATTACTGCCCCTGTCCCATCATCACCAGGGAAACCCACACTCCATAATATATAGTCACACTTTTCCAGGTGAATTGTTTACTCCTTCAAGACGGGTTCCACGGCTGTGGGAACATCACTGGCACAGCTGGAGGAAGAAACCTGAGCATCTTCCTGTCCTTGATGCTGGTATCTGTCCTTGCGTTTCATCAAACGAGCTTTCCTTCTGCTTCTGGGTCCCCAGTAGTCAGAGGTTCCTAGAAGTAGGGGATGCATTGAGGAGTCTTTGTCTGCAGCAGGCCTCTTCTGTTGCCCTGATACCAGGGACACCACTCAGAGCTGTGTGACTCCCCCAGGATCAAAGATAAAGTACACAGGAAGGCACAGAGTCTTGAGATGAAGGGATATGAGATGTTACATGGCAATAAATGTTTATTCAGACGCTATAAAGCATAATGCATAAAAGATAAGGTACAGAAGGGCACTACAGGGAATTGACAAATGGAAGGCCAACAGTGCAGCTGCTTTGAGAGTGTGATATAGACTCTGACCCTCGCTTGGCTTCCAGGATCACCCTAGTAATTTCTTAACTACTCTTGATACTACATTTTTATGGCAAGGAAGACTGAAGTAAATTTCTGAATTTATTGAATTCAGAAATTCAATAAATATGTATTGAGTTCTTTTCTCCTCTGTACCATACACTGTGTTAAATACTAGGGATATGGCAAAAGACAAAATAGACAAAGCCCCAGTTTTCACGGAACTTACAAGGAAGATAGACAAATTGAAAAGCAGTCTCCTTTCATTAGAATAGGTGTTTAGATAAGGGACATTTGGGAAGCTGCAGGAACACAGAGCAAGGCCACTTCAACCAGTTTGGATGTAGAAGGAGTCTTCTTTGGGGAAGCGATAGTTCAGGTGAGATCTTAAGACTGGAAAAGTCAACTAGAGTAAGAGCTGGGGGCACAGGAGCTCATTCAGTCAGGGAGGAGGGGGTCGAAGAGGTGAGAGAAAGCATGGCACCTTGAAGGAGCTGGTGACTGTCAGTGTGGCCAGGTCTCATGTGAGGTAGGGAAAGGGGTTCACTAGCTGTAGAAATGAGGCTAGAAAAGTCACCAAGGGCCACATTTTGCAGGGGCCACATGAAGGGGTTTGGACTTTACCTGAAGCATATTGGGGAACCTACCAAAGGCTTATATTTTTGAGTATGCTTACAGTGGCTGCAGGGTGGGCATGGTTGGGGCAGGATTGGAGGCAGGGTGACTATGAGAAGCCTCCTGGAATCATCTAGGCCTGGTGTGAGGGAGGCCTGGATTTGCAGAGAAGGTACAGGGATGGATAGAAAACCATCTAAAAAGGTATTTAGGAAGCTATAGCTGGTCTTAGCAACTATTTGAATTTCAGATATAGAGTCATTACAGCTCTGAGCCCAGGAGGACTTTACCTTCTTCATCTTAGCAGGACTTGCAAGGTCCTCTTGCCTGCAGCTTTGTGGTTTTGTCCTGGACCATCTGGGAGCCCAGCACTTCTGGAATCCTTTCCTTTCTTTTCTGTTATCGGCATAGAAAGAGGAAAGCTTGCTGGGGGCCTGATTGCCAGCTTTTAATTCTGTCTGCTGGAAGAGAAGCACTGATGCTGCTGACTGGACCCTGGGTAGCCCAGGCTTCACCCAGGTGGGCAGTCCCAGGCTTTCTCTCTCTGGAGGAGAGAGCTGCTTTAGAAAATGGGAGGAGATCTGGTGAGGAACTGGGCTCCTGGGAGCTCAGAAAGGAGCAGAGGAGGAGGTTGCTACTGCTCCAGGTCCTGGCCGTGGTTGGGATGGGGAGGGGTTCTAATTGTCAGGCCTCCTTTGATAGGACTGTATGGACGTCTCTCATCTGGGCCCACCTGACTGAAGCTCAGATGTCAGGGCTGACTGCTCACTTTCCAGCACTGGGCCTTGTCTTTGAGGAGAGGGCTCACCATGCACCCACCACCACTGTGAATCTTGAGAGCCAGCACCGTTCTCTGGCATCAGCTTGGCTGTTGGTAACTGGCGACCAAGCAGGCAAACACCCGTCTGCTGTCACTCCCCTCTCCCTGACATTCTCTTCCTTAATTGCTGTTAAACAATTAGCAAATGGCTCATTTATGTCTCGACACAGAAGAGAGATGCAGAGTTAAGAGCTGCTGTGGAGGAAAATGTTTCTCTTCCCTTCTGCCTGCGCACGTGAGGGAGTGGAGAGAGCACTTGCTTTACAGGGTTGGCATTTCTTTCAGCATATTGTCGCTGCAGATTATATTTTTTTTTCAGAGGCATCTTAATAGTTTCCAACAATTGCTACCTTGTAAAGGTCATGTTTGAAGTTCTTGGCAAGTAGAGTCTGTATTGGCCCACATTTCCGAACAACAGGCTATTCTCAGGGTTGGAGCAAATCAGGGGTGTGGATGTGTAAGACTTCTCAAGATGGCTTTAAGCTCAGCATGACTTCTTTGTTTCCCACAGGCTTTTATGACCTTGTGACCATGTCAGGCATAGGAGGTTTTTATGTGTGGCTACTTTTCTTTTACGCAGAGTTGAGACTGTTGGTGTTTTCAGGAGTGTTTTTTCTGCTCCCACCAGACCTGTGGGTTGAAAATTGGCTTTACTTGCAAATGGCTTATTGGTGATGGCCTTGCTTCTGAATAAGCAGAAAATAAAATTATTGGAAACTGAAGGCAAAAGATTGCACTTGCACATGTTGTGCATCGACAGGCTGGAACACAATGGCAATAGCAATGGCATTAAGGATGAGAGAAGCAGCAGCTGCAATTAGGCAAGTCACTGGGTGTTCCCATCTGTGCAGCACTGAGGGGAGATGAGAAGTTAAAATTCTGATTTCATCTATGTCTACTCTTGGGTGGGAAAAAGAGACTTGTGCAGATAGACCACAGTGGACACCAACAGTCCAATAAGGCAGTGGTCCCCAACCTTTTTGGCACATGGACCAGTTTCCTAGAAGACATTTTTCCCCCTGGGCCATGGCAGGGGATAGTTTGGGGATGATTCAAACACATTACATTTATTGTGTACTTCATTTCTGTTATTATTGCATTGTAATACACAATGTTGTATAATTATTTTGTTGTAATGAAATTAATTATACAACTCACCATAATGTAACATCAGCAGAAGCCCTGAACTTGTTTTCCTGCAACTAGATGGTCCCATCTGGGGGTGATGGGAGATAGTGACAGATCGCCAGGCATTAGATTTTTATAAAGAGCATGCAACCTAGATCCCTTGCATGTGCAGTTCACAGTAGGGTTCTCACTCCTATGAGAATCTAATGCTGCCGCTGATGTGACAGGAGGTGGAGCTCAGGCAGTAATGCTCGCTTGCCCACTGCTTATTTCCTGCTGTGGGCCGGTTCCTAGCAGACCACAGACCAGTCGCAGTCCATGGTCTTGGGGATGGGGACCCTGCAATAAGGCATTTGGGTGGTAGATTTTATTATTTTGATTTTGTTTGTATTAGTCCATTATCTCACTGCTATAAAGAAATACCTGAGACTGGGTAATTTATTTTTAAAAAAGAGGTTTAATTGACTCATGGTTCTGAAGGCTGTACAGGCTTCTGCTTCTGGGGAGGCCTCAGGAAATTTATAATCATGGTGGAAGGTGAAGTGGAAGCAGGCCCTCTTTATGGCAGGAGCAGGAGGAAGAGAGAGCGATGAGGAAGATGCCACACACTTTTGAACAACCAGATCTCCTGAGAACTCTTACCATGAAAACCGCACCAAAGTAGGGATCAACCCCCATGGTCCAATCACCTCCCACCAGCCCCACCTCCAACACTGGGGATTACAATTCAACATGAGATTTGGGTGGGGACACAGATCCAGACCATATCACTGTTGCTTAGAAAAAGCCAACAAATGAAGTGGTATGTGTTTGGAGAAGTACTCAGTGGCATCTAACCAACTCCATGCGATTTTGCTTTATACATTCAACAATTTGAGGGTTAGGGACAAACACTCAGTGTCAGATGCCTCAATTTTGCCTTTTTCACTCAGTCCTTACTCATTTTCAACCTGTTTTCCTCAGCCAAATATCATTTAATAAAAAGAGCTAGTTTACATGATGTGAAAATCCTCAACTATTCATTTAAATAGAGTTCATGCCCTAGTTTTGTTAGAATCATCCTGTTTTCTGATTTTCGGGGCTTTTGGAAGGAGCACTTTGGAATGATAGTTAAAATATTAATGGTGCATTAGGATATAGGTTGTAGCTGCCATAACAAAAACCCAAATGAAACAGAGGCTTATAATTGGATTACATTTTAGCTCTTGCTCCTGTAAACATTTACCAAGGTAAGCAGCCCAAGGCTGATGTGCAGCCTCCAGACTGGTGACGACCAGGATCTTTTTAGCCTGCTGTCATTCTCAGTAATTGGAGTTGTTGAGCTTCTGTCTCTGGGTCCAGGATGGCTGCTACATCCAGCCAGTAGGATGGAGGAAAAGAAAGGGGGCACAATTGCAAAGCCACCAGTGTTACTTCTGTTTACATCCCACTTGCTAGGATTTAATCATAAGTCCACTGCAAGCTTCAAGGGAGGCTGGGGAATGTCATTTTTATTATAGGCAACAATGTATCCAGCCAAAATAGGAAAGTTACATTTTTAAAAGAAGGACAAAACCGGGCATGGTGGCTCATACTTGTAAACCCAGCACTTGGGGAGGCCAAGGTGGGTGGATAACCTGAGGTCAGGAATTTGAGTCTACTCAACATGGTGCAACTCTGTCTCTACTAAAAATACAAAAGATAAGCCAGGTGTGGTAGTGGACGCCTGTAATCTCAGCTACTCGGGAGGCTGAGGCAGGAGAATCTCTTGAACCCGGGAGGCAGAGGTTGCAGTGAGCAGAGATCACGCTATTGCGCTATAGCCTGGGCAACAGAGCAAGATTCTGTCAAAAAAAAAAAAAAAAAAGGAGAACAGAGTAGATATCCAGCAGTCACTACCACAGTGATATTTAAATAATAATAACAATAACAACAGAAAAATAGTAATTATTGAGCATATTAAGTACTATCACATTGTGCTAAGTGCTACAGTATTCTTTATTTTATTTTCTGTATTATTTCATCTAGCTCTCACAGTAAACCTATAAGGTAGGTACTATTGTCAGTCCTAAATTGAAAATGAGAAAACTGAAGCTATACAACTTTTTTTGAGGTCAATATGGCTAGTAAGTAGCAGAGTAGATATTTGAACCCTGGTCTGTCTGACTCAAGAGCCACCATTTTTACTTCCACAAGTGAAAAACCATCTGAAAAGTAATGTAAAATACTAGTTGTAATATCAGAATGCTTTTGATTTTAATGACAGAAACATGACTCAACCCAAAAAAGGACACTTACTGGCATAAAAGACTAGAAAGCATATTGGGGTAGCCAGGCCTTAGAGAAAGAAGGAAACTTTCAGTGTTGCCACCACTCTGTTTCTTTTCATCTCTCATCTTTGTTTGCTTCTACTTGTATTTATTCTGCAAAGAGGCTTTCTTCCCTCAGCAGAGAATAGGGATTTTCATAGCCCCAGATTCACTTGCTCCCAGCCTAGAAACACCAAAGAAATTTACTTATGTTTTAACCCTGGCAAAAGATTCCAACTAGCTCATTTTGAATCATGTGTCCTTCCCTTAATTAAATATTATATCCAGGCTGATATGGCCCTGTAGTTGGTCTACTCTGGTCACATGAACCTCTTCATCCCAACATTCGCTGTGAATAAGAGTTAAGATTTTTTTCAGCAGAAGAAGTGGGAGGAAAAGAGTTTATACTGCATGAATTAAATTTAATAAGTAGTGTACCACCCAATCACCTTTTTAAATATTAACTATGTTAGCCTCATTAAATGCCTGAGCCGGATGACCCTGGTTTGAGCTGGTAAGAATGTATTAAGGCATGTTGTGTTTCTAGGAATGGCAGGCATAGAGGGACATGCAAGGCAAGTTTTTATCCCAGACATGATTTTTAGTTGAAGAGAAAGTTCATCTACGGGAACGTGATCTAGTGTCATTTTAATTCAGGATGCTTTTAAACCATTTGGCCTAATGCTTTAATACTTTCTTCTGATCATGGGACACATCTGTCCTCAGTTCTCCCAGCATTTATTTCTTCTTAGAACGTGCCAAGATAACACAGTCTTTTTGGCTCCTGAAGATAAACTTTCAGGCAAAATGGTTATCGTGACATTTTCAGAAAGCACAGATGTTCAGACATTGTCCATTGTGAAAATACATCCACGGAATTTACACAGACTACTTAAGCATGCAGATTAGTCATGAAGTTAGAGCAGAAGGAAGCAATTCAACTAATTATTGTACCACTTATTTCTATGTTCTATATGCAAACATGCATTTAACCAAGATTTGAAGAATAAGTTTTCGTTTCTTCTTCTCAAATGCCCTGAGTAGAATGCCATGTAATGCATTCTACTCATTAGTTAGTGCTTTTGTTAAAAACACATTAGGAAGAATACCTTCTTGTTGTCAGTTCTGTTGAATGCACAATTAAGCCATTTGATAAAGCAATTACCTGAACACAAAGATGCTTGGCCTCACTTCATCAGGAGATGAAATTAAGGATTAGGTAAAATTGCACAGCACACAATATCTCTGCCTACCAATCCTTTAAAAGACAGAAAGGTCCCTGGCCAGAATGAATAGACACAGTGCTATAAGCCTAATTAAATCATTGCAAACAACTTTAATTAAGTTCATGATCATGTCGCTTTTGTTTTTCTTTAAAAGAGACAAACAAAATATTCCCTTGCTGACATTCTGCTCAAATGAGTATGGTTACACTTCTTCACATTTTCCAAGAGAACATTTCAGTGCCAGGATATAGGTCGTGCTCAGAGAAGCTGATCTTATTTTGTAAGCCCTAGGCTGGGGCCTGTGTGTTATATGAGGGAATTAAGGAATATTAACTGGGTTGAAACTTACCATGAGTTGTTGCCATAATTGCATATTGAAGGAAATGTCTTTAACGAAGCTCTTATTTTTACCAAAGCAATTTTTTTGTTTCCCTTTTGCAAACAAATGAAACATTTGGGAATCTTTGTATACCATGAACAGAACAGAAATGCTTCTTCCTTTGGACAATGGTGTGCTTCTTGAGCTGCTAGGTTCTGTCCAGGAAGGTTCTCAGAACAGCAAACCTCCAGTAGTAGGAAAGGCCCTGGGTACAAAAGAGTGAATTTTCCCCAGTTCTCATCCAAAGGCAGTAAGGACAGCTTTTGAATCCAAAGCTCCCCAAAGTCAGGCTGTACAACAGCAGGCAGGCAAGAAACTTGGGTGCTATAGGCACCTGGTGACCCCAAACAGTTTGGTCAGATTGAGCTCATTAGAAGTATTTCTTTGCTTTCTCTTCTCCAGCAGAGAGACCAAAAGATGATATGTATCAGTGAGGGTGGGGTGCCCCAAAGGTGGCTCTGATCAAGATTCACTACATCACGCATGTTGTCTTCTACCATTTTCCGCTGGAAGCTGTCTAGGCCAGCCACCTGGCTTCTCTTTATAGGAAACCAATGCACAACCCAACTGCCAGGTACCAAACGAGGGACGAGGAGAGGTGGGATAGAGAGAATGCATCAATTGTTTTTGGCAATTTAATGCACTATGATGATCCCTCACCCACATCTAGCCCTACAAAAAAGGAGGAACCATTTAACTGTGAGGCTTAGCCTAAGCACCATCTCCTCAGTGAACCCTCCTGAGCCCTTTATGCCAAATTAGACCATTTCTTTCATGTAAACTTTAACAACACTCCATATATACTTCTGTTGGAGCACTGATTCCATCACATTGGAAATGTTGTACATGTGGGGAAATCCAGCTGTATGATAGACTAGAGACCCTGAAAACTCTCTGATACTGAACTCCTAGTTATAATGCAGACATTATTTTAATAATTGAGCTTGCAAGGTGTAAGGGAAATCCCTGGTTGTAGGGAGACAGGAGCACTGAAACCTAGACAGAATCCTGACCAGGACTCTGGTGGGTGGGGAGGTAGAGAAGCTACCTCAAGAGGTTTTGAAGTAACAGCTGCATGCTCCAGTGCAACAGTATGCAGCTGTTGCTCCCACACCTCTTGATTAGCTTGACTGGCTCCTTTCCATTGACTGGAGACAATGCCTTAAGTCCTAACATAGTGAGAAGTTGGAGCTGAAACCACAAACATAAATCCAAATCCTTCAGTGGATTCACCCTGAGTTAAAGGGTGGGAGATTTTATATATATATAATATATAGATTATATATTACACATATATTATATATTATATATAACATATAGGATATGTTATATATTATATATTATGTGGTATATATAATATATAACATATATTACATATAATATATAAATATATATTATATATAAATGTATATATTTATATACCATTGTGTATATATACTATATATAATGGTGTATATATGATATATATAGTATATCATTTGGTATACTATATATTATATATGCACACATACACACATATATATACACATACATACACACATGTACATATATATACATATGTGTGTGTGTATATTTATATACACACACACCTATTTTAAAAAAATCTGTCTGTTAGTAAAACAGGGCAAAAGAACACTTGCCAGTTTCAGCTTGGACTCTGGTTAGAGAGAGAAAAGATCCCTGGTGAAACTTTTGTAACAGAGAGCTTGCATTCACTCAGGGCAAAGGTGTTACACAAAACATTTAAATACACGTATAGGACCCAGACATAAACCAATCAGAAAAATTAGTGACCAAAACTGCAATTACTTTTGCCCCAACCTCATATGTCCATTATACCTCAATAGAGCTGTTTAAAAAGTATATATATTAAAACTGAAACCTGTGGAGTGTGCCCAGAGATCAGCACATTCTTCCAGTCACTACGTTTGTTTCTGTGTTTCTCATTTCTGATGCTGGTGTCCTCCATCATTTAGTAAGATCCTGCTTTGTTCTCTCATCTAGGCTGAGGAATGTCAGAAAATGGAGGTGACACTTTTCAAATGTTTTTCCAGTGAAAAATTGAAAGATAAAAAAGGTGTGGGCACCCCGAACACTCAATCACTCTGGACTCTCCTTTCCCGAAGAAAGTCTGTGCTTGAAGCATGTCCTGGATTTTACCATCCCTTTGGGAACAAAGCCTGGCTCTCATTTATTGGTGTTGCCCTTCTTCCCCGCTTTTGAGAAGAGGTCTTGGGGGCTGAGCAGCAGCCGGAGGAGTCAACCAGGTTGCAGAGTAGGTCTCCTGAGGTGGCCCATGGAGCCTGTGGAGCCAGTGGCATTTCAGAGAAAGTCTGCTTTGGTGGGAGGAACAGTTCAGACTCACGGTATAGCAAGAATAAACTACTCAAAGTCTCTAAGTATCTGGGAGACAAGAATTGATGGTCAGTGCAGGTGAGGGAAGAGCAATGTGTTTGACATGGCCTCTGAGACTGACGTGACAAACTTTCAGCCATGTAGGTGATGGGAACAAGGGAGGTTGTACCTGTGAAGGTTATGGGTTGGAAGAGGCCACTTTGTCTTCTGACTGCAGGTGTTCAGGCTCCATCCACCGATTCCATGCTCAGACCTTTAGTCCACAGAGTTGGATGAGGCCGCAGACTTTTCTGGCACCTGCTTTGGGATCCTCTTCCGGGGTGGTCCCTTTAAAGTCATCTAACACACCCACCCTTTGCCAGGCCCCTGCTAGGCAACTGGTCCTGTGTCCAGGTTGCTGCCTGGTTCTGAGGAAGTCACATATGTAAATGTAGATGGTTTCACAGGTCAGCCAGGTGAGGGGAGTACTGGAAGTAGAGCGAGGGTGAGGTACTGTAGGGGGAAAGAGGAGGGCTGGGTGTAGCAGTGTCAGGGTTCAGAGCTTGTCCTTGGCTTGTTAGATATGTGATCTTGAGCAAATTACCTAATCTTCCTATGGTCCAGTTTCCTTGTCCATGAAATGGACATAATAATACTTGTCTGGAAGGGTTTTTGTGAGAATTGAGTTATTACATATTAAATTCATCTAACAGTATCTGTCATTGATAAGCCATTTATCAGTACTCATGTATTATTAATTACCCCCTCCCCAAGGAATTCTGAAGGATCCTTTGTAGCACACCAGTCCTCCCCCTAGCTCTATTGACCCAGCTTTTACATTGCACCTTCCATTTGCTTCAGAAAGCCTTCTCTGCTTTCTGCTCTCGGGTAGGTGGGATTGCACCATGTTCTGCCCGATGGTGGTGGTAATGGCAGCAGGCACCTCTGGTTGAGGGCAGACTCTTTAGCAGGCACTGGCTGGGGCCAGGCTTTTCTTACTTATTGATCCTGTGGCAGCACCCAACGGGTCCGTTTTTGTACATTTTGCCAACATGTAGTGAGCATTAGGCCTCAGCAGGTTCGGGTTAGTTTTCGTTAGTGAAATCGGAAGAATCTTACATAGACTGTGAGGCTCCAATAGGAAGTGAATAAAAGCCTGCCCAGCATTGCAAGGGGGAATGTTTTTGCATACTCAGTTGTTCTCCTGGCTCTCTATGACATCCCCTTATTCCCATTCCACCATATATCCATTTGTCCAATACTTGCTCAGCTCCTCTGACATGCTCAGTCTGTGTACAGGATGCTGAGGCAGATGAATTGAGCTGGTTGCATTTGCTAGGGCCTGGGAATGGTTATTTGGGCTTTGCTGGAATTTCTAAGCCATGACTCACATCTCTGTCAGACAGGGTTGTGTTGGAAGACTAAGTGACCAATAACTTTGGTTGCTGGGATGACCATTCCTGTACTGGAACCTTCTCAGGTCTGCCAAATGTGCAAGGCAGTCAGAAAACTGGGCTTAAAACTGCTTCTGCTGGGCAAGGCTCCCTCCCTAATAAATTAAGCAAAAGCAGCTCCTCTATTCACCAGGCCAGAGACCAGGGTCTGCTCCTCAGTGGCCAGCTTCACCTCCCTTGACCTGGGCATCATACTCCAGCTCCTCCATGTGTGTAAGTAGGTGTGATTTACATGAACACTAGTACTGATACTGCACTACTGTCTGCTGTGTGCCACCTGCCATACTGTGCACATAACATGACGTTACATGCCAGTCTCGAAAGATGGGTACTACTGCAAAACCTCTTCTTCAGATAACACAGAGAGGGAGACTCAGTTATTAATGCTCCTGTGCTCCCTTGGCCTGTAGGTGGAGGAGCTAGGCTTCAACACATCACCCTGACTCATAGAGTCCAGACAGCCAAGCATCCTCCACACTGCAAAAGCCACTATGACAGAATGACAGCAATTCACACTAACCTGGGAGGGGTTGGATTCAGTTAACAATGGCAAGAAGACTGGATTTTAAATGTATTTACATAATTTAAAAAATATTTTTTAAAAAATACTATGACTACAGACTTCGGGTCTGTTAATACTGCCTTGGCAAATGAGCACAAACGATGTCTTGGGTTGGCTCATCGATTTCTTGGATACAACTCTGTGCTATGATGATTTATTTTCAAGTATGACAAGCAGCCTCTTTTCCTGAGTAGTTGAGATGTTCCTATTGCGGTTGTGCCTGCATTAATTTCTCCCTTTGCGTGGACCCTTTCTTTCCTAAACTCCTGATTTTATGATCCCAAGCCTAGCCCAGGATGGCATTTCACTGAGCAGAGGGGTCTGAGTGTTGGTGGGGTGAGGTGGAGGGTTTGGCTCCATAGACCATAACTGACCCCATTGGTGCTGCCTCTCTGCATGGTACCATCTCCCAAGTACCTCACTCAGAAGTGGTTGTCATGGAAACCTGTTTTTTTTTTCTTTTTTGTCTTGGGGAGGGTCACTGTTTTATTACAGCTACCTGGAAAGAGTGGCGTGCCCAGCTATAGCAGATGAGTATAGCATACTGCTGAGCAATTTCAGGGACGGCCGCAGCAGTATGCTATTCTTGGGGGGCTGAGGATGGGGTGGACCACATGGTACCTCTCAGGGAAGCCACTGTGTATACCACCCCATTATCGTATCCTATAAACAAAGCACTTCTGTCACTCTCCTTTGGTGCTGTCAATCTCCCGAAATCTATTCTCCTTGATGACCCCGCCCCATCAATGAGGGAGGCTCCCTCCTTCCCCCTGCCCACCCACCCATCGACCCAGATTCTTCTGTGCTACTAGAAGCTGGCGCTGTGGGGAGGGAATGAGGGTTCCTGAGGTTACTTGGTTTTCACAGCTCACAGGTTTTCTTGATTGCATGTTTTGTAGATCCACATTTTTATCCCTGTAGCTGTCAATTTTTTGACCTGCTATTTCAGTCACTCAAAACAGTATTACTTTATTGCTTTGGAATTTCTAGGACTTTTTTCCTTCCTAAGGTTTCCATTAACCTAGGGATAATACTGGCTAATGATAAGAATGGAGAACCACAGCTGGCTTTACTGAGCTGCTTGCCAGCCTGGCTGTCATAGGAGTAGTGCTGGTGGGCCCACGTGCAGTGTGTACTCTGTGCCAGGTTCTGCTCTGGGAGTTTGCTGCTCACCATTATATCTGGTCCTTACAGCCACCTGGGGATGCACAATTCTGTTTTCATTTTTACAGAAGAGGTAACCAATACTTACAAAAAGGTTGCTCCTTGCCTAAGATAACACAGCCATAAATGACAGAAGTGGAATCTCAACCTAGACTTAGCTGAACCCAAACAGTTTTGGTCTTTGGTTAATACAGGCATACATCATTTTATTGCACGTTCTTTTATTGTGCTTTGCAGATACTGGGTTTTTTTTTTTTTTTTTACAAATTGGAGGTTTGTGGCAGCCCCACATTAAACAAGTCTGTTGGTACTAGTTATTCAACAATGTGTGCTCACTTCATGTCCCTGTGTCATACTTTGGTAATTCTCACAATATTTCAGACTTTACAAATTATTATTATATTTGTTATAGTGATCTGGGATTACTGATTTCTGATGTTATTGAAATTGTTTGGGGGCATCATAAACCACTCCAATACAAGACGATGAAATTAATTGATAAACGTGGTATGTGTTCTGACTGCTCCACTAACCAGCCTTTCCCTTGTCTCCCTCCCTCTCCATGGGCATCCCTGTTCCTTATGACACAACAGTATTGAAATTAAGCTAATTAATAACACTGTAGTGGCCTCTAAGTGTTCAGGTGAAAGGAAGAGTGACATGACTCTCACTTTAAATCAAAAGTTAGAAATGATCGTGCTTAGTGACAAAGGCATATTGAAAGCTGAGATGGGCCAGAGCCAGGCCTCTTGTGCCAAGCCAAGTTGTAAGTGCAAATGAAAAGTTCTTGGAGGAAATTAAAAGTGTTACTCCAGTGAACATCTCAATGATAACAGAGGAGACAGCCTTATTGCTGGTATGGATAAAGTTTGAGGGGTCTGGATAGAAGGCAAATCAGCCACAACATTCTTTTAAGCCACAACCTAATCCAAAATTATCTCACCAATTCTATGAAGGCTAAAAGAAGTGAGGAAGTTGCAGAAGAAAAGTTTGATGCTAGCAGAGGTTGGTTTATGAGGTTTAAGAGAAGAAACTGTCTCCATAACAGAAAAGTTCAAGATGAAGCAGCAAGTGCTGATGTAGAAGCTGCAGCAAGTTATCCAGAAGATCTAGTCAAGAGAATGTATGAAGGTAGCTACACTAAACAACAAATTTTCAATATATATGAAACGGCCTCCTATTAGAAGAAGATACCATCTAGGACTTGCATAGCCAAAGAGGAGAAGTCAATGCCTGGCTTCAAAGCATAGGCTGACTTTTTTATTAGGGGTGAATGCAGCTGATGACTTTAAGTTGAAGCCATTGCTCATTTGCCATTTCCCAAATCCTAGGACCCTTAAGATGTAAGGTAAATCTACTCTGCCCATGCTCTATAAATGGAACAACAAAGCCTAGAGGACAGCACATCCGTTTACTGCATGGTTTATAGAATATTTTAAGCCCATTGTTGAGATAGCTACTGTGCAGAAAAAAAGATTCCTTTCAAAATATTATCACTCATTAACAATGTACGGAGTCACCCAAGAGTTCTGATGGAGATGTACAAGGAGATTAATGTGTTTAATGCCTGCTAACATAATATCTACTCTGCAGCCAAAATTATTAAGGGCTAATTTTTTTACTTTCAATTCGTATTATTTAAGAAATATATTTCATGGCTGGGCACAGTGGCTCGCACCTGTAATCCCAGCACTTTGGGAGGCCGAGGTGGGCAGATCACGAGGTCAGGAGATCAAGAGCATCCTGGCTACCACGATGAAACCCCATCTCTATTAAAAAACAGAAAAAATTAGCCGGGCATGGTGGTGGGTGCCTGTAGTCTCAGCCACTTGGGAGGTTGAGGCAGGAGAATGGTGTGAACCTGGGAGGCGGAGCTTGCAGCGAGCCAAGATCCCAGGATCGTGCCATTGCACTCCAGCCTGGGCGATAGAGCAAGACTCTGTCTCAAAAAAAAAAAAAAAAAAAAAAAAAAAGAAATACATTTCATAAGGCTGTAGCTACCATAGATAGTAGTTCCTCTCTCTGATGGATCTGGGCAAAGCAAATTGAAAACTTTCTGGAAAGGGTTCACAGTCTAGACACCGTTAACATTTGTGATTCATGAGAGGAGGTCAAAATATCAACATTAACAGAAGTTTGAGAGGAGTTGATTCCAACCCTCATGGATGACTTTGAGGGGTTCAAGACTTCAGTGGAGGAAGTAATTGCGGATGTAAGTAGACATAACAAGACAACTGAAATTAGAAGTGGAGCCTCAAGATGTAACTGAATTGCTGCAATCTCAGTATAAAACTTGAGCAGATAAGGAGTTGCCTCTTATGGATGAGGAAGGAAAGTCATTTCTACAGATGGAATCTCCTCATGGTGAAGATGCTGTGAGCATTGTTGAAATGACAACAAAAGATTTAGAATATTCTGTGAACTTAGTTGATAAAGCAGTGACAGAGTTTGAGAGGACTAACTCTAGTTTTTAAAGAAGCTTTACTTTGGGTAAAATGCTATCAAGTAGCACCACATGCTACAGAGAAATTTTTGTGAAAGGAAGAGTCCATCAATGCAGCAAACTTTATTGTCTTATTTTCAGGAATTATAGCCACCTTAATCTTCAGCAGCCATCACCCTTATCAGTCAGCAGTCATCAATATCAGGGCAAGACCCTCCACCAGCAAAAAGATCATGACTTGCTGAAGGCTCAGGTGATGGTTAGCATTTTTTAGTAGTAAAGTATTTTTAAATCAAGGCATGTACATTATTTTTAGACCTAATGCTATTGCATACTTAATAGACTGTGTTATAGTGTTAACATAACTTTTATAGGTACCAGGAAGCCAAAAAGTTTGAGTAAATCACTTTATTGTAATATTTGCTTCATTGTGGTTATCTGGAACTGAACCCACAATACTTCTGAGGTTTGCCTGTACTTGAATTTTATAAAGTATTAAACTCTCCTGGTTTAATAGTGGTGAATAGGAATAGCATGGTGCATATGTAGAGTAGATTTTGAGTGGGCTACTTGAACAATCCACCCGGATGTCTGGTTGGCATCTCACATTCAATGTGTCCGAAATAGAGCTCCTGATTCTCCTTGGTCCCCAGTGTTTCCCCCAATCTGCTAATGACTCTATTCTGTATCCAGTGACTCAGGTCAAAAACTCTGGAGTCATCTTTGACTATTCATTTTCTCTCATTTTCTTCAACCAATCCTTAGCAAGCCTTGTCTTCTCCTCTAAACTATATCCTGATTTTGCCCACTTAACACCGTTGCTACTCCTTAAACACTGGTGAGAGCCCCAGGGACATTTCATGGTCTCATTACTGGTTTCTGTTTCCATCAGTGTTTGCCTGTAGTCTATTCTTCACAGAGCAGCTGAGTGATCATTGAAACAGCCTATTCTTTTCCCCTCACTTACAAGTGGTGTCCTCACCCTGCTCCCTCAGGTTCTCTATGATCTGACCTCTGTCTTACCATGTTTTTCTCTCCATGACTCCGCTCCAGTCACTTCGGTGGCTTTTCTGCCTCCAGTGTGCTGAGCTCATTTCATGTCAGCATTTTGAACATCCCGTTCCCTCTGCCTGCATGCTATTTCCATAAACTGTCATGGGACTGGCTCCTTCTCCTCATCCCCATCTTAGCTGGAAGGTTATCTCCTCAGAGAGACCCTCTCTGACCACCACACAACAGAGCTGTCTTCCCCTCAGTTACTTTCTAGCCTACTGCTCTGCTTTCTTCATACCAATTACTTGCGTCTGAAATATCTTATTTCGCTTGCTACTCAAGACTGTATGCTCCATAAAGGCAGGGTCCATGTCTATCTTTTTTCCTATTGAGTTTCTACGATGGGGCCTAGCATATGGTAGATGCTCAGTAAACACTGTGAATAAAAAATTAAATGATTAAAGTGCTATAGTTCTCATAATGTGCCAGAAAAGCTGCTGGATGGACCGCTGGATCTCTCCAGGGCTGAGAGAGAGACCCTGCCCTTCTTCAGCCCCCCGTGAGGATGCTAGCCTCTTCTAATTGCTCTTTCAGGATCCCAGAGAGACAAAGAGAACACAGGATTGTGACGCTTAATACAGAAATGCTGCTGACTGCTGCTACAATTTAAATGTCCTCTCTAAAACACATATTGAAACTTAATCGCCAATGTGGCAGATATTGAGAGGTGGGGCCTTTAAGAGGTAACTGGATCATCCAGACTCTGTCCTAATGAGTATTTTAAAGGGTTAATGTTTTATTGGGTTAATGGATTAATGAGTTATCATAGGAGGGGAACTAGTGGCTTTATAAGAAGAGGAAGAGAGACTTGAGCTGACATATTAATTTGCTCGGGTCCCTGGCCATGCCCTAGACAGAGTCCCCACCAGCAAAAAGGCTCATAGCAGATAAGCCCCCTCAACCCAGGACTTCTCAGCCTCCATGACTGTGAGAAGTAAATTCCTTTCCTTTATAAATTACCCAGTTTCAGCAACAGAAAATGGACTACTACAACTGCCCAAACACTGATGTGTGCAAGCGTGAGTGCTGGAAAGAGGCACTGTGCTCATCCATCCATCCATTCATCGATCTTTTCTCCTGTTCGTCAGGAAAGGACTGGGTGCTTGTTCCTCTCTAGGCACAGGATATACAAAAATGTACTAGGCAACGTCCCTGTCCTCATGGAATTCCCAGTTCAGGAGGGGAGATGTATTGAATGGCTTGAGAAAAGTGGGTGTGTATCATGTGGGCACACAGTAAGAGAACGTCTGACCTCACCTGGGTATCAGGGAGGGCCTCTTGAGGAGGTAATGACTGAGCTGCATAAGAGAAATGTGAAGAAGGGCCTCTGGCAGAAGCGCCAGTGGGGCCAGCCCTGGACACCCTGCCCTCCCCTTCACACACCTGCGGCACACTTCTCCTCCTGTAAATCTCAGCCCCTTGGTCACTTCCTCAGGAATGCCTTCCCTGAGGGCCAACCAGCTCAGGGTTCTCTTGTTACACATCTCAACAGCACCATGTACCTTTTTTTCCTTAGCATTTGCCATAGTTATAGATTAATTTTGTATTCGTAAGATTATTTAACATCTCTGTACTCCAGTAAACTATGAACATGGAATATGAACCACGTTTGTTTGTGGTTCACTGCTTTATCCTCAGGATCTTGTACAATCCCTGGCACAGAGAAATTAATGGACACTTGGGTATAGGAAGGTGGGTGGAGTGGCAGGGAGTATGGGGGCAGATAGGGCTGGAGAGGTGAGCAGGGGACAGATCAGGAAGGTCTCTGTGGCCCACTAAGGGACTTGACAGGAAAATAATGGAAATGTGAGTTTATTGTGTTTATAAGGAACTGACATAATTGAGCACTTTGGGGATTCTTTCTAGTCTTGGTGGATGAAATAGCTTCATGAGTAAATATTATAAAGAATCTGTAAGAGCAGATGAGCTCCCATATGCAAAGAGTTTTCAGTTATGGAAAGAGGGGCTAATAAACTTCAATTCACCATCCAGTGTCCTCTGTGTACCTTGGTTCCAGGCTTTGTGCCCAGCTCTGGGAATGCCTGAGATGAATAATTCAAGCTCCCCTGCCTGGAGGCGCTCTCCATTTGAAGGGGAGGGCCAATCTGTGATCCTCCAACAGACTGACAGTGAGAAAATTTGAACTGCTGAAGCTGTGGGAGGCTCAGAGAGCCTGAGAGCCAAGGGGAGTGGCAATTAAATTAAATGTGGCTGTCAAGGGAACTGTTATTTTTATTTGTCCTTACCTAGAAACCAAAACATAAATGTAAAGGCTGCCAGTGGGCACCGCTCTCAGTAGACATGAACACAGGTCTTCTCCAAATACATCCCAGGGAATGCTGCCTGGCGTTGATGTCATGATGAAGGATAGTGTCTCAGCTTCGTCTACAGCGAGGGTTTTATTTGACTAGCATAACCTTTGGGGTTGTCTTCTTATCCTGGCTTTGGTGGTTTTGCTAGAGCCTTCTCTTTATATTCACAGCACCTACTACTGTGCCTAGCGGCTAGTAGGTGCTCAGTAAATGTTGGTGGAAGGGTGGGATGGAGCAGGGAAGAGATAGTCCTTGGGAGAATAGGAGAAATGACCTACTGGCTGTCCAGATTGAAAGCAGAGTTCCCATGTTTGTAGAGAAGCTGGCTGATTTGTGACACATGTCTTTGCACCCCCTTTAGCCAACTCTCCTGTGCTTGTATCTTCATCCTCCTCAGCTCCCCTTTGCCTCCTGGCCATTGAACACAGAGGATCCTGTGGCCCCATTTTCATTTCTCTTGTGCTACCTTTTTTTCCTGGGTCCTGGCTCAGTTCCATGGCTGAATTAGTATGCAAAGAGATGGGGGTGGAGAGGAGAGGGCTTTAGACTGGAATTTGAAACTGAGCCAGAGAATACTGAAAGAAAGAGAAAACGCTTCATGACTGCAGGTGCCTGAGAGTCTCAGGAGAATCAAGTTGCATCTTGTCAAAGCCCCTTGCTGAAAAACCCAGAGGAACAAAGAGATTTTCCTTTTACAGAATCTGCCCATTCTGTTTGTGCCATGACCCTTTATCCTCTTGAAGCTTGGGGACTGTGGGATATTTGAGAGGTGTTTCATACTTTTGGGATAAAACTTTACGTCACAATCAAGCTTGACTGAATTCTGCTCTTTCATTAACTTCAGCCAGCAAAGGTACCTGCTGAGTTTGGGTCCCCATGCCTGGCTGTGAGGTGAGGGGTGTGGAGATGGCTGGACACAGGCCCTGTCCTTGAGGAGCTGACAGTCCTAGCTATCTCTTGTCTTATGCTGGCTGGACAGTGAGCACCACTCCAGTGGAAGGTTGGTTGTTCCCTGAACAGTCTATGCTTGTGTGCCAGATGCCTATGATCTGCAGAGAGGAAGGCCTGGATATGGCTGGAGGCAGAGCCCAGGGTAAAAATCCCTCTTACAGAGCAAGAAAAGAGAGGTGTTCTGGTATTCGCAGATGTGTCTGTTGGCTAATTGCTTCTTGGTGGGAAGTTTAGAAATTACATAGCAGTTTTGTTGACAAAGGATGAACTTTAAGTTGCTGTTTTGCAAAAAATTACTTGTTCGTTCTTGAGGCAGGCTCAACCCTTCCTTATTGGAATAGAACCTTAAACTAGCAGCTTGTCTTGCGTGGGATTTGCTTTTTGTTAGAGAAAGTATTGCTTCCATTTCTGTTGTTCTAAATGATGGGCCATCTCCAAGTTGATTCCATATCTCCATGTAGTCCCAACCAAATCAGGGAGCAAAAATGCCAAGTATCTAGTGTTAGATCCTAGTGCTTACGCCTGGCCTGGTTATTTGAGGAGGGAAATGCTGTAGCCTGCCAGTGGCCTCTGTGGCCTTCCTGGCTCATCTCTCAGTGTATTTCAGAAGAGGCCCTTTTCTTTATTCCAGATCAAACTGTGCAGCTATCTTTGATAGTTATAAAGGCCTCGAACCCAGAGCTTCACAAAATGTGTTTAGAAATGTAAATTTCTAAAAATGTATTCTCAATTAAGAATACATTTCTAATTTTGTTACTCAAAATCAGTGTAGATTTAGTGTTTCTGTTTCAGCATGAGATGGTGCATCTGATGGGACTTTGCAGTTGAGGGGACCTATGATTTTAGTAGAGACATTAAAGTTTCATCTGCTTTATGTGGCTTCTAAACATCAGCCTCCTAGTGACTCCAGGCACTGGTAGGCATGGCTGCACTAGGTCACTGAGGAGACGCTGAGGGGCAGCAGCACAGTTTCCCAGGTCCTAGGTACAGAGAAGAGCTTGCTGGTGCCCCACTGCCCTCAGGTCACTGGCTCCAAGGCCCTCTGCCATCATGTTGTAGCAGGTGTGGGAGGAGGAGGAGGAGGGTGGCCACATCCTGCTAGTTATTATGTTGGCCATGACAGCTACTACATTCAATATGAGACAGGAGCTGTCACCACAATTTTGAGCCTGGGAGCACCTTCCCTAGAAGGACTAACCAGAAAATCAGAAAATGCTGTTGAGACATGGTGGCTTTTGAAGTTTTGTTGTTGTTGTTGTTGTTGTTTTGTTTTGTTTCAGTTTAATTCAGAGGCAGTGTCAAAGATTTTGACACTCATGAGCAGGGACAAAGAGGGGGATGGGAAACCAGAAGGGCGGCACTGTGTGGGCCCCACCAGGCACAAGCCCCCTCGTCCTCCCCTTTCACCTGCATTTCTGTGCTAGCTCCCTGTTCTAGTTCCTCCTCCATTCTCTTGCTCAGTCCCGGTGCTCTCCTGGCTTCTTCTCTTGGCATGTCGACTTTGCTTCTCCTTTGCTTGAGAACCCACAGTAGAAGGTTCATCCTTCTCACAAGACCAGGCTCCAAATTAGATTCTAAACCTCTTTCTTAATCTCTTTGCTTCTGATCTCCCCCATACATCATTCTTTCCAAATTTTTCAGAACCTTGCACCAAGTTGCAAATTCACCTGGAAGATTTCTCCCCACAATGGCTTTCCATCTTTCAATTCCCATGGTACTTAAGGTCCCTTGCCATGGTTCACCATGGACTTGTTATCAATGTGGCATCATATGCTAATTGATCCATTTGTTGATCTACTTGAAATCTCTTTAAGGGCAGGGACTCTGACCTTGCTACCTTTTTTGTGTATTTCTCAAAATACCTACTCCAGCAACACAAAGATGATAGGCATGAAAAGCTAATGATATCTGGAGGACTGGGGGTGATGGTGGGTGAGACGAGGGGCAGGAGGATGAGCAAACTTTCTCTCAGAGGTTGATAGATTTGGCATCCTGATAATGTTCTTTTTATCTTTCTTTGCAAATGCCTGGGAGCAAGTCGATCAGGTGATTCGTATCCAAAAGTAGAAACAAGCCCATATGGGAGATAGACATCGTTCATCTTTCAAGTATGTGAGAAATTGCTGAGCAAAGGAAAACATACAACCGGGTCACATTGATAAAACCAATGCACTTATGAAGTTAAGGTTTACCCGACAACTATGCAGGGGAAGGATGTGTCACTGCTCTGAGGCTTCAGTCACATTTTGTGAGAGGTTTGTAGGAATAGAAGCTGTAACCACTCCCTGGAGAGGCACCCAGATTAGTCCTTGAGGCAGGATGTTCTGGTGGCTGATGAAGGCCTGGAGGGAAGCCTAGAGCCCATCTAGTCCAACCTCCTGTGGTCCCTACTCCCTGACCCCCAACAGTCTTCACATATGTGGAAACTGGACCTGAGAAGCTGGGTCATTGTCTAAGCACAGACTGGAACCCAAGTCTCCCCACTTCCACCTAAGAGCTTTACACGAGAAAGTGATAGATGCTTCTGGGCACCAACAGGCTTAGAGGAAGCATGTAGTGTCGGCAGTCCTTTGTTACAGAAATCCTGGGTGGGAAGTTCCTAGATACAGCCACCCCTGTGTTTCCCTTGGTTTACACACTTTTTTCTCTTTCTTCCTGCCTGCTTCCTGACCTCGTTTCTGAACCTTCTTAGTGTTCTCTCTCTCATGGGGCTTGGAAAATCTTCCCTAAAACCTCTGAAAGAATCTAGTGGAGGCTGGGCTCCTTACCTCAGTGTCTTCTGTACACAAGGTCCTGGTGCTCCCCAGGGCCCTGCCCTGGGACACATACTACAGTATTCACTGGAAGAGATGCTGCCGGTGGCTGCTTCACAGAGAGGCCAAGTCTCCAGCCCTCCCTGCCATGCAGAGGCCCCAAGTTGCAGGATTTTTGAGGGTGAGAGACCTCGAGGAGGTAGCTCTTTTAGTGAACTTGATGACATGAATAACAGTATTAATGATGGTGATAATAGTGATAAAACGGCTACTGTATATTGAGTGCTGCCCAATGCTAAGCGTTTTACTTCTGTGATCTCACTTAGTACATAGCCCAAAGATGTCAGTGGGACTAGTTCTCTTTTTCGAGGAAGATGTTGAAGCGCAGAGAGATATACTGACTTGTTTGAGTTCATGCAGCTGAGCCCGAGCCCAGACCTATTCCTCCGGCAGTCAGCCCCTCCAGATGCAGCTGCACACGTGGCCTTCACCTTGAGGGAGGAAGGGGGCTCACCTAGTGACACCTCCCTGCTGCAGTTCATCAGATGGGAGGGAAAGAAAAAAAAACTGTGCCTGGCTCCCTTCACCATTCCCTGTAGGAAGCTTTTCTGGTGGCTTTTTATTGTATCGATTTGATTCATTTCAGCAAATATCTAAAGGATTTCTCTAGTTGCTGGGGAAATGACAGCTTGTTACATAGCAAGAGCAGTTGATTGGAACTCAGAAAACATTAGTCAAGTCTCAGCTGTATCTTGTATTATCCCGGTGACCTTGGGCAAATCTTGTGACTTCTGTGAGTCTTGGTTTCTCCATCCATCAGACGCAGCTGCTTCCTAGGTCCCTTAAAAGCTTCCTGCACAGGGAATAACTTAGTAGAAGGGAGGGCACTTTATTAAGAATAAGGCGTAGTAGAAAGCTAGGTGTTTCTTTTCCCTATTATTAACTCAAAACATGCCCATTAAAATTTAAGCTTTCTGGGATCAGGAATTGGGTCTGCCATAATCCTGCTCAGCTGGTAGCTTCAGTGACTGGTGACATCAGGCACGTGACAGGGGCTGCATAGACATTGCTTGCAAGACCTACTCAATGGGTGCAGGAATGGTGGAGGCAGTAAGTGCCTTATGCATAGTCATTCCAACTGGGCATATAGAGCCCCAGCCAACCACCTCCCGAGAAGGCCTTTATTCAATTTGGGTTCTGTAGACGACGCTCTGCCTTCTAGAGGATGATTTTGCCCACCTTCAGAGTAAACAAAGAGCCTGTGCCCTCATGTTTGAGTCTTTCTTTCATGACCTCCTCCCTGAGGGCTGCTGAGTGCTGCTCAGCCCTGGGCTGGGTACGGTGTCTTCCCAGCAGAGATACTGCTGCTATCCTTGCCCAGTTTCTAGCCCCATCTAGGTGGGGGCTGGAACATGGAAGGTAAGCCCTTGACATCTTGTAGCCTGTGGGGTGGCTTACTTTGTCCCTAAGTGAAACTTTGTGACTGGGCAGTGTAGGATGCAGTGAGAGATGCAGGGAGGGGCAGAAGGAAGGAGCCCCAGAGCTCAGGCAGAAGGTCTGGCTCCTTAGTGAGGGTCAGGTGTGCTCTGCCTCCGAGCATCAAATTAACCCAGTGAGAAAAGGGAGATGGGTCAGATGGGGAGTCCCTGTGCTAAATACTCTATGAGCGTTTTTAATTTCATTTGTCTTAAAACAGCATTTGAAATAGGTACTATTACCTCTGGTCTATAGACGGGAGAACCAGGACTCAACTATGATGTTGCCGAAAACATTGTAGGTCTGTCAGTCTGTCACTGCACAGCCCATGACTCCAGCCTGAAAAACACTGTTGGGGCAGGGAGGAAGGGCTTTTGCCTTAGGTGAGGAGGTAAACAGAAACAATGGTGAGATATGGTTTTCCACCCATCAAACTGGCAAGTAGTTTGAGAACCAAGCATACTTACCTTAGAGGTTTATCAAGAAGATCAGATGAGCTAATGGATGCAAAGCTCAACTTACTACTCAGTTTCTGTCATCGTCATCACTGTTAGGCGTTTACTTCAGGAATGACTGTCCGGGAGTGGAGCTGGCCTTTTCCTTTGTTGTGGGTGTAGATCTGGCTTGATCTTCCTTCATTCCCTTGCAAAAGGTGAGTGTTCTTCCTCCCCAGTGTGGAGACCCAAACTGTTCTGTGTTTTCCAGGAACCTGGTCTCTCTCTAAAGCCATCTCCCCACAGGCCTCTCTCTCAGTCCCTGCTTCCTCCTGAAAGAGGCATGACCGGCAGCTCTACGTGCAGGTGGTGAGTGGGATCATCTCACTGGGGCTGAGCTGCTGCTTGGGGAAATGTCACTTTCTGCTCTTGCCTCGCAAATGCCTCAGATCTGTGGTTGGTGATGGCCCTAAATTTAAATCATGGCTTTTCCTTTCTAGTAACACAGAGGTCCTTTCTGATAGCTACCCTCATGCCTGCTTCATGCTGTGCTGTCCTTGTCACTGGCCTTGTGAGTGTAGGGTGGGCCAGGTGGGGCATGTCTGGACAGCCCCAGTAGTGCCACTTAGGGAACCCTCCGACCCTGAGGTGCCTTGCCACCTCTGCACGTGGCTTGTTACTCTCAGCGCTGAAAGTTCTTTCATTTAGAATCATGTATTTAGTTGTCTTCTAGATACATGGGACATTTTTCTTTTCAACTTTAACACATTTTATTGCTTTGTTCTGATTATAAATCCAAACAAAGTGTGTGATGGTGCAATTTTTTTTTTGTTTGCTTTGTATAAATCTCTTGCCTTCTGATGATGATGGATCCCAAAGTGAGTGCTTTGCTTCCTTAGAGGGATAGGGGTGTAAGGACCCCGAGGAAAAGCATTTGGAGTGGTGTAGTGGGGTTGGCATGGAAAGGTAAAGGCAGGCCTAGGCAGGCCTGAGTCAGTGGCAGCTGAGAGGACTTTCAGTGGAGATTAAAGGATCTAATAGATATTCTTTTCTTTTCTTTTTTTTTAAGGTTTGGTAAGGTGCTGTGGTTTAACCTTCTCCTCTGTGGCCCTATGAAATATTTAGCAGAGCATTCCTTTTTCACTAATGTGTCTTAGGACTTTTGGTGAGGGAATCAAAGAGTATTAGATGCATCCCTCTCTAATAGTGGTTTCCCAATGTCCCCGCCACACTCAACTTACTTGGCCTCATTTCCATCCCTTGTGTGTTTCCTGTGCCCTAGAAATGCCCCTGGCTGGCACTGGTGCTCAAGTCTCTACCCTGCTGGAGCTCAGTCTGGCAGGGGGGAAGAAAGACATTTTCCGTGCCATGGCCCTAGGTTGAAATGGGAAGTTATGGGCAGTGCACTGCCCTGGCCGTGCAATTCCCACACCACTCTGCAGCTTCTGAGGTGTGTCCTGCTGCTCAGGGATACCCTTAGCAAGCAGGAGGAGGCAGGGCCAGCTTGTGGGGATGGAATTTACTGCATCTTTGTGGGCGATAAGTAAAATGACTTAGGCACTCTGGGCACAGTTTCAGAAGTGAGATGGAGGCACCGTAACAGCCCTAGCTTCCTGAGTCTGCATGGCGTGGAGGTGGGGCTGGCAGAGGGGGATGAGCACTTACTCTGCACTGGCACTGAGCTGAACTCTCATCATGATCCTGGCTAACCCTTGTAACACAAAGAGGCAGGCGCCATTATTATCCCCATTTTACAGATGTAAAACCTAAGTCTCAAAGCTGTAAGTGACAGGCTCAAGGTCATAGAGTGGGCAGGCAAGAGCTGGGATTGGAGACCAGGTTTGTCTGCCTCCACATTGTTTCCTCTCGGTGATATTGCCTTGCTCCAGAGCCCAGTAGGATTCTTACCACATTGTAGCTCACTCCTGTCACACTGGAGGGACAGAAGCCTGGCAAATTTCCCCAAAGTCAAGGCGTTAAGAATGCCCATTCCCTCCATAGGCTGGGTATTCGGGGCGATGTGTGTCTCAAATATAACCTGTGGTTTCCAGCTCTCACATAGCAAGTATTCAGTGTCTGGCATTGTGCCAAGTACTTCATACACATTGTTTTATTTCATTTTTTTTCCAATACCTGGCTTTCGTCTCTAGAATGTAAGCCCCAAGCTGACAGCAGCCTTGCCTGTTTTGTTTACCATTGTATCCCTAGCAACCAGAGCACTGCCTGGCCCATAATAGGTGCTCAACATATACCAGGTTGAATAAATGGAGTGCCACTGCCTATTGAGGGAGGCATCATGGTTTCCCCTATTTTACAGATCAGAAAGCTAAAGCACAGGAGGGTTAATTGAGTTCCTCGGAGCTTGTAAGGCTGGAGCCAGGGAAGATTTGAATCCAGGTTAGTTTGTTTAGAGCCTCTGCTTTCACCACTCTGCTCTTCTGCGGAGTCAGCAATGCGGCTCCCAAGGATTTGAGTAGCTGATGTGTTGGCTTCCCTGTGAGCTCACAGTGACATCCTCTTAAGGCAGTGAAGGAAAGGAGATAATTGATGAGCTTAATTATCTGTGGCAATGACATGATGAGGGCACCGCAACGTGAGTGCTCGTTATTACTTTGCAGTGCAGAATTCCCTGAAACGGGAGCACACATATTGCAACAGGCACCATGAGACAGGAGCCGTTCTGTTTTGTTCATGGGGTCCCTCACCCCTCCCCGCCCCAGAGCTTGGTGTTAGCCTGTTTGAGAAACCACTCAGCTGTATGAAACACAGATTATGTTAGATGGAGAGCAACTAGCTTCCTGGAGATCGCAGTTGGCCTTCGTTAATGAATTTTGGCCTGATTAACGCAGGATTCGGACTGACATCAAAATATGCAAGTGGAAACTTGGTAGGGGTGGGAGGAGACTAGTTTGAACTTTCTAACTTTGAAATCAGGGGAGGAGAAGGCTCGTGCAGACTTGGAGCTGAGGACTGAATATGTAATGAGCTCTCGGGTCTTTGAAGCTGCCCCACTTTGCTTAGGCCGCTGTAGACCGAGGCCCAGCTCAGACTCTGGGGCCTTCTTGGCTCTGTTCCATGCCCAAGCATACAATCTAAGGCTGATTGACCCTCAAAAGCTGTGCCAACTGCTTCTCTTGCATCTCTTTTCCTAAAAACCTGGATGATTGTCATGCATCCTCATCCAATGTCACCATTCCCTGAAATCTTCACAAGGACTTTCAGAGGTGTCTTGTCCCTGAATGCCTGCCTCTGTATCACAGGGTTTGTGTTCTCACCCCTCCTGTCTACACCCATGCCAACGGATTCTCCGTGGATCTTTCTCCATAAGCATCCCCACCCACCTGGTTAGGCTTGTGGCATCTTATCCCAATAGCTTGTTGCAAGTAGCTGGCATGTCTCTCCTCCCTTTGTCCACATGGGCTGGCTTCCTGGCTCTAGATCTGCTTCTTTCTGTGCACACCAAGAAGTTACCCAGATATTTGCCTTCCCACATCAGATGTCTGCATCCCACCCAGCCTTGTGAGTTTGTGTGCTCAAATCATGACCATCTCAGGATCACTGGGGCCATAGTTCTGGCCTCAAAAGTAAATAGAAAAGGAGAGTGGGGTCTGCATGGACCATGTGACTTGGGCGTTTCTGGCCATGGAGCAAGTGGTGGGAGCAATCAGCACACAACTTGCCTCGCAAGGCAGAATGGTCACCAGGGCAGGCCTGGTGGGGCACCTGGCCTAGCCAGCTCTCCTTTCATCAGACTCTGGGAGAAATGAGATCAGACATGTTCCAGAAAAACTGTGTAATCAAAAGACAGGAAAAATGACAGTCTTTGTCCAGCCCTCAATCATTTTCACACCTCAGCTCCATCATCAGAGAATGGACTCTTGCAAGGGCATTTTATTACTTAAACGTATTTTTCACAGAGGTGATGCCAAGCAAAGAAAATCTTCTTTGAGTTATATGGCTTTTTCGTTCAGCACTACAGCGTCTTTCATCTCTAAGCAGTAAAATCAGGCAGTAATTCAAAGTTTAAGTTACTGTTTCATTTAAAAAATATCACTTTAATCTTGTTGCATTTGGTCAAAATTCTGCTTTGGCATTTTTGGTCACCTTTATCTGTGGTTTCATTTCTGTTGGCTCTTATGGACATACGCTAGCTTTATTCAGAAAGATATTTGGGGTTTATTTTCTAGAGAAAATGAGAAAGGAGAGAGGAAGAAATTGGGCTGAAGTACAAAAGTAAAGCAGGCTGAATGGCTGGTGGTGGGTATCTTATGTCAGCCCAAGGTGAGATTTTAATGGCTTTTTTTGACCTTGGGAAGTGTCAGCTTTGGACAGAAATTGGTGGATATGCTTAGCTAGTATCTGTTTTTCCATTTTCAGAGTACACTGGGGGCAACTATGAATGGAATACTGCCTCTCTATCACTTTTAAAATCTGCTGTTATTCTTTGTCCATCTGCATTTCTTCTCCCTTATCTGTGAAGTCTCTGTAGGTAAGTGAGGAGAGGTGTCTTTAGGCAGAGGGTCTAAGAGAGGTCACTGCTTCAGAAACTAAGGCTCAGGAGCCTGCCCTCTACAGTGTGTTAGTTATGACAAAGAAACACAGACAACATGAGAAGGGCAGACCCCAGGCCTGGAACGGCCCTCAGAAGGCTGATCTGCAGAGATGTCCGGGTGCAGGAGACGCAGCCCCCCTGCTGAGGGATCAGAACAGAGCAGCTGGCTTCACTATTGTCTGAACTCTGAATGATAAAGTACCTATGAAGCCTGCACCCTTGGGAGTTCAGAATCAGTACAGAATTGGTTTGAAGTTGCAAAAGAGGCCATTACTAAGCTGCTTTGTAGCAGTTACAGATCTGATGTAGACCTCTGTTCACTCCGACCTTCCTTTTTATTAGTGACGTGGTCATCTCACCTGTGCCTTCTGGTGGCTGTGAAGTGTTCTCTCTGATATAGCGACTTAGATTTTCTGTAGTTTTCGTTACTCTTTTCACCAAGAAACTTGTTCCTTCTTGGTGACAGGTGTGGCAGGGCTTTGTGGGGCTTGATTTCTATCTCATTCATTCATTCAAGAAATAATTAAAGGACACCTACTGTGTGCTGGCTGTGTTCTGCATGCCTGGGGTGCACCTGGGAAGGAGAAAACCAGGATCTCCACCCCTTGCTTCAGTGAGATCATGGCAGGGGTCCTATAGAGACATCTGGGAGGGACACTGTAACTGAGCGTGCACTCCCTTGGTATAGTTCTCAGAGAATTCCCTACCATTTGTGTGACTTGGCTTTGTTTGGAAGATAATGGTTCCTGCAGGTACCATGAGCAGACACACAAGACCATTGTCAGCACAGTCCTGAACACTGTGAAAACACGTGACCTGAGCAAACATCAGAAAACATTTTGACTTGAGACTACATAATTAACCTCTCAAGAGCACAGACTTGAGAGTCACATAGTCTGGATTTGGACTCAGGCTTCGCAACTTAGCGCTGGCTTTCATTGGCCAAACGACATCTGTGAGCCTCCGTTTCTTCATGTGTAAGACAGATGTTGTTATCATTTTTATCATATAGGGGCTGGGGTGAAAATTAAAGGAGAAAATATAGGTAAAATGTTTAGCACAATGCCAGGTTCATGATTAGTTATATTAAACCTTATATACATTATGAAGACTCAGAAGCCATTTCTACCAGCACTGTGAAGAACAGAAATATACTTAGTGCTCGTATCTGTATTATGAAGAATCCATAGACATATGACACAAATATCCTGAAGTCTAGCAGCTAAATTATAGTTGGGAAGAAAATATTAGAGGGTAAGAGGAAACCAGAAGAGCAGGCATGGGACTGTGTGTGGTTGAGTGGGGTGGGCTGGAAATGTCACTGGAGCCAGGGGGGCTCTGCTGGAGGAGGAGTGGTCAGGGTAGTGTCCAGAGGAGGACACGCCTGGGTGGGGAAGGTTTGGGATGGGAAAGGAAAGACGTATTCAGATGAGGGCAACATCAGAGTGAAGCAGGGACAGGGAGGAGGGAGAAGACACCTATTGAAGGATTGTTGCATGTTGAAGAGTCAGGGCAGTGTTGTTGAAGAAGCAGCATCAGTACCAGATGGTGACCAGCATCAAAAGGGAGGACTTGAGCTTTGATCAGGGCTTGAGAGGGAAAGGTTAGTTTGAGATCTTTGGTACGACATTCCACTAAGTGGGGGGAATCAGATGGGATGGTAGGAGAGACAGTCAGAGCTTTGCACCTGTTGGACTGTGACAGTCCAGATGCTACTCATGGAGCCAAGGAGTATCAAAGCCTGGAGATGGATAGTGAGAGATGACTTCATTTGGCCAAGTGCTTTGGAGATGACAACAGAGCTGTGTTGATTGCTCAGCAGGTGGTTAGATGGGTGGGGCTGTCCCTCCATCCTCCTGCCCATGCATCTATATAGCTGTCCAACATTTATTTAGTACATACTCTTTTTTAGATTCTTTTCTAGGCACTGGGGCTAACCAAGTGAATTAAAACCTAGTCTTCATGGAGTTCATAAGAGAGAGAGGCAAGAAAGCTGTCATTGAAGTGCAGGGCAAAAGACAGAGTGTTAGAGGCGGGCAGGTGCTAGAAGTACTCAGGGATACCTACTGCAGGCTCTGGGGGGAACTGTAGACAAAGCAAAGCATCCAAGAGGAAGCCTCGAGGGACATGGCCAAGGAGACAGAGCGGGAGTGAGCATGGTCTGCAAGCTGGGTCACAGTAAGCATGTGTTTGGAGAGACATAAGAGATGTGGGTGGAGAGATATGTGGGGTACAGATCTCGGGGGACCTTTTCTGCTGGGCTAAAAATCTTTACTTTGGCCGGGCGCGGTGGCTCAAGCCTGTAATCCCAGCACTTTGGGAGGCCGAGGCGGGCAGATCACGAGGTCAGGAGATCGAGACCATCCTGGCTAACACGGTGAAACCCCATCTCTACTAAAAAAAAATACAAAAAACTAGCCAGGCGAGGTAGCGGGCGCCTGTAGTCCCCGCTACTCGGGAGGCTGAGGCAGGAGAATGGCGTGAACCCGGGAGGCGGAGCTTGCAGTGAGCCGAGATCCTGCCACTGCACTCCAGCCCGGGCGGCAGAGAGAGACTCCGTCTCAAAAAAAAAAAAAAAAAAAAATCTTTACTTTTTGTCTGAGGATAGCAGGATACAAGGAATGACTGTAAGCTGGGGTAGGGTGTCACAAACACATTTGCATTTTACAGAGATCACTCTGGCGTGGAGAAGCTATTGGAGGAAGAGAAGAATGAATGTGGGCTTTGGGGGATGGAAGAAGGAGCAAAGATTAATTGTCTACCATGTGCCAGGAATGCTGCCAGGCAGGTGCCACCTCAACTTGCCCTCTACCTCCGGTGAACTCTGTCTGTGGAGTAAACTGCCCCAGCCAGTGGGGAACAGACAGCATGGAGAGGAGGCTTAGTGTGGGCTGGGTCCTCTCCAAGGAAACCAGGACAGCTGGAGAGACAGCCATCTCGAGGGCATTTATAGCTGCAGAGACATTTTCATTTTAAGCAGGTGCCAGCACCTCAGAACATCCTTTTCCTTTCTCCTAGCGCTGCCTGAGCCCACATATCCTGGCTGGGGGAGAGACCTGTGAACAAGGTCTCTGCTCCCACATTGCCTCTTGCACCTCCCAGGTCTCTCTGGGATGTTTTGTGCTTTTTTCTATACTTGAAGCATCTCTGTTCTTCTTGTATTCTTTCTTTTCTTCCATCGTCTCCTCTGCCATGCCTCCTCTACGACTTTCTTTTCTTGCTGCCTCCTTCTTACATTCTTATTTGTATTCTTTCCTTTCTTACCCTTTTTTCCTTCTCATCTGTAAAATGAAAGTGATAGTCTCCAACTTCCTAGAGTTTCTGGGAAGATGATGAATTTATTTCAGCAAGCTCTTCCTGTCCACTTTCGAGGTACAGCTTATCTGTGGCCTTGGGGTGTATGAGCATGGACAGCTCTCTCAAGGAACTTGCATCAGATGGGAGTCAAAGGCCAGATCCTATGAACAGAACTGTCTTCTGAGGCCCTGGCTGGGCCGCTCTGGACTGCTTGGGAGAGCTCTGATGATCACACTTGACAGTTAATCTGTTAGCTAGGAATAGCTGCAGGCCTTTACGCCTCCAGGAGAGGCTAAGTCTGGCTGCTGTCAGCTTCTGGAACACAGAAGGTGGCCACATCACCTGATTCAGGTCTGTGAGCTGATCAGTTTCACTTCTGTAAGTTGGATTAGCTAATTGCAACATGTTAAAGTGGCTTTGAATAACGTCACTATCACTAGGGACAAGTCACAGTTGACAAGCAAGGGTTGTATTTGGCTGACTCCATTTCTTCCCTGCAGGTCAGCACCATACAGCCGCCAGCAGGGCACTTCCTGTTCTCTCTCCCTTTCCCCAGCTCTCTCATAATTTCCCTCTCCTTTCTGTCTTCCTAGGATGCCTGTAAAGGCTTTGCCAAACCCCTCACTGTTGTAGAAGTCTGTGAGTCATTACACATAGCACTGGACTAGGGAGAAGTGAAGGGGTTGGATTAAAAATTAAATCTGCAGGGGCCGGGCGCGGTGGCTCATGCCTATAATCCCAGCACTTTGGGAGGCCGAGGCAGGTGGATCATGAGGTCGGGAGATCAAGACCATCCTGGCTAACACACAGTGAAACCCTGTCTCTACTAAAAATACAAAAAAATTAGCCAGGCATGGTGGCGGGCACCTGTAGTCCCAGTTACTCGGGAGGCTGAGGCAAGTGTATGGCATGAACCCGGGAGGCGGAGCTTGCAGTGAGCTGAGATCATGCCACTGCACTCCAGCCTGGGCGACAGAGCGAAACTCTGTCTCAAAAAAAAAAAAAAAAAATCTGTTACTTATTCACCCTGTGTCCCCAAGGCAGTCATTTACTTTCTCTAGTTTCAGTTTCTTAATCTATAGAATGAATGTATTAACACCTGCTCTCACATAGGGTTACATAAGGTATATCCCATAAATAAACAAAAAATGTATTAGACACAGATGGTCCCTGACTTACAATGGCTCAACTGAAAACGGTATGACTTTAGGATGGTGCAAAGGAGATACAAATTTAGTAGAAACTGTACTTGGCTACCCTTCAACATTTTTTTTTTTTTTACTTTCAGTGCAGTATTCAATCAATTACATGAGCTGTCCTACCTTTTATTATTGAATAGGCTTTATCTTAGATAATTTTGCCCCACAGTAGGCTAATGCGAGTGTTCTGAGTACACTGAAGGTAGGCTAGGCTAAGCTATGATGTTTGGTAGGTTAGACGTATTAAATGCACTTTCAGTTTCTGACAGTTTTACCTTAAGATGGGTTTATTGAGATGTAACCCCATAGTAAGTTGAGGAGCACCTGTACTTGTGATATGCTAGGCTCTAGTCAAAGATACCTATTTCCTTCAAGACGTAGATATATGTAAACAGATAAGCACTGTCCAGTGGTGAGTGCAATGAGAGAATTGTCCTGGGGCACAGAGGCAGGAGCCTGAGAAAAGCTTTCCTGGAGGAAAGGCACTGCAGCCCAGCTGGGAAGAGGGGAGGGCTGCAGCTGGCCCAACTGTGGGCCTTCACTGAGAGCCCTTCGGGTCTGGGCTCTCTGCTGCATCCAGGCCTTGCCTGGTGAGGCTGTGCATGGTCCCACCTCTCTGATGTACACCAGGCTGTCATCCCTCCATGGGGTCAGCCATCTCCTAGAGAGGATGACAGGCCCAGGAACTTCAAGTCCTTCTTCATCTGCACTATTCTCCAAAATCCCAGATAAGTAAAAAATCCCACAGAAATTTAAAATGTCAAAATAGTGTCCAGTCCTAAGAAAATCCAAGGCAGAGGAGAAAACAGGGAAAAGGCCCAGAAGTGAGAACAGTGGAGGTGAGCCAAGGCAGCTCCTCTTGCGTGTAGCTGGGGAACTTAAAGCAGGGACCAAGAGCCTGCCGGGGGTGGGCCTGCACATGCAGGGCAGGGCAGGGCTGCACTCCTCTCCACGGTGCCGGACAACACGATGTGTTGCCTGGAGGATGGCAAGACTCTCCACTGGTTTTGTTACACAGTTTAGAGAAACTTTATTCAGGCTTGCCTCTAAAACCAAGCCTGTGACAATCTGTACGTGAAGTGGACTGAAACTTACCTCCTCACTCACTGGAAAAGGGTTCGCTAAATCACTGACAAGATAAACAAGGTGAGAAAATGAGCAAAGCTAATTGCTGATATCAATCAAGAGAATTTTGTGCTTTAGGAAAACCTCAATCACTTGTTCCTTTAGCAAATCCTTACTGAAGGTCAGCTCTTTACCAGGTGTAAGCCAGCCTGGGTACAGCAGGAAATAGGATCCAGTCCCTGCCCCACTGAGAGCCGCCCTCTAGCGGGAGCTGCAGGAGGGACAGTAATTGCAACAGCTGAGAGTGGCAAGCCACTGACGAGGGAGGAGTTTAGGGAGAGAAAAGAGGAGTGGTTTCTGGGAAGAGTTCTCCTAGCACCACTGGGCAAAGCAAGTTAAATTTTCTTCCCCTGTCTATTAGTTTAATAATTATTCAATGTACAGAACATTTAAAGAATAATGCAATGAATACTGTATACCCATCATTAAGATTTGACAGTTGTTGCAGTAGCTCACATCTGTAATCCTAGCATTTTGGGAGGATGAGGCAGGCAGATCCATTGAGGTCAGGAGTTTGAGACCAGCCTGGCCAACATGGTGAAACCCGTCTCTACTAAAAATACAAAAATTAGCCGGGCGTGATGGCAGGTGCCTGTAATCCCAGCTACTAGGGTGGCTGAGGCAGGAGAATCGCTTGAACCTGGGAGGCAGAGGTTGCAGTGAGTCGAAATCAGGTCACTGCACTCCAGCCTGGGCAACAAGAGAGAAACTCAGTCTCAAAACACAATCTAAACAAAAATATTTGGCAGTTGTTAGTATTTTGGCACATTCATGTACTCTTGCTTTCTGTATATACATACACACTTTCCCCTGAACTAGTTAGAATTTGCAGCATTGTGACACCTCACCCCTAAGAAAAGGGGCATTCTCTTATATAACCACCTTAACCTTAGTAGGTACTATTATACCTATAAGAACATTCCATAATATCACCTAGCATATAGTTCACATTAACATCACAGAAATTATTCCCAAAATGTTTGTATAATAATGTGTCTTGTATAATTATTAGTCAAGGTTCAATTAACTTTTGCTCATTTCATTTGTTTCTGATTTTTAATTTATTTTAATTAGAAATGATTACTCTAGTATGATAATCCACTCGCCCCAGGTTTGTTTTGTTTGCTTTTAGAGTTCAGACTGTTATAAAATGTCCTCAATTTTGGATTTGTCTGTTTCCTAATGCATAGACTTGGGTTCAACCTTTTTAATATCAGTGCCTCACAGGTGCTACTGTGTATTTTCTTTTGTTGCATATTAGGAGGCACATGCCAGCCCGTCCCCTGCCAGTGGTATTAGCTTGGACCCTTGGTCCCTTTGTTAAGGAGTGACTGCCATTTGTTTTATTGAAAGTGTGCGTTTTCTTCTTTGTATAATAATAGCAAGGCTGTAAGGAGACATTTTGAGACTGTGTGAATGTTTCATTCTCTAATAACTTTCACCCCAAATTTTTAGCAAACATTAAATGGTCCTTTTCTGATTCAATTAATTACATGAGGAGTTTCAAAATGGTGACTTTCTAACTCTAGCCTTTCTTTTAAATTTTGTAGCTGCTATTCTCTTGTAAAAAAAAAAAAAAAAAAAAAAGCATTTTCCTCTTTTGTATTTTTAGCAGCTTGGTCTTAAAGAAGTTTAAGGCTCTGATGTATTTGGAAGTCTTAACTCATAGAAGTGTGTGTGTACCACACAGAGGGAAAGAGAGACTGAGATAATGCAAGACTGTGCCCTGGGCCACATACAGGCCAACCATCAGTTCCGCTGCGATGGTCCTTTCCACTCTCCTTATCCCTCTCCAGCTTCCTCACTGTTTTTCAAGTGTAGTCAGAATCTTCTACCCTGGGCCTTTGTGCTTCCTTTTTCCCAGACCCTCCTTCCCCAGAGAGCTGCATGGCTCACTTTATTCTGTTCTCTGCTCAGAGGTCATCTTTCCAGAAGATTTACTGATCACACCATGCAATACACCATTCCCTCTCCTTTATTCCGTCTCTTTCTCTCTTTTGTTTAATTCCTTGACTCTCACCAATGCCTGCCATGTGAACTTCATGGAAACAGGCCTTTGTCCCACTGGTTCTACACCTAGACCAGGGTCTGGCCCATAGTAGATGCTCAGTGAATATGTGTTAAATGCAGAAAGGAACACATGTATTTATGGATGTTCAATAAGGTTCTAAATGAGACCAAAGACTTTCCCTTGTTTCTGTGCATAGCTTCTTCCAGATGACCACTGAGCCACTCAAGCCCTGTGCAGAAATGGGTGGTTATTCTCCCGTCAGCCAGGAACAGCATGTTGGCATCTGACTGCTGCAGTCAGCAGTCACTCACTTCCCGCCCAATTATTAAAGCCGGCAAAGCCTCAGGATTGCTCCCCCCACCTACTGTGACATGATTTTGGGCAAATAAAAACAAATCAGAATTCATCAACTGTGAACAAAATTGTCAACTGTGAACTGTCAACAGTCTGGCTTAAAAAATGGATGATAGGTTGATGAAATACAGTGGAGAAAGCAATTTGAATAAAATGTTAAAAATAATACCCAAAGCATGCGAGGCAGAGCAGAGTGTGTGGTAGAGAAATGTACTTGGTTAAGACCTGTGTGAGCAATGAACCAGAAAGAGGTTGTTAGCTGTGCTTTACAAATCATAGAAGAGAAAGATTTACTGGCCATTTGCAGGAAAACATTCACTCATTCCAACCAATGTATTAGCGTGTTATGCAAAATGGAAGGAAAGATTGGTTGGAAAATCTCCTAGCACATTTATGTTTAAGTAGGTCAACATTTTGAATGTATCTGCCCGTCCATGTCATCATTGGCTCTCGCCGCTTCTTCTCTCTGCAGTGATAAGGGCAGGCATTTCTGTTTCAGCAGGTCAAGGGTCTAGAATCCCCAGGGGTTTGTATTTATAATAATATTCTGTGTTTATATGAGCATGGGTTCTAGTATCATGTTTAAAAGTCCTTAACTTATTTCCTAGTTTCTCAACTCTCCTCCTTTAGAGAGTTAGAGTTAATTATTTATTTGACTGCTTCATCATAAAATCAATATAAAGGTTTGAATTTTTAATAGTTCCTCTTCTCTGGGCATGCGTCACAACTGATACAATTTGGCCAAGTTCTTTAGGTCCAACTGCTCATATCCTGAGGCTGCTGTTTCATAGTTTTTGTTTTGTTTCTTTCCAGCAGAGCTGAGCCATCTTGGCACAAAGATCTGTGCTTTATAAACCTAAGACAAAGTGTCTTCATTCCTTAAAGTCTCTCTCTTTTTAAAAAATCTGGATGGAAAGTATATTAATTTGTTAGTGCTACTGTAACAAAGTGCCAGAAACTGGGTGCTTAAAAAACTGAGATTTATAGTCTTTACATAGAGTCCTCTGAGTGAAGCTGGAATGGTGATCAGGTTTTGGCTTCTGTATCTGTTCTTCCCTAGAAAGAACCTGGGAGAAGGGAGGAGGGAGGATGAGGGAAAGTGATAAGAAGCCTAACTTCAAGGGTGAGAATTAGAGAAGTGTTGTGGGAAGAGAACATCTGTGGGAGGCCGTGGGCTTGGGAGCAGAGCTTCGCACTCTCAACCCTGCATGGAGGGCTCTCCCCACACTCGCTGGGCTCGCTCATGGAGTTTTCTGGGAGGTGTGGTTCTAGCTTGGTTATCACCTCCATAGGAGCCTATAAACATTGTTTTATATTTTATCATAAAGTCTTTGATACATAAAAATGTATGTATTATTTATAGAAGTTGTCAAGCTTAGTAACAGAACAAAAGCCTCAGAATCTAATGCTTACTTTATAAAATAAAACACGATCAGTGTTTGTGATGCTTCCTTTGGGCTCCTCTCTGACCAATCCTGCTGCCTCCCCTGGGGAGGTGACCCCTATCTTCATGGTATTTGTCATGGTCCCCTCCCCTGCCAGGTTTTAAGGGAACTTTTACCACATGTATATGTATCTCTAAATAGCCTGTTTTGAGCTTTATAAAAAATGGAATTATGGCTGGATATGGTGGCTCTTGCCTGTAATTGTAGCATTTCAGGAGGCTGGGGTGGGAGGATGGCTTGAGCCCAGGAGTTTGAGACCAGCCTGGGCAATATAGTAAGACCCCATCTCTACAAAACATTTAAAAAAAAATAGCTAAGCATGGTGGCACATGCCTGTAGTCCCAGCTATTCATGAAGCTGAGGCAGGAGGATTACTTGAGCTCAGGAGTTCAAGACTGCAGTGAGCTATGATTATGCCTCTGCACTCTAGTCAGGGTGACAGAGTGAGACCCAGTCTCCTAAAAAAAAAAAAAGAAAGAAATTATGCAGCCTTTTGGGCTTCATTGAAATGCCACATATTGTCCTGAAAGGTAAAAACAAACAAACAAACAAACAAAAAAACCAGATCTGTGCCCTTGAACTTGGATTTTCACTGATGCAGATAAAAGTACTGTTTTCTCTGGTGGTGTCTTTCTGTAGCTAGGGAGGAGACTGGGCTGCCTGCAGAGATGGCCACCAGGACTGGACAGGAGAGGGGATGCTGCAGGCCAGCCGAGAAAGTGGAGTTCCAGGAATTACAGTCCACAGGGCCTGCAGTCATGGCAAGGCCACCCAGAGAGGCTCATACTCCAGTGATAGGCTGGGGTGAGCAGGGAGGCTGAGGGTCAGAGTACTGAATGTGGAGCTCAAAGAGGCGTCTCAGGGTGTAGACATGGGTAAAGGATGGTTTAGGATGAATATGTTGAGTACTGAGCTCCAGCACTTCCTTCCTTGTGCAGGCAGATTGGTAAGCACCCAGGGATTGGAACAGAGGTCCAGAGCAGCAAAGTGAATCGTGGTTCCCTTCTTTCTGCCTTTGTCATTCAGCAGCTGTTTATTGAACACCTACTCTATGCCAGGGCTCTGTGTATGTCATATCATGTCAAGGATAAAACAGTAACTAAAACCTTTTCTTGCTGTTAAGGCCTTCATGGTCTAGTAGGAAGTAAGTCATTCTGTTGGTCAGAGTTTTCTAAGTTATACTGTAATAACAAATAATCCCCAAACATCATTGACTTATTATGATAAACCCTATTTCCGTGTTCACATTGTGTGTTAGCTGTGGCTCTGTTCAGAACACTTCAACTCTGTTTCATGTTCTCTGCCTTCTGGGTCTTGGGCAAAAGGGAGCAGCCCTTATCTGGCACATCATTTTCATGGTAGAGAAGAGCAAGAGATGTGGTGAAACCAGTGATTCTTGACATGTCTGCTCAAACCTGGCTTGCATCCTTCCTACTAACCACCACTGGTTAGAGTGAGCATGCAGCTAGAGCTGGTGGGAAAGTTGACTCTCCTACGGGGAGGTGCTGCTGCAAGACACAGGGCCTGGAGCAGAAGTGTGGATTCCTCCCTCAGAGAGAGAAGAGAATGGGGTGGAGAGGGGGAATCTCACAGTCTGTCACAGATACAATCAGGCAGTAATAGCAATAGCATGATAAGGCTTTATGATAAATAAAGGTAATAATTTTGACTTTATAAAATAAATGGACACATAAAAATATATTTTCCCCCCTAAATTAGCTTTAAGGATTCTGTTAATGAGCCGGAGAACCACTAGTCTGAAACAGAGGATTGTTCCAGAGAACTAGCCCAGAAGAGGCGGAGAAGGCAGCAGGCCAGTCATGGCAGCTGTGTCCAGCCATGGGCACGTGCACAGACACTGTGCTGAGTGAAAGGAAGCTCCTCATGCTAGTGACCTGCCTGCTGCCTTCCCAGCATTCCACTCAGCTTACCTTCAGTCCACGTGCTGTCTGTAGGCACACCCCATACCTGAGGGCCTCTTTTGCACGCCATCCCTACAGAGACATATGTCCTGCCTCATCTCAGAGTCACATCCACATGGCTTTACAAGGACACACTCTTCTTTGCTTCATCAGCTCAGTTGATGTGTGAGATGTGGGCAATGACTTGTTTTTGTATAGCTCCCTCAACACCTGCTGCCATGCTGGGCACGTATTAGGCACTGAACACATATGCACGAGAGGGAGTTTTGTGTCAAGAGGAAGCCAGCACTCTGTAGGTTTGCTCTGTTGCCCTCTCCCTGAACAGGCAGCCAGCAACTATATGGGTGGTCATTGGAGTGACACAGGAGTGACTTCAGTACATTTAGAACCAGGTTTAAAGTACTCTTTCCCTCCGTTTCTAATCGGTATAGGGACTGAATAGCTTGTCCTCTCACAATGAGCCAGTATTTATCTGCACTCATGTGTGTGGCTTTGCAAATGCTAGTGGACTTTTTTCAAAGGTATGCATTTGTGTTTTCCAAGGGCACGGACTGTATCTCCTCTTTTCTTTCATTTAAAAGATTCCCCATGGCACCTGATAAGAGCTGCACGCACAGTGGGTGCTCGTTAAATTTCACCTATCTCTTTTTCCTTTGAACCTCCACCAGATATGCATGTGGTCCTCGGCCCGTGGGTCTTTGCAGAGGACCGATTACACACCGGCCTTGATCTTGAGAAATTTACAGACAAAAAAGGAGTATACTCTCAGACAACACAGATCCAGGCCAATAGCAAAGTTGCATAATTAGCCACACACAGTTCAGTATAGGATGTCTGTATTCTGAAGCCCCATCTACACAGTGTTGTGGAATGCATTAAGTGCTTGGCCCTGAGCTTTGTGATCTTTTGCAAGTTATTCAACCTGAGTCTCAATTTCTTCTTCCATAATGTAGGAATAATAAAAATGCTGATAATTGTTGCGGTCTTTTGCACCTACTAATAACATTCCTGTCTCCTGCCTGTGTTCTGAGAATTCATTGAGACTTAAGAGTAAAGAGCTGATAGAAAAATGACTAAAATATTACCATTGCTACTGATAAAGGGTTGACAAGAGAATGTGGATTATGGGCTTCTAATATTTAATCCTAGAATTAGGTAACCATTTCCATGGAGTCACAAGCTAGTTAGACCACAGGCATCCTCTGGTGGGGCAAGACCTGTAGAAACTTAGGTTTTGGACAATGGAAGCAAGAGCATTCACTCCTTATTGCTCCCAAGGGGAAGGGCTGAGCCTCAGATTACCATATAGACTTACTAAAGGGATTGTTCCTCTTCCCTCTCGGGAAGAGCATGTGAGCAGGCTGAGAGGGACCGGGAGTGGTATTCCAGCAGTGCTGCCTCCACACAGGAGGGGTGTGGACAAGATGCCTCAAAGTAAATGGAGGGGGTTCCTGGACCACATAGGACTCTACTGATGTTAAGTTTCATATTAATAATTTTATTTTCGAAATAGTGACAGTAGGGTTTACCATCACTAAAGGAAGTCTTCTAGGGCTTCCACAGTGTTTTTAGAAGTTATCCTCTGCATTTGGTAAAATATAAAAGGCCATTTCTTATTCAGTATTCTGTAATTGAGACCTCTACTTGAGGCGGACCTCTCCCTGCTTTGTCTGCTTTTGTGAAGCAAAGGGCACTGAAAGGAGGTGGAGTAGGGGGTCTGTTGTGGCTGCATTCTTAAGACCTGTTGTGTCTCTCTTTTGCAGTGCAAGTTGGAGTTCCATGCTTGTTCTACTGGCAAAAGCCTCACCACCCTCTGTGACGGGCCCTGTCCGTGTCTCCCAGAGCCTGAGCCACCAAAGCACAAGGCAGAAAGGAGTGGTGAGTGGGGGTCTCCTCCAGAACATTCCTGGGCGGGAATGGGGGCGTCACGGAGGGTTGATGTGGCCGAGCTCTGTCCTAGGCACCAGGAAAAAACTGGAGAAATGAGCAGACAGGACAAGTAAGTACTCCAGATTTAGGGACCCTAAACTGACTTGCCTTCAACTACCATTACAAAGAAGAACAAGAGCCTTTGAAAATAATCCTGTTAGACCAGGATATCCACTAGGTTCTTTCAGAGGTCATAATCGCTTATGGTGTGGGAGGAGTATGTTTTTCAGCATCTAAGACCAGGGCCGGCCCTGGGGTACATCTTGGTCTTTCTTGAACTCGAATCTTTCGAATCCTTTGAACTTCTCAAGGCCAAATATCAAAACAGAGACTGCAGAGATGTCACCACAGTGGAGAGAGTTCTCTCCTAAAGTATTTCCTTATTAATATATTCTGCTTGTAAGGCAGCACAGAGCCAGGGGACAGATGAAAGAGAATACCTCCCTAGGGGTAGCTGCTTCTCTTCCATGGCTGAGAGGGGCAGGAAAGGTTGGGCTCATTTGGATGTTTTCATGATGGAGAAAGTAATGTTGTCCCACTGGTCTCAGCCTCTTTTTGAGCCTTCCTTGGTAAGACCGAAGATAGACGTTTGAATTTGCCTTCTGTGGAATTGGGCTTTCTCAGCTGTAACTCATTTCTCTGTGTGTGTGTGCGTGTGTGTGTGTGCATCCACACGTGTGTGTGTATGCTTATGTTTTTAAATCTAGGAGTGATTTGTAATGGAGTGGAATGAATGTGGTGTGAGTGTTTATCTATTTGACTCTTTGTAAGCCATGTTGTCTTTTCCAGGGCAAATAGATGATGAAGATTTCAAATCTAAATGTGATCATGGTGACTTCAGGAATATTGTGTTTAAAGGCTCTTTAGAAGGTTTAAGTCAGGATGTGGAAGGATGCTGTAAACCATGAAACACTGTGATGATAAATAATCTCCAGTGATTATTCTTGATTTCTAAAAAGCTAATCTTATTGCGGTTAGGCCTGATTCACTTAGTTATAAATGCAGTAATAAAAGTTAACTGATATACATAAGCCTCTTTGTAGTCTGGTCAGAAAATCTGAAGCCATGTGGTGTTAAGCAACTACATAGCCCAGAAAATTAACTTCTGTTAGAGATTTCTTAAAAATCTTAGGAAATTTCAGAAACCTTTCTTACTCTATGTATATTATTTATTGCTTTTATTCTGAGGCTAGGAAACCAAACTAAGAAAGTCATTGCCAGCCAGGTGTGGTGGCTCACACCTGTAATCCCAACACTTTGGGAGACCGAGGTGGGTGGATAACTGGAGGTCAGGAGTTCAAGGCCAACCTGGCCAAAATGATGAAACCCCGTCTCTACCAAAAATACAAAAATCAGCCAGGCATGGTGACTGGCGCCTGTAGTCCCAGCTACTCAGGGGGCTGAGGCAGGAGAATCGCTTGAACTCGGGAGGTGGAGGTTGCAGTGAGTCAAGATCACGTCACTGTACTTTAACCTGGGCAACAGAACGAGACTCCATCTCAAAAATAAATAAATAAATAAATAAAAGAATGCCATTGCCACTGTTTTGCCTGTAACATCTATAAATGGGGGTGAATGCATCTCTCCTTAAAAGAGATGGCCTCCAAGTCTGCCATTATAAGGTAACAGTCCAAGTTTCTGGGAAGGCCTCATGATTTTGCAAATAAAGAACAACCCTTGTTTCTTAATGATGTGCTTCATATGTAAGCAGATGAGATTGACACTCCAGGTGTGGCCTTGACTGTGCCATCCATTTGTTCAATTATTTATGTGTAAAAATGCGAACAGATTCTTACTGAATCTATACAAGTAACCCCATTGCCATTAAAAGTAAAGAGACTCAGACAAAGTTATTCCTGAATTCTGAAAGGTCAGTGAGCACACGATTACCATTTAAAAATCTTTCATTTCAAAATGCTTACAAAAGCACAGACTACTAAGTTAATAATGAGAGAAAGATCAGGAAAAAACAGTAAAAACTACATGATATCAGAAAATAAAACATTAAGAATAATACCAACAATATTACAAAACAACTGAAATTCTATTTCCTCATCAGTTCCTTCAGTCCAATATAATTATTTTTGCTCCACCAGATATTGAGTCAACAGTGTGCTTTTATGAACACCCTTTGGAAGTTGTCTAAGAAATATAACCTCAGAAGCCTGCACCAATGAGTCTGTTACTTGAAGTGTCAGTAGTTCAAACTTGGTACGATTCTTTCCATGAGGTTCTAAGACTGTCCTTCCTTGTTAAAGATCTCATTTCTAGGCTCTGACTTAGAGCAGAGTTTTCATGTAAGCATGAGGGGAAGCAGAAGCTACCTGTTGGTGGTAGTTAATTTATGACAGTACCAACAGTATCCTAATGCAGGAGAAAATAATCACCTATTAGGGTAGCACGTTTAACTATCTAATATGGATATATTTTTTTTTTTTTAGATGAAATCTTGCTCTGTCACCCATGCTGGAGCGCAGTGGTGTGTGATCTCGGCTCACTGCAACCTCTGCCTCCGAGGTTCAAGCGATTCTTCTGCCTCAGCTTCCCAAATAGCTGGGTCTGCAGGTGCCCACCATGATGCCCAGCTAATTTTTTATATTGTTAGTAGAGATGAGGTTTCATCATGTTGGCCAGGCTGGTCTTGAACTCCTGACCTCATGTGATCTGCCCGCCTCGGCCTCCCAAAGTGCTGGAATTACAGGTGTGAGCTACGAGGCCTGGCCAAACTATCTAATATGGATTTGACAGTGTTTTCCTATTGGATAAGAACACATTCGGGGGAGTGAGGGCATTGATAAATTCCCAGAGTCATTCTGTGAAATGAAACACTTAAGTAATAATGCCTTACCTGGACAAAATTGAGCAAGGGGAGGCTGACCTTTTCCTTTGATTTGACACCTCTTTCCATGCAGCTCTCACAATAATTTGTGACAGTCAACAGGGCTGACCTGAGGTGGTGGCAGTTCAAATGAAGAGGAGGGCATGAGTACAAGGGAGAGATCAGAGGTGAAATAAAAGGCAACTTTCAGTTGGCAACTTAGCTGTGGAGAGAGGGAGGAAGAGGAGGTGAGCATACAGTCTTCCTCCCCTTACCTGTCAGCAGCCTTTTCCAGAAGCTGCAGGCAGTGGGCGTGGTGTCCACAGGCAGTCCTGGCCTCTGAGTCACATTATGGCTCTTGACCGTGGGAGGAGCTGTCTTATTTCTGTGCCTATTGCAGAAATGAGAGTTTACAGTCTTATAAATGCAGGTCCATAAAAACTGTGGCAATACACACACGCGCACGTGCGCGCGCACACACACACACACACACAAACTGTTGTGTTGATATTTTATTTTCAAACTTACCTCTATTTGGAACCTCATTTCTGAGGTGAAACCTTTATAAAGCCACCCCCAGGTCAGTTCTGTTAATGCAGTGCTGTACCTGAATTCCAGGAAGTAGAGGTGGGCTGAGGGCTTATGAGCAGCAGTGTGGGTGGGAGGCTTTTCCTGGTGCTTTCTCTTTCTTTGGGATCCATCCACTTAGATGGAGTTCTTAACATCTTCAGTTAGGCCAGTGGTGTTCATTCTCACTGTGTCTGCCGAGAGACCTGTGCACCTTGTCCACTAAGGTCATGGTGAATCCTCTTTATTCTCTGTTAAACTCCTCTGGTTTTACTAGCCCTCTCAGCTGCTTCTTGGCCCTATTCGGGGCACAGAAAACTTGAGGAGGCCCTTCTGTGGTTTTCTGGCATCAAGAAAGACTATGGTAAGGTTGCTGCCTCAAGCCTTCTCTTCATGGATCTGTTTCGTTAGACCAAGATATGCACTAGGTTCTTTTAGAGGTGACTGGCAACCATTTCTACTCAATGCCGAGCTCAGTTTTATGAGGCTTGCCTTAAATTGGCTTTCAAGCTGGTATCCAAACACAGGTCCTCTTTACTGCCAGGGTTTCCCACCTGTCTCAGGTTTCAGAATCACCTCTTCCCAGCCTAGGGTCCAGAACTGGGTGAGAGATGGGGAGAATTATGGAGAGCAGAATCCGACACTCACCTGCATGATCTTCTCCTTCTCAGAGGTTTACTTCTTGTAGCCCCACTTTGGTGAACACTGGATGTCAGCATGGAGGATGTATGAGGCTGGTCTAACTCACTGTCTTCCAATCTCCTAGTGTGCTCTGCTTCTCTGCCTCTTCCAGCCTTTGGTCCTTTGAGTTATAACATATCCAGCTCTGGCAAATCAGAAGTCTCTTGTCTCACCTTTAAGTTTCATATGTTGTTTTTTTTTTTTTTTCCAGAAGTCAAAGCCAAGTGGATGATTTTTTTTTTTTTTGTTCTCTTTGTTTATCTGGCATCTCTCCTTTGGCATGTCCCCTGAAGAGATGGTGGAAGGTGGTACCATCCTTTAAAATTTCTGAATATTTCCTACGACACCTCTAAATTACCTCCTGACATGGGCAGGTGACTTCATTGCCTTATCTCTCTCCTCTCCATAAAGTCAGTCCAGCCTCAAGAGTATGAAGCAATGGTTATCCACAAAAACAAAAAATAAATAAAGGAAAACACAGTTTAAAAGAGGGAGATGAAATTGAAATCTCTGTGTTGAGCCTGGGGTTCTGTGCATTTTTTCTGAGTCTTTTCAGGAAAGGTCTCTCCCAGTTTCTCTTGGTATTTTTTAGGACCCAACTGTCAGCCCGATCAGCAAAGTCACTTTTTAGCTCTGACCTGAATTCTTCAGCTCCAGGGCATTGCTGATGCTTTTTCTTCAGTACTCAGTGAAAACCAAGAGGAAAGTATGAGGTGCTGTCATTATTATTATTATTATTATTATTATTATTATTATCATTATTATTTATAATGCTTGAAAATCTGAAGAGGAAATAGAGGTCTCTCAAAAGTGGAGGCTTTAAGGTAGATTTTTCAGCTAGCCCATACTCCACCTCTTCTGAACCTGGACATCTGCTCGCCTTGCCCCACTTCCCCTGTTTCAGGGACATAAACCATTTCCTTCCAGCCTGAGCACAGCAGCCCCATTCCCTGCACCTCATCTGAGGAAGGATTTGGAGCTTCCTCTTCCCTGAGGTGAGGACTTGGCAGGGTCGTAGGATTTTGGATCAAGAAGGGTCTCACTTATCCCATATCACACCACGTTGAGGAGTCTTCTTTGTTCCTCCAAGGTGCTGCAGCTTTCCCCATAGGGACCAGAGGAAGGCCAAATGGGTAGGGCCTCAGACCTCCCCCAGAGTGACTCCATTCTTACACTTTACCACTTAGATTACATCTGTGGGAAGAGTTTGACCACCACTGGTCTTTATTCAGTCCACATTCACCAGAAGAGAACCCTGGAGGCTCACTGAGAAAAGACCCTTGTGTGCCGTCAGCTGACAGCTCACCTGACCCTGGGTCTAGTGAGTTTGTTCCTATCACGTGTGGGTACATCCTCGGTCACAGTCAGCAGCATCTTTAGCCTGAAGATGGTGGCAGGTCTGTATGGTGGGAGTTAAGTTTCATTTCTCCTGGGTCTGAAGTCACTTGCCCACGTATTACAGTATTAACCATCAGGCGGAGAATGCCACCACACTCCCAAACCAGCAAGGTTTAGAATGGCATCCTACAGACGCTCTCCCACCCGCCCCCTCCACTCTATCTCTAGAAGAGGAAACAGAACAGAACACTCTCCAAGGACAGCTCCTTTTCTTCTGTTGGCACAGATTAGATTAGAAGGGATGTGGCTCTAGCCTAAGAAATTATGGAGAAGGCTGTGGAACTGTTACCCCCATACTGGCCTGACATGAGCTGAGTGGTAGGAGCAGGATGGGGGCAGGTTTGGTGCAGGAGGGGAGGAAAGAGAACTGCAAATTTTTCCAACAGGGCGTGCTAAAGAGGAAATAACAACTTCCCTCCAGCTGAGCTATTTAGAACAGTAGAAAAATAGTTTACAGTGATCTTCTTTTCTCAAACGGTGTTTTCAACCCGAGGGCTAGATTCTGGGGGAAACTGTCTTGGGTTGACAAACGGTTGTCCAATTCCATTACTTATCACAAGTGGAGCTGGAAAAATGTGTATAAAAGGGAACAGGAGGCAGTACAAAAGAGAATGGGGTAAGGAGTTCCTCCTAGCTGTAATGTCTCAATGGAAAATTCCTGAAAGAATCCTGCTGCAGAGGCTCCTAGAAAAATGGAGATTTATCTTTGCATCCAGGAAAGAACACTTTTCTTTAATGCCCATTGTGTAAGAGAGTGAAAGCCTTGGGCTTGCAAACTTGCAATTTAAAAGCAGTTTATACTAACGTTTCTGTACCTATTCAGCTTCATTCACTTGCCATTCAGTACTACATTCGGGTCAGAAATTAAGCACATAAAGGAATATTTAATTTTTAGGGCCTTGTTATTCTCAATGTCATGACCTTAAAAAGAAAGCTTGAGAATTAAATTGGCAACTGCATCAAAGAAGAAAAACTCATTTGTCAGGACTCTGAGGTAACTGCTGACTTTGACTTTGATCTCAGATTCTCCCTCTTCTGTGAGTTCAACTCTGGGAAAGTGCGCCACAGGTTTTCCTGGTCCTCTGAAGTCTATTTGATAGCAAGTGATTGGGGAAAGCTAAAGGTGAACAGAGAAAGAAGGATAAGCTGAGGCAAAGGGTAGCGGGGGTCGGAACCAGAGTTCAGTGAATGGGATAGAGGTTTGTGCTGGAGATTAATGGCTTTGATAGTTTGCCCAGACAGCACTCTTCTCCTGCCCTTACTGTTTTTTTGTTTTTGTTTTTTAATTTACAAAATTAATATACATTCTTTTTTTTAACTTTTAGTTTTAGGGGTATAAGTGCAGGTTGGTTCTATAGATAAATTGCATGTCGTGAGGGTTTGGTGTACAGATTATTTCATCTCCCAGATAATAAGCATACCCAGTAGGTAATTTTTTGATCCTCACCCTCCTCCCACACTCAACCTTCAGTTAGGCCCTGGTATCTAGTGTTCCCTTCTTTGTGTCCATGCGTATTCAGTGTTTAGCTCCCATTTATAAGTAAGATAATGCTGCGTTTGGTTTTCTGTTCTTGCATGAGTTTGCTTAGGATAATGGCCTCCAGCTCCATCCATGTTGCTGCAAAGGATGTGATCTCATTCTTTTTTATGGCTATGTGGTATTCCATGGTATATGTGTACCGCATTTTATTTATGCAGTTTACCTCCGATGGGCTTTTAGGTTGGTTCCATGTCTTTGCTATTGTGAATAGTGCTGTGATGAACAGACGCATGCAGGTGTCTTTATGGTAGAACAATTTATGTTCCTTTGGGTATATACCCAATAATGGGAGTGTTGGGTCAAATGGTAGTTCTGTTTTAAATTATTTGAGAAATTGCCAAACAGCTTTCCACAGTGGCTGAACTAATTTACAGTCCCACCAGCAGTATATAAGTCTTCCCTTTTCTCTGCAGCCTTGTCAGCATCTGTTATTTTTTGACTTTTTAATAACAGCCATTCCAACTCATGTGAGATGGTATCTCGTTGTCGTTTTGATATGTGTTTCTCTAATGATTAGTGATGCTGAGCATTTTTTCATATGCTTGTTGGCCATGTATATGTTTTCTTTTGAAAAATGTTCATGTCCCTTGCCCATTTTTAAGGGGGTTGTTTGTTTTTTACTTGTTAATTTAAGTTCCTTATAGATTGTGGTTATTAGACCTTTGTCAGATGCATAATTTGCAAATATTTTCTCCCATTCTGTGGGTTGTCTATTTACTCTGTTGATGTCTATTTACTCTCTTTTGCTGTGCAGAAGTTCTTTAGTTTAATGAGGTCCCATTTGTCAATTTTTGTTTTTGTTGCAATTGTTTTTGGCATCTTTCTCATAAAATCTTTGCCAAGGTCTATGTCTGGAATGGCATTTCTTAGGTTTTCTGGGAAAAGTTTTATAGTTTTAGGTTTTACATTGAAGTCTTTAATCCATCTTTCCAGTTTGGTTATTTTTATTTTCTTTTTTTGCATATGCCTTCAATTATTTTTATATGCATATAATAATTTTTTAACTTTACTCACCCATAATTGGGATCATAGTCTACATAATGTTTTGCACCCTGCCTTTTATATATCATACGTATATTTTCATGTAAGTACATGTAGACCTGTCTATGTATGCGCGTATTTGTCTATCACCAGCTAACCTGCCTACCTGCTTCCTCGAACTCCAGACTTAAATATGTAATGACTACTTAGCATTTCCACTTGGATGCCGCTAGGCATATCAAGCTTAATGTCCCAAAACAAACTCCCAATCTTCTCTTGAAATCTGCTCTGTCGTCCTGCAGTGTTTGCTATTTTAATTAACTGCAACTCTATACTTCCATTTGCTGAATTAAAAGCCAGAAAACAAAAATATACCAACCTTCTTTTTCTCTTACATGCCACATGTAACTCATCAGCAAATCATATTGGTTCCACTTGCAAACATAGTTTCAAACATAACCACTTCTTACCACCTCCACAGAGGAACCATCCCAGAGGTTTAAGACATCCTTGTCTTGTATTGTAATAGCTTCCTAATTGATCTCCTGGTCCTTACCTTCTTTTCTTTGCACACGGTAGTCCAACTGATGCTGTAAAATGTAAATCAGATTATGTAATCCCCTGTTCAAGACACTCCATCTTGTTAAGATTAAGAGGAAAAGTTAAAGTCCTTTCAGTGACCTGCAGGGCAACATAATCTGGTCCTCTGTTACATGTCTGTCCCCATCTTTTGCTGCTCTGACACTTGTGTGCTCAGCTCCAGGCACACAGGTCTTCCTGGGGCTCCCCAAATGTGCCCTTCAAACCACTGCCTCAGGGCTTGGCACTGACTATCCTGTTGGCCAGGACCCTCTTCCCCAGACATCCACGGGGCCATTCCATCTTTAAATCTTTGCACAAATGTCACCTTCTCAGGAAACCTTCCCCCGAACTTCCTACCTACCTTCTCCTATTTATTTTTCTCCATATCATTTATCACCTTCTAATATATTCGTTTACCTACCGTTTTTGTTTATTATCTTGCCCAAGTAAAATGGAAGTTACAGGAAGTATTTTTGTCTAGATTCTTGATGACTGACAAATATCAAATGAATCTACCTCATTCTTTTTAAAATGTTGTCCACTGTACATATGTACCATAATATACAAAGTTTAAAATAGTAAACAGATGATTTATGGCACAGGATAGTCTGTATAAGGCGCTTAATTTGTGAATTGTGCTAAGCACTTTATACTTATGTTTAATCCCTCTAACAGTCAAATAATGTTATTTCCTTTGCTGGTGAGAAAATTTGAGATTTGGATCTGCTCAGTACCTTGCCTAAGGCCACACAGATAATAGATGACAGAACAGGGATCTGAAGCCTTTTCTGGAACTTGTGTTCTTACCCTTACATTATACTGTGTTCTTAACCTAAATTCAATGTCCATTGAAAGGTCAGGCTTCCTTTGAAAAAATAAAAAATGCACACTCCACTCTTCCACACATGTGTCCACTTTAAGCTAAATTTTCCCATGCTTTCAGTACTCAGAGAATATAGCCCTTTACTGAGATCACAGCCCTCACTGACGGGATTTTTCCAAAGTGAAAGAATTAATGTCCTCACACATTTTCTCCTCTCTTTTTCTCAAGCAGGCTTAGCGCTCTGAAGTTTATCAAAACACTAGCATGGGCTCATTGTTCACCACCATATTATGTTTTTCTGATAGCCACAAGTTTCCAACCTAGCTCTCTTTTTTTTTTTTTTTTTTTTTGAGACGGAGTCTCGCTCTGCCACCCAGGCTGGAGTGCAGTGGCCGGATCTCAGCTCACTGCAAGCTCCGCCTCCCGGGTTCACGCCATTCTCCTGCCTCAGCCTCCCGAGTAGCTGGGACTACAGGCGCCCACCACCTCACCTGGCTAGTTTTTTGTATTTTTTAGTAGAGACGGGGTTTCACCGTGTCAGCCAGGATGGTCTTGATCTCCTGACCTCGTGATCCGCCCGTCTCGGCCTCCCAAAGTGCTGGGATTACAGGCTTGAGCCACCGCGCCCGGCTCCAACCTAGCTCTTAAAGATAAAAATTTATTTGTAATCTGCCTTGAGGTTGACTGCTCTTCCACTGCCCTGCTATCTATTACTGTGAAAAGAAAAGATAGCATTACAATAAAAAATAAATTGAAATTATCACCAGAAGAAAGTAAGTGGCTTGCACCCCACAAAGCAGGCTGCTTAGTGAAATGTTAGTAGGCCTCTTTCCTAGATCCAAGTGGTGGGAGCTAGGCCTTTGACAGGGCAGAGAGCAAAGAAAGCTGTGGCACCAGTCCAACAGGTGTAGTGAGAATCAAATGAGCTCAATTTTAGCTATAAAAGTAGAGTTACAGTTCACAAAATATAACTTTTATCATCATTGTCATATCAATGATGATGATACTGTGTTTGAGACCCAATCATTTGTGGAATGAAGTAACTGAGCAAATGTATAGGGTCTTACTGTTTTCCAGGCACATTTATGTACTTGAGATTTTGGTGGTCCCAGCCCTTGGAAAAGTTGGGTTTTGTAGGTGGCTTAGGTCCCAAAGTCGAAGAGGCAGGTTCTTCCACCTGAAGGTACTTGTCTGTGGCCTTCCCTACATGGGTCATTCTGGGGCATGACCTCAGGCTAACAGGTAACTGCTGTGCATTTCTGGCTCCTCTGCACTGGGAAGATTCCATCATCCGAAGCAAGCTCAGGCAATTCTGTTCTCTCCCTACAGCCTACCTCCCTGACTTGAGAGAAGGGCTCAAGGTGTCTCAAGAAGGAAATATTTTTGCCTTGATGACAGAGGTGTAGCATCATGTGGTATAGAACATTCTGTTTAGTGTTTCCTTGGGCTCTTGTGGGAACACAGAACATTTATAGCCAGAGGAGGGAGTATCTGGAGATTACGAGCATTTGTTCTCATTTGAGTGAAGAGCTTCTGTTGCAAGAATTATACATAGCTCTGTGTTGTGAAATAGTTGGATTAAAATCTGATTACCACTGTGCCCAGGAAGAAACTTGCCTATTTGGGGAAAGTATAGTGAGTTAAAATAACACAGATCTGTTACGTCATGTACCTTGCTTCTCCAGGCCTCTGAGCTATATTTAAAATTTAAAGCTTAAAGCAGTACCCCCAGAGGGTTTTTTTTTTGCCCTAAAATTTAGGGCAGTGACTGGGTCTGTTGGTAGTGATTAATGTATCTTCATCCATTCAGCCATCCATCCATCCAGCTGGCATGTATTCAGTGCCTGTTCTATGCCCAGGTCCTATGCTGTTTCTCCCCTAAGTGGGATAACAAGAACTCTTAGGACCAGATACATCCACAGTGTGTTGCTCATGGGTCTGCATATGGAGCTCAGTTATGTCTCAGGGTAATAACTGTGTCGAGCTGAGCTGTTTTCCATGTCTTTACAGAGCAGAGTTTATAAGTCCAGGACTCCAATAATTTTTTATTGCTTTCTGAGTACGTTTCTGTAATTTTGATGTAGTACCATCATGGTCTCTGTGGTCAGAAGAGCTAGGCTTCATTTCATGTGGTTGAAACAAGGAAACCTACTTAAAAATACAGGTGATTCTATTACATTTGGGACCTTATGTACTGGCATTGTAAACTCATTAGACTGTGACCTCCTTGAAAGCAGGGATTATGTCTAATTTATCTTTACATCCCCAGCATAGGGTCTGTCGAATGCATGGTCACCACTAAGTGTAAATATTAATTTGTGATATATCTGTTACACATTAGAGCAATATTTAATAAATATCTAGATTAAATTTAGCATGTTTCTACTTCCTGTCTGTTATGAGTTGTTTATTCTCCATATGGTGGAGACTGACCTTCTTCTTGGTTTACTCCAAGACTTCTGATTCAAGATGGCCTCTAAACTCTCTGGGGGGCTTTCCGTGATAACCACATTGACTCCTTTGTCCTCTGGGGCCCTGTGCACCTGGTTTGTTGCCTCCTTGTCCATAAGCAGCAGCTAAGAGACATCACAGTGTGGCCTCTGCCACATGTGCCGCCTTTGCTTTCTGTCTTCTACAGGAAAGCTCCTGTTCCCCTGACCTTCCATGAGCCTAACTCTGTATCTTCAAGGTTTAGGCAAACTTGTTTGCACTTCTCTATTATTTGCCTTCAATTTTATATGATGAGACTTGTTGAGAGGGAGTGTTATACACTAGAAAATGCATTGCCTGTGGAACCAGGCAATTGTAAAGTTGAATTCTAGCCCCAGAACTTGCTAGCTGTGTGGCTTTGGGCAAACTATTTAACTTCTCTGAGTCTCAGTTTTCTCATCTGTAAAAACAGAGATAGGCCTATCTTGAGAGGTTATTAGAATGAAACAAATTAATTGAGATAATTATGAAAGTGGCTGGTTCTAAAAGGTGCTCAATGAATATCATTTTCCTTCTTTTTTTTTAACGTGTGTGCGCGCGTGCACACACACACAAGCACACCCATTAACATGGATCTGCTCTTTGTACAATTTGACAATACTGGCCTTCCAAAAGACCTTAGAATTCTAGAATTCATCTTGCAGACATGTAGCAGAGCCACTGTTAGTTGTCTAGCCCATAGCCATTTGATGCTGGTTTTCTTTGAGGAAGAATAAGCTCACCTGCATTCTTATTTTCCCAGTCTCTTCCAGCCGAGGGGGTGGCCCTGTGATTCAGTTCTGGCCTGTGAAATGCAAGTAAAGTCTTCTAGAGATTTCTAAGAAAGCTTTTGCTTTTATAACAAACAGGAACGGGCAGAACTCGTGCTGTGTTTTATCCTTGCAGAGGTGTGAGTGGAGCTGCAGCAGCCCTTTTGTAGCCGCAAGATGCCAAACATAAGGCTTCAAACCCACCCCCCACCCATTAAGGATGACTGAGCTAAAGCCCAGAAAGAACCTGAGTCCCCAGTGGCACTATGGAGTAGCTGAAGCAACATTGTGACTGCCTTTCTTCTGATTTCTTGTGTCACAAAGTAAATCCCCATGAATTTATGCCACTGTTAACTAAGCTTTCTTATTTGCAGCTGAACACATTTTCTAATGGACATAGAGCACATCCTTTTTTACAGGCAGTATTGGTGAAAGGTCAGAAGTTGCCAAGCTGTCAGGAACAATGGCAACTTGGTATCTAGGGAAGGAAGAGACCAGAGATGGCCTCAGGAGCCATCTCTGGTTTACTCCAAGACTTCTGATTCAAGTTGGCCTCTACATTCCCTGGGTGGTTTTCTTGTTGGCTTTCTATGATAACCACAACTGACTACTTTGCCCTCTGGCACCCTGTGCACCTTGGTTTGTTGCCTCTTTGTCCATGAGCAGCAGCTAAAGGACATCACAGTGTGGCTCAGAGGTCATGGGATACTTGTCTCAGGAGCATGCAGTTCCTAGAACTAGCTAAAGGGCTTCGAATGTCCTGGAGAGGGAATATTTGACCTATGGTTACAAATCATGTGTTGCTCATCCCTTGTAAAGACTGACAAGGGAGCAGAAAAATTGTCCCGTGGTACAAGCCAGCAGGGCATGCTGGACCAGAATACCCTGTGCCTGCAGTTGAGCAGAAGGAACCACCCAACTGGAGAAGACAGGTATGTGATGGAAGACAGGAGACATAGGCTCATTTAAGATGAGCGTTAAAAAAAACCATAGGAGTTATGCATATTTATTATGAACACTTAAAAATACTGCAAAATACAAAGAATAAATTTTAAAATTACCCAGCCTCCCAAACTGAATATAATAAAATACTATTTAAAAATCTTTACTTCTAGCTTAATAATACTTAATAATATTCCCATATCATCAATTATTCTTTTAAAACCCGATTTTTAATGGCTGCATGGTGTTTAATTCTGTGAAAGTACTGTAATTATTGTAACTAGTACTTTATTATTGAACATTTAGCTTCTCTAATTTTTAGTTATAAATACTGCTTTTATGGACAACAATGTATATTAATTTTGCACACAGTTATTTTCATGGGATGCATTTTTAGCAGTAGAATTTCTGGGTAAAATGGTTTGTATAGTGTAAGTCTTCTGTTACATACTAACAGACATTCTTTCAGAAAAGATGTCCCACAAGTGATGTGTAGGAATGCCTAGTCAGAGGACTACTATCATCTTTGGATACTATAATTTTTAAAAGAATTTTTCCACTTTGTGAGTTAAGAAAAAGGTAGCTTTCTTAGCAGGGATTTGGTTTAACAGTATGTGATTGACACTCCTGTCCCTAAATAACAGTGGTTTAAACAAAAGAGGGTGTATTTCATTTTCACATAAAATGAGTCAAGTGGTAGGAAGTCCAGGGCTTGTATGAGGCAACCTTAATCATGAGGGAACCAGGCTCCACTCTTGTTGCTCAAACAAGTCAGCCTCATGGTCCAAGATGTCTGCTAGAGCTCCACCCTCTCCAGCTTTAGTCCAGTCAGTGGGAAAAATTGAAGAGCAAAGAAGGGCACCCCTTTCTTTTGAGCAGACCTCTGTGAATTTGGATACAGTTCTGCTTATATCTCAATGGCCATCTCAGTCTGAATTTAGTCTGAGTATAGTCACATGATCCTACCTAGATGCTGGGGAGTACAGAGTTTTCAGGTCGAAAGCAGTAAGCCAGCTGAAAATCAAAGTTCTTATTACTAGGCAGAAGAATGGATTTTGGGAGACAATTATCTGACTCCTATGCATTTTGATTTCCTACTTCTTTGATCATACTGGAGGTTTAAGGTGTGTATGTGTGCGTGCATGCTATTTTTAATTATTTTTTAAACGCCCCATATCCTCTATGATTTCCCTTTTAGGATGCCGACTTTTTTTCTCAATAATTTCTCAGGTGATTCTTTTATATTCTTAATTTGATATGAATTATTCATCTATAGTTCACTTTTCCCCCAATATGTCATTTGTCTTTAACAGTGCTTTCTGATGAACTAAGATTTTGAGGTTTTTATCCATTCAGGTCCATCATTCTTTTCTTTTAGAATTTCTGGCATTAATGTATGTTTAGAAATCTCTCTCTTACTCTGAGACCAGATAAAATTTTACTTATGTTTCTATTTTGTTCTGTCATGGCTTGAATTTTTCATGTTTGATACGTTAGGCCAGTAGCATTCAAACAAGAAGAAATAATTTCTACGGTAAGCCAGTACTCAAAGCTTTCACCAGGCAGCACCCTTACTCTGTAAGACATGCCCTATTTTCTTTTCTCTGCTATCATTCCTCATGTTTGAGAAAGATTTTTTGAGGAGCCATTCATAGATTGCAACTTGTAGTTGGAAAAGTACTACTAATAATCAGTCTAATACTTTTTGGAATATAATAGGAAAACTGAAACTATATATTTTGTGTGTTTTAAATAGCCAGTTCAAAAAAATGATTTTTACTCAATAATTCATCTTTCATCGAACAAGTTATCCTCTTTTTCATATTTTTTCATGGGTATCCTTATGTATTCACTCCTATGATATTCAAAATCACTTTGAAAACTTTAAAGAAATGATATTTAGATTGGATTTACAAAGTGATTGGAGAAGAACTGATAACTTTCGAGTTAAGTTGTTCCATCTGGAAATGTGGCACACATCTCTCCAAGCCTCCTTAGAAAACGTCTGCAGTTCTCTTTCAGAATATGGGAGTATTTCTCATTACATTTATGACTAGAGAGTCAATGTTTGAGATTGCTTTTTGGGAATGAAATCTGTTTTCCATTTTTGTTAAAATGACTATTTCTTTCAAATAGGAAATCTTGATTCTGACAGTTTTTAGTTTATCATTTTGGATTTTCTTTAGAAAATTATATCATCTGCAGATAATGGGCATTTTTATCTTCCTCTCCAAAGTACATTTTAAGAAATAGTCATTTATTTATGTCTCACTATTGCTGGACACTCTGTACCTTATGTATGTTTCCATGTAATAGTCCTGAAAGTCCAGTGTTGGGAGGGACTATGATCTCCATTTTAAACACAAGAAAATATACCTTTAAAAATTCAAATTTCTCCAAGTCACCCATCTGGCAAATGGCAGAACCAAGATTTGAACTCAGATTATTCTTACTCTTACACCTGGGCTTTTAAGTACTTCATTGTACTATCTATATGTATGTTACGTTTCTTTTTTATGTGTGTCTTAATGCTTTGGTTAAAACTTTCACAGTAAAGTGAATAATACTTTGCTAAGAAGTCCCTGGTATGGTAATTTCCGATGTTGCTGGGGCATAAATGGGAATCAAGGCTGTGAAGGCCTTTGCACACACCATCCTTCTAAGATTGGTCTGGTGAACTCCTGATGCATCACTTAGAGAGAACTCTCCTCACTTTCTTGGCTTGGTCAATTCTTGGTCATTCTTCATACTTAGAACACTGTGTTCTCCTTCTCTTCAGCAACTGGTATCCAATAAAGCTCTACTATATCCCAAAGTCATTAATTTAATGTTAATTTTTTCACATAAACTATTTTAGAAAATTTTTAGATTTACAGAAATATTGCAAAGATAGTAGAGAGAGTTCCCAGATACCCTGCACCCATTTTTCTCTATTATTAACATCTTACATTGGCATGGTACATTTGTCACAATTAACAAATATCAATACATTATAATCAACTGAAGTCCATGTTTTAATTCATATTTCCTTAGTTTTTACCTAATTGCCTTTTCCTTTTCCAGGATCTCATCCTGGACACCACATTGCATTTAGTCATCATGTCGTCTTAGGCTTTGCTAACATTTTCCTTGTTTTGGATGACCTTGAAAGTTTGGAGTACTGGTCGGTTACTTTCTAAAATGTCCCTCAATTAGGATTTGTTCCATGTTGGTCTAATGATTAGAGTAGGGTTATGAGTTTTGGGGAAGAACCCCCAAGATCCACAGAGGAATCAGCACAAGTGTCATTGTCATCCTATGAAATCATAGGTACATGCTTATCTATATGACTTATCACCATTGATGCAAACCTTGATCACCTGGCTGAGGTAGTGTTTGTCAGGCTTCTCTACTGCAAGGGTACTAATTTTACCCCATTTCTATACTATACTCTTTGGAAGAAGTTACTATGCATAGCCCACACTTAAGGAGTAGGTATTTAATGTTCCATCTCCTTATGTAGATGCTTCAGGGTAGAGTGTCTATATAAATTATTTGAAATATAATCATCAAATATCATTATTTGAATTTTTTTGCATGAGAGATTTATCTTTTACCCCATTTATTTGTTTCTTAAAGCATGTATTAATATTTATATAATGTGGACTCATGGATATATATTTTGTACTGGAGATTTTAATCCAATACTAACTATTAATCTAATACTGAGATTTTACATTTCAAATTGTTCCAGCTTTGGCCATTTGGCACTTTTTCTGTTGGTTTTGTGTCCCTTTGACATACCCTCACTGTGGTGTATTTTATTTACCTACTCTTGAACACTTCTGTAATTTCTGGCACTATAAAATATCCAGGCTCATCTTATGTGTTTCGTATCCTATCTGTAGAATCAGCCACTTCCACAAACGGACCTGGCTCTTTTTATTGTAGAATGGAATTAGAAACCAAGATCCTAGCACTCAGTGTGCTCACTACTTCTGGAATGTTGTTGTTGTTCTGCACTCTCATTTGACAGAGCAAGGGAATATGTATGTGTATACTAATCTATATGTGTGTGTGTATATAAATGTATGTACATATATAAATTATTCTATATGTATCCATATGTATCTAAGCTAAATACAAGTTTATGCTAATGTTTCCAACTCATTACCATATCGTTATAGCTTCCTCCCCTTGCTTATCTGTAATTCTCCACTCCAACAGTGGGAAACTTGGCTCCCACCATCCACTATCCATTTACTTAATTCTTCAATCCCAGTATCAAAATTATTAACCCCTATTTCCATGGGAAACAACTTTATCAAGTACAGTTCAGTGCTTATGTATAGGCTGTTTGCTGATAATCTCCACTCATTTCCAAAGCTACACAGGTCAGCACCTTTATAATACATTTAGATTACTGTGTCACATTCTGCATTACATCCTAGGATCCCCTGGCCTCCTAAATGATTTTTTAAAAATTCACATACATTAAGGTTCACTCTGTGCTGTGAAGTTCTGTAGGTTCTCACTAATTCATAATGTCATGTATCTGCCCTTATTGTATCATGACAAATTACTCTAAAAATATTCTCTGTGCTTCATCTTTTCAACTACTCCCCTTTCCCTACTTCAGAACCCTAGGAACCACTGATCTGTTTACCTTCTCTACAGTTTTGCCTTTTCCAGAATGTCATATAAATGGCATATAAATGCATTATATAGCCTTTTTTTTTTTTTAATTTTTTAATTTTTTTTTTGAGACAGAGTCTTGCTCTGTCGCCCAGGCTGGAGTACAGTGGCGCGATCTCTGCTCACTGCAAGCTCCGCCTCCTGGGTTCATGCCATTCTCCTGCCTCAGTCTCCCTAGAAGCTGGGACTACAGGTGCCTGCCACCATGCCCGGCTAATTTTTTTTTGTATTTTTAGTAGAGACGGGGTTTCACCGTGTTCGCCAGGATGGTCTCGATCTCCTGACCTCGTGATCCACCCGCCTTGGCCTCCCAGAGTGCTGGGATTACAGGCATGAGCCACTGTGCCTGACCTACATAGCCTTTTTATACTGGCTTCTTTCACTTGACAATATTCATTTAAGATTCATCTAGGTCTTTTTGTAGTTTAATAGCTCATTTATCTTTTATCACTGAATAGTATTCCATATATGGATGTTTATCCATTCACATATTGAAGGGCATCTTGGTTGCTTCCAGTTTTGGTGATTATGAATAAAGCTGATATAAACATTGGAGTTCAACTTTTTGTGTTACCATAATTTTTCCAATCAGGTGGGTAAATACTTAGGAATACTATTACTAACTCGTATATAAGATATTTAGTTTTCAAAGAAATGGAAAACTGTCTTGCAATGTGGCTGTACCATTTTGCATTTCCAGCAGCAATAAATCAAAGTTTCTGTTGCTTTGCATCATTGTCAGCAATTGGTATTGTCAGTTGTTTTGGATTTTAGACACTATAATAGGTATGTGGTGATATGGTATTATTCTTTGAATTTGTATTTCCCTATGAAAAATGATGTTCATAAGCTTTTCATATGGTTATTTTCTATCATATGTGGTGAAGTGTTTGTTTCCATGTTTTGTACATTTTTAAAGTTGGGTTGTTTATGTTGTTGTTGAATTTTAAGAGCATTTGTATTTTGGATACACGTCTTTTATCAGCTATGTGTTTTGCAAATATTTTTGTTGAGGCTGTGGCTTGCTTTTTGGTTCTCTTAACAGTGTCATTCACAGAGTATAAGTTTTTAATTTTAATAAAGTCCAACTTTCTATTTTTTCTTTTATAGGTTGTGATTTTGGTTCAGCACCAAACTCAAGATCACATAGATTTTTTCCCCATGTTTTCTTCTAGATGTTTTATAGTTTAGTAATTTACAGTTAGACCTATCGTCCATTTTGAGTTAATTTTTGTGTAAGGTAGATGGTCTCTGACTAGGTTCATTCTTTTGCATTTGAATATCTAATTATTCCAGCACCATTTATTGAAATGACTATCCTTTCCTTGCTTTCGTGCCTTTTTAAAAAATCCATTGGCTATATCTCATTTCTCTATTCTGTTCCATTAATCTGTTTATTTTTTTCACCACAACCATGCTGCCTTTACTATTGCAGCCTTATAGTAAGTTGTGAAATCTGGTAATATGAGACCTCATATTTTGTTTCTCTTCTTCAAATGCTCTTTTAAAAAAATGTAATTAAAAAATGTTTTAAATATATATGGTTCCTAGCCTTTTTGCCTGATACATGTACATTGTCTGGGCAATCTAGTGCTGGCCAAGTACACAGTAGGCCCTCCTTTATCACTTGCTGACTGCTTTCAAGGACAGTAGGAACAATTTCCTTGGTCCATGAGTTCAGCAGATGGTTGGGCATGACCATCTTGATGGGCCATTGTGCCTCAGCATCTCTCATGGGATGACAGATTCTTATGGTTCCCAAAAGAAAATTGATTCCTAGTGCTGATGATTAATACAGAGAGATGTGAAATTGATTGTTCTTAACAACTACAATAAAAAAGTTTTGGGATGAACTGGAGCTCATAGTTGAATGGGAATTAGAACATCAAACATACCATACAGAAACAAAAGAAGCGGTTTATGCAATAGATTTAGCTAAGGCTTCAGCTGATGCAGAAACTTCTCTGGTCGCTTTTATGGTCTGTCATATGGCAAATTGGGTATTGCTAAATGTCTCAGGCAGTATTTGTCCCTTATGTATTTTGTAGGTCTATATTTACAGAATGTTTTTCCACCTGTCTTCCCTTGCTCCCAGATATGCTTGGAGATTGTCTCCAGCACTTGTCTCCTCTCTACAAGGCCTATGCATGCTTTGTGATGAATTCATAGCCACAGTGCAGTGCTTGGGCAAAAAGACATATGCCCAGTGTGGATTGGCAGCAGATGGTGCTCATCAGAATGCATTGAACAGTAATCCAAGCCCTCATGAAGTGCTAGCTTGCTGTTAACACCATCCTTCCCACCTCTTCGGATTGCTGGGTGGGCCCACTTCAGCTGGAAGCCAATCCATACTGACGGTCCTTTTTGCTCCAGGCTTACAGCCCAGTCTCTGCTGGCATCACCACCTAGTGGGCACTGGGAAGCTGCTGGACACAGCCAGAGCAGAGAAACAAGTGCAGGAGGAACAACAAAGGCCTAAGTGACAATCTGGCTGTGCATGACAGCTCCGCATTAACCTTCAGAGAAGCTCTCCTGGGAGGTAGCCTTGGCAGACTCCAACCAGCAGCTGGTTTTATTATTATTCAAAGTATGGGAGCAATGAATGGGTTGCCTGCAGGGATATTTGGTCGTAACCTAACCTTAGGAAAGCTACCATAGAGGGAAGCTGTTGTTCAGGTGAAGAGCTAGGTGCCTGTATACCTGTGAATACCCAGCATTGCCCTGGGTGCATAGAAGGTTCCCTTTGATGGGGCTGCTCTGTTCTTCTCTTTCAGGACCTGCTCAATGTGGTGGCTTAGTAGAAGTTAATAGCAGTTTTGGGTTTATAGGCTAAATCGTACACAGGGCTCTGATGCCAGGGCTACTCCTTCCTCTAGGCCATCATTAGCAAAACCTTTCCTCCTGATGGTGTGGGCCCTGCCCATGGGGGTGTGGGACCTGTTGCATGGATGAGCTGGTTTGCAGGAGAGCCAGAGAGGTGGCAGGTAGCAGGTGAGGTACCTTGTAATCTGAATTTCCATCTTCCAACTTGAGTCTTCTGCAAAGGCCAGCATACAGGGTGGAATAATATTGAGGAAAAGTAGTAACTGAAATTCAAGTACTCAATGGATCATTAGCATGAACATGAACATTGAGGTCCTCAAGGATCAAGATCCATACTTTATTTTGTCTACACATGTCTCAAGTTTACCTCTGTTCTCCTAGGGCTTCAGGTATAGACAGAATGTCCCTGTTGCAAAAAAAAAAAAAAAAAAAAAAAAAATGATGTGTGGCAGGCAGAAAGGCAGAGTGATAAAGTCTCTTTCTAGATTCAACTTCTACTAGTTAAATCACTTTTAGCAAATCCTTTACCTATTGAATTCATGCCTTCATTGGAAGAATGGAGGTAAGAATAACAATACCTCATTGTGGAGTTGTTTTGAGGTTTTAATGAAATGATCAAAATAAAGCACTTGGAATGGGATCCAGCTTATAATAAGTGACATTATTACCACCACCACCACCATCACCATCTATACCTCTACACCGTTATTAGCAATAGGAAGGTCCATATGTAACAACATTCTTTCCACCCCCTGTTGTCAGCTCTCTGCATTAAATAAAAATCAGAAAACCCTTTCTGGTTCCTACTATATGCTGGACATATAATAGGAACCTGAAGTAGGACATACTGAAGGATACAGACATGCATACACAGTTTCTGCTCTCATAGAGCTTATACCTTCTAGGGGTAAAACTTGATAAATTTATTAAATTCATTAATAAATATAAAAACAACCAATGCAATTTGTGATTATTAATTGCTTGGAAAACCAAAGTAATAGCATCCATCTGATTTCAAACAGCCCTGACCCATGAGTTCTTTCCTTGGCTCATGTCATTGTCAATCTGTGACCAAAAAATACATTTCTATAAAAAGTGATGAGAGCCAGAGAGGACAGGAAAGTAAATTAAAGCCACTGCAAAGCTCCTCACCAATTTTTTGTTGTTGTTCTGGCATTAAGTAGTTATTCCCTTTGCCCTTCTCTGCCTTCTTCCTTTTCTATCTCTTAAATCACTCCATTCCATACCTCTCTTCTTCACTTTCAAACCGCCCGGTCAGTTGAAATCTTGGCACTTAAAATATTTCTGCAGGAGGAAGGGTAAAGGGGCAGAAGATGTCTACTGGGATCTTCATCCCTTCCCAGTCCTGGTTCTGGACATTGTCAGGTACCTGCTCCTTTCCTGCCAGATACCAGCATCCTATATCCAGGGAAGCTTCACTGGAGTGAAGGGGTAGGGGGAGTGTTCAGAGGTCTGGTTTCCCTTAAGACAGAGTAATATGACATCCAGTAAGGTCTTTCATGAGTCCCAGACTTTGGTGACAAAAGCATGGATCTACATAGCTTCTTAAACTGTCTTGTCCTCTATGTCAGCAGAGGAGAGGAATCATTCAGTGGCATTTCTTTCTGTAGTCCATGAGGCTTTTGCCTCATATTACCCCAGAACAAGCTCACAGGAGAGATAGCTCCACCCTCAGGCAAGGGCATACATCTCAACCCCTCTTGCAATTAGGTCGAAAGGTCTGTTGTTCCCTAATACCTAGTTTCCCAAAGGGATTTTTCTATTCTATGACAAATCTGATATGGCCTCTGCCACTAACTCCCATTTATGTGATCATTAAAATATGTAAATGCAGCTACTGGCTGCATTCCACCCGTATGAATGAGACCAGCACCCCTGGGTCACCTCTCCCTGCTCAGCTGTGCCACAGTCTCAAACATCAGGGGTAAGCAACTGGAGTTTCTGAAACTTCATTTCTAGGTCTGTTATTCCCAATACATATTTATGGATCAGGAAACTTTTTTTTAGGTTAGGGACTCCCACGAGTTCAAGGAGTACAGCTCACCCCAGAGAAATCTGCAAGTGAGGCTAAGGGAGTATATGTATGCTGATCTTGCTCCTCTCTGATCTTAGTTGGAGAGGACAGTGGTGATTGTACATTTTCTTATCCTAAACCACTTAGATGTTAGGCATTTATTATGGCAGCTACTGTTACCTTAACAAAATACAAAATGAATTCAAAGAGTGTTTGTTGAACACCTGTTATAAGACAAGTGTACTAAAAGTTGGGAGCCTAACAAGGAAGACTACAGAGGAAGGTTTGCTCTCATAGAGCTAGAATTCCAAGGCAGCACTTAATTCATCTATCTAGTATGTGTGGTACCCATGTGTTCTGTCCATCATAGGCTAGCCACAGGGGATGAGGGCTACATTGTTATGTGCCTCCGTTTCCCAGTACCTATTCCCATCTAGTAAGATCTCTGTCTGGCATCTAGTAAGTGCTTGAAAAAACTGTTGATGATGCCATGACTTGGATCAGAGGCTCCTCCTTCTGGTTCTTGGGGAGGCATGGGCTCCTGTCTTTCTCTCTAAGTAGGGGAGAAGGGTGCCTTGGGTTCAAGTATACAGAATGTACCATCTGAAATTAGCTTTATTTTTCATTGTCTCATAGAAAAAGGAGCTTAAGCTCTAATTGCCACTATCGGAGCCAGAGCACCTGCTGGTTCTAGGGCCGCCTCCATTAGCGTGCAGCCACTCTCTCTCTCTCTCCCAGGGCTGCCAGGCTGGTAATCTGAGAGGGAAATGACTTCTGGCTGGGGGGTGGATGGGAGTCATTGTTGCTAACTGCTCACCGTGTCTATCACTGTCTCACCTCTCCTTCTGAGGAGAGAAATCAATAGCATTTTAAATGTTTTGGTAAGTAAGTGTTTATGAAGCAGGTTCCCAAGGGCTTAGCCTGGGGGCAGTGCTTAGGGCAGCAGGAAATGCCTGGAGCAGAAAAAGCCTTGGAGGTGGAGGGGCCTCCCTCCCATCACATTGTGGCCTTACTGTCCTATGAAGTGACTGCCTCAGTGCCTGGGCTCTTTGAACTGCGAAATGAGTCGGCATGCTTGTGAGGGTCTGAGAGAATGGCAGTCACTCATTTATTCATTGATTTACCCATTTATTCCATGACACAAATTCTGAGCACTGTGTTCAGTGCTGGACATGCCTTCCCTGCCCTCAGCTTCTTGTTTGCAGGGCAGATAAACAAACAGGTTTATAGTTTTATATTGTACAACATGAAGGAAGGAAAGTAGAGCTTAGGGAGGAGGACGCAGGAGCAAATGGGATCTTCCTGGATGGAAGAGAAGGAAGTCTTCATATGTCTTGCCATTGACTATTCCTTACTTGCAAACTTTCTCTAAGAGCTGCTGATTGTTTAAAAAAAAAAAAAAAAAAAAAAAAAAGAGGGTCAGGGGATGGGCAAGGCAGAGAAATCCAGAACGATGTGATCAACTCCCCTGCTCAGAGTTACTGGATTGATAAGGGTTAATTAGAAAAAGAATTGATGTTTGCCAGAGCTGTTACCCAGCAGGTATTAGCTTCTTTCTTCTCCAAGAAAACAGATGCACTACCCTTTAACCCACCACCCTTGAGTGTTGCTCAGCCCTTTTTTGCTGTCAGGGACATATGATTTCCTATGCAAGCCCAGCTGTCTCCCACCTCCCCTGCAGTAGTTCTCAGGACACCTCCTTTCTGCTGGTTTCCGTCTCCTCACTCTCATCCTTGTGGGGAGCTCCACGAGGGCAGCTACATCTCTGCCTCAATCCCTGCTTAATCCCCAGCATGGAGCACTGGGCTGACACATAGAAGGAGTCTGAGCAGAGAGACGGTGTAACCCTGCTCCCATCCTGGCATTGGTCTCTCCTTTCCCCACTGCCTGTGTTCAGCTTAGCCAAGAGAGGAGGCAAGTTGAGTAGTCTCCTGGGCACCGTGGGGTGAGGACTTGTTAGCAGACACATGCTCCCCACCACAGCCCCAGCGTGGGTTAGGCACAGCCCCAGCGTGGGTTAGGCACAGTCCCAGCAAAGGTTGGCTATGATTCATTCTTGTGACAAGGGAGGGCATGAGCATGCAGTTACCTCAGGATCATGCTTCTTCTCCATGGAGTCTCAGACTGGAAGCCCCACCCTGAGGGATGGTCTGGCAGACAGGCCATCCTTGAAGGGCAGCAGCCGGCAGTCCCAGGTGAGCATTCTCCCTGGTTATAGCTTGCACCTTGTCGTCTCCCTTGCTAATTCACCCTCTTCCAGCTTTGTCGTCCTTTCCATCTACCCTTCCTTTGGAAAAACAGCCACCTTGCAGAGAGGTACAGTGTCTGTGCCTTTTCCTTGCAAACAGGAGTCTCTGCCCAGAAATGGCTTCCTGAAAGCAGTGAAGACCCTATATCTTCCCCAGGGATTCTGTGATTCAGACTGACAGCTGCCATCCGCTGGGGGAGCCGTGGGGACTGACAGTCACCACTCTGGTCCTGATATGACTAGCTGTGCTCCTCGGCTGCCTGCTTTCTCCCTCTCCTCCTTCAGGCAGAGGGAGAGAAAAAAGAAGTTGCAGCACAGACACCTGCAGAAATAGCACTAATTTGGCCTCATTTAAATTCAGGTGCTAACTTGTGGCAGTCCTGTGAATGCCAGGCTTGGGCCCTGAGGATTTGCTTGTGGTCTCACTCATAGGGAAGGCGTGCATCTGACAGAACGACTCAGCCACAGCCAACCCCCAGCAGTGGAACCCACTCTGGAGGCAGCCAGTGCCCCCTCCCGCCCCCACCAAGGCTGGGCAGGCCTACACCTGGACCCCTCTGGGCCACCCACATGTGCCCTTTTGTGCTCTCCAATTTTCCTCTTAGACACGTTTTGTCAATTGGAAAAGGCGGCTGCTGTAATCCGTCCCACTGTCCACACCAGCCTGGCCCCAGTGCCACATCCGCGTGCCCTGTCTCAACTGTTGATCTGTTTCTGTCATCACCACATGGCTCCTCTTTGGACTGAGGAACAAGTACAAGGTGCCATGAAAGAGAAGAGCACAGCCTCATAGTTCACTCTGGAGCCCCGCAGACCTAGGTTTGATTCCTAGTTCTGCTACCTCCTAGGCTTGGGATGGACAAATCATTTAACCTCTCTGAGACAACCCGAGTTTTCTCTGCCATAAAACGGGCTTATTGATAATGCTGAGCCCATGGAGTGTGACAAAGCCAGGAGACGATGTCTGTGAAATATTTTATATAGGGCTTGGAATACAGTGAGTGCACCATCATGCCATCTGCCATCATCACAGCTATGGGTGCAAGGGGTTCTTACGACCAACAGCTGCCTGTGGGGACTGACAGCTCTGCCTCAGGGAATGCCATCTCTTGGCTCACCGTAGGGGTATCATGAGAAGCTGCATGAGGTCATCTTGGTGAAGTGTCTCCAACAAGTTTGACACCTGGTAAGACCCCACCAATAATCTCAGTAAGTGGTGGAGATTGCCCCCTCGCCACTGTACACGGTACTCACACGGCATTCTTCACCCTCCATTGAAAAGCTTGGTTTCATTTGTCTCTCTCCTTAGGTCAAGAGCTCCTTGAGGGCAGGGACTAACTGCATGGTAGACCCTGAGCAGCCTGTCCTCCAGGGCAGGAGAGAATGCAGCACATGTTTATTGCAGTCCAAGTCATTCACCTGCTAAATATTTGACAGGGAAGCCCTGAGTGCCTACTTCTTCCTGATTTAGCTGCACTGAGGCTGTGGGGCCGAGTTCTTGTGCATCTCTTCTTCTCAGGAACAGGAAGAAGAGTCCCTTTACTCCTGGTGAACTGCCTTCCTTTTTCCTGTTGCCGCTTCTCTGCCTGTTCCATCCTCAGCCTTCAAATCCATTAGGGTATCTTCTATATTGAACACCTCCTTACCATGATGCTTCTGAGTTCATCGTGAAGAACATACTGACTGCCTCCCTTTTCTCATCACCTGCCCCCACCACAGCAACCCTGATGGCTAAATCCTCAGCTACTTTCTCTCTGTAGATTTTGGGGATGTTGACCACCTCCTTACTTCTGCAAACTCTTCTCCTTTCGCCTTAGCTGATTGCTGGGCTTCCTCACCCTTGGGTTTCTCGTGAGTACTGTCATTTTCTGTACTGCGGGAGCCCACACTTCTGTTCACTTACACTACCTCGTGCCTTTTTCTGGCACCATCATCTCTCAGCTTCACCGCTGCAGTGCCTGCTCACAGGCTTTCTTGCCTGTTCTTTCCTCCTTCTCACTCCCCTGTTCCCCAGCCCCAAATTAATCTTTTAAAATCACGACTTATGGAATAGTCATTCATCCCTTTTGGTATAACCAGGCTCATTCTCATTGTCCCGTGGACACGACTAGACCTTTGCCTATGCTGTTCCCAAACCCGAGAATCCTCTTTTCTTTGTCAATTCACGAAGCCACGCTAACCTACTGGGATTTCTCCTCTGGGATGAGACATGTTTATCTGTTTGTTTGTGGCGAGGATCTTTCTCATTGGTACTCACAGTGAGTCAGCAAACATGAACTGAGCTTCTAACTAATGTATCTTGCTGTTCAGAAGTTTCTAGTGGGTTTGAGGAGATGGTCAGATGTAGAGAATGCCAAAAAAGAAATGGCATTCCTGGCTGGGGAATATACACACACACACACACCACACATATATACACACACACATATATATATTGTGTGTGTGTGTGCATGTATGTATATTGTAAACTCCTCTTTGATAGTTCACCCACAAGCTAGAACTGTATGTATACCATACGTTTGTTAATCATTCTTGCCACTGTCATTTTCACCACCCACTTAATTCTTGATGATGATAAAAAGAGTTTTTCTGAGATAAAGCTTAGGCTTTGAGGACTTGATATTAATTCCCTGGATGGCATCCACCCTTAAAAAATAGGGTCTGCTAATTCCTGATAGTTGCATGGTACAGGCTGTGAGTGTTTTGTGTGTGTTAGAAGGAATGTGTTAAAACGGAATCTCTTCGAAACGAGACCCAAAACATGGCCCATCTTGCTGTAGTTATGCCATGTATAATTTACAAGCAAGAATGTGCTTTCATAATTCTGGGGAAAACACTTACAAAACAAAACTCTTCATTACTGTACATATTATAATTTTTAAAACTCTTTGGGAAGAATTAGAATTACAAACATATAGTAGCTGCTAGGTTTTCCCATTGGGGGATGTTTACATCTAGAGAAATGGCATAATTACATTTGATGTTTTTGAAGTCCGCTGGGTTATGTTAACTCAGAGAAATTCAACATGAGAGTCAGTGAATTTTGGAAATTGACACTGGTTCAGGGCAGACCTAGCTTTAGTTTAATGGAAATAATTCTGCTTTTGAAATGAGGGAACTGGGTGTGAGGTGGTATTTAATAAGTAGAAAGCATTGGATGTATTGTTTCTTCTTTTTCCAAGTCAGGGATACTGTGGGGCACAAAAAGAGTTAGGAAATGGAACAAAGTCCCACGCAAATTTGCGCGGTTATTGTCAGTTTTATTTGTGAGACTTAAATGCTATTTTAAAAAATTATAAAATATGTATTATTGAATATGTGGGAAATATTATTTTAATGTAGAGAAAAATACAGAAAATGTGGATTTGTAAAACAAAACAGGAATGATTTTATAGGTAGTGCCTTAGAACCTACTTTTCTGACTTTAAGATATATCACAGACTCCCCTCAAATCAGTTTCTTGAGGAATTGATTTTAAAGGGCTGCATAGCATTCTGTCATAGGATGTATTTAACTAGTTTCCAGGTTTAAGTTGTTTGACTTTTTTTTTTTTTGCTATTCAAAATCTTTTGTTAGCATTATTACAGATAGGCTTTTGTCCACATCTTTGATAGGATAAATGGCTAAAATGAAATTACACATCAAAGGTGTGAATAACTTTAGGTGTTTTAATCCATCCATACTACCAACTTATCTGTGCCCCAAAATGCCCTACCAACTCATACTCCCATGTTCTGGTCATTTGCCAACATATTTTCTGATCCTGAGTTGTTAAAAAGACACAGAATTTTTTTAAAGTGTTTCTTAGTTGCTCAACCTCCCCGCAAAATCGATTCTTATTTTAATTTGTATTGCTTTGGTTACTTGTGAGGTTGAACCTTTTTTCTTTTTTGTTTGGCAAGCTGCAGTCCTTCTTTTGTAAATTGCCATTTGTGTCCTTTGTACTTAGAGGCCTTGTTCAACACCTCTGCTCTTGCATCGAATTGCCACTGCGTAGTCACTAATGGTTCATTAAGCTGTGTTATGTCCTCTTGGATCAGACCTTTAAACTGCTCATCTGTCCAAAAATAAATGTTTGTTGGATAAATGCTAAATGAATCATAATGCAGTAACTTGGATGGCCATAGGGCCAAAAGCTAATGGCTGTTATCCCCGGGAATGGCAGTGTATTACTTCATCCATCACTCTACCAGATATATATTTTTAAGTGTGCCAGGCTATGTATTAGGCTTTAGTTCCTGCTTTCAAGAATGTTGGTCTAAAGAAGAGTTTATAATACAGTGTGTGAACTCATGAAAGAAAATCCTTTTGAACAGAAGTCCATCTTAGAGAGGGGGCATTTTTGACCCATGGAAAGTGCTCATGTTTTCACGAACTAGCAGAAGCCTCCCAGCCCACATGATTTCTAAGGCATGTGTCTCTTTCCTCCCTGCATGTTTCCTTGGGGAGGCAAATTTGAGCAACAAACAGATGATCAAATCCAGTTTGTAGTAAACAAAACGGAACCTCCTCTAGTACCCTTTCTTCTTCTTCTTTTTTTTTTTTTTTGAGACGGAGTCTCACTGTGCCTCCCAGGCTGGAGTGCAGTGGCGCGAGCTCGGCTCACTGCAAGCTCCGCCCCCCGGGTTCACGCCATTCTCCCGCCTCAGCCTCCCGAGTAGCTGGGACTACAGGCGCCCGCTACCGCGCCCGGCTAGGTTTTTGTATTTTTAGTAGAGACGGGGTTTCACCATGTTAGCCAGGATAGTCTCGATCTCCTGACCTTGTGATCCACCCGCCTCGGCCTCCCAAAGTGCTGGGATTACAGGCTTGAGCCACCGCGCCCGGCCTCTTCTTCATATTATTATTAAATAGAGAAGGGGTCTCACTATGTTGTTCAGGCTGGTCATGAACTCTTGGCCTCAAACTATCCTTCTGCCTCAGCCCCCCAAAGTGCTGGGATTTTAGGCGTGAGCCACCATGCCTAGCCCTCTAGTACCCTTTCTGTAGAAGCTAATAAATTTGGTTTCTTCTTGGCTTTTGCCATGACCCTAGCATGATCTCTGGCTTCCCTGGCAAAGTTGGAGTTGCACGTATGAGGACTTTGAGGCCAAGTTGACCCAGGGCCTAATTCCAGCTCTTCCACTAAAAAGTCTTGGGCTCCTTACCTTCTCTAGGTCTCAGTTCTCTATTATTTAAAATGGATAAATAAATTGCTGCACAAGGGTTTTTGTAAGGATCGGTCAATGTGATGATTTAAATTATTATTATTAATCAAGTCATATAAGTTTATCATTAAGGGAGCATATAGCTGGTTGGTTATGACAGAAGATTGTACAAGGTGGCCTTTTCTTTGACAAATTCACTACAGCCTGGATCTGTCTGGATCTTAGTTTTTACAGATCTGAAACTTGATTTTATTTTTACATTGAGAGTGGCTCAATCTCTTAGGGATGAGGTCACATGAACCAAGTTCTCAAAAGACTGTTCTATAAACCTAAACAAAGATAGCTTATCAAGTCTGGACAGTTGTTAAATAGATGGAGACCGGAATACTCCCATCCTAGGCCAGTTTTACTCTCGGGGTATGGCTCACTCAGAGCCAGCTTATAATTCGTGCTTGTTAGGTGAGCTGGGAATTACAGCAAGGGGACCCAGTTGGTCATAAGCAGGCAGCCCCCCACCCCCACCCTGGCTAAGATAGCTTGGTGACCTTGGCTGCTTTTAAGTTTAGTCTTGCTTACATGACCATCCATGGACTGAGGTCCCAGCCCCTTGGGAGAGGGCTTCAAAGGGCACCTCCAGTGCTTGCCTCTCAAGCTCTCATCTTCTTCTTGGTTCTACAATGACCACTTTTTACTTTTTTCTTTTTTCTTATTTGACACATTGTCTGGATGTGTCAATGTCTTGAAACTGGCTTAGTTCCCACTAAGTCTTGCTCTCATTCTGGGGTTGAGCCACAGGGAGAGATTTTGCATGTGTTCACTTGCCCATTGGTTCTGTCATTCACTTCTCTGAGGTCAGTCTCATTTCCAGAGAGTCCTAGAGTAGGTAGGTAGAGGTTTATACCTCTCTGATCTCTCTACCCCAGGACCCATCTGCAAACTTCCTACCTTAAGCAATGGTCTGGAATATGAAGCCCAACCCCAGGGCTAACATCCCCAACAACACACACATTCTGTCTCAGTGTCTCCGGGGAGCTGGAAGCAAGCTCGTGGAACTCCTGCTGCTCCAAGGGGCCACTGAACATGTTTGTAAACATGCTCAAAGCCACCAGCCCTGTGTTGCTGTGCTAGAGAATACCTTTTTCCAGTGAACCTTCTCTCCAGATCCTGTATTCTGTCATTTAGAGTGTGCAAGTGGTAGTCCTATGAATTACATTTCCTCTGGGACATAGCATTTTGCCCAGTGAGAGTCTGTCTGAGGTGACTTTTCTACTCCATTTCACGTGGCCAGAGAGCATGTGTCCTCAAACTGTAATTTCCACTCCTTCAGCCCTTCACCTGTGTCCCTGGGGAAGCAGCTTGCATCCCACAGAGGAGATTCACCACTCTAACAGCTGGATGCTTTAATGTGTCAGAGTCACCTGACTTAAAGAGAGGAGCACAGGAGGTGTGGGTACCCCAAGGCGGAAAATGCCCTCCCTCTTAGTTATACCATTTTGGAGCAGGGAGGGGAGAGGTTGGCTTACTGAAATCTGAAGGACACAGCAGCTTGGGGGTGGTAAGTATATTCTGACCACAGAGCTTCATAGACATCCACTCTCCCTGCTGCCCACCTTATGGTTCACCCCGGGGTTCTCATCAGTTCCTTGCCCAGCAGGCTTTTCAGCAGTGCAGCTATAAGGTCTCTAGTGAGGTTTGGCTTCCTGCCTGCTTTTGTGCAAGAGAGAATGAGGGGTGCAAAAGGGGTGGTGAGTATGGGGGCAGGAGGCGGGACGGCAGCCAGACTGACTGCTGATGAGCTCTGCAAGGGGGTTGATGGAAGACGCCTCCCCATGCCTGGAGAGACCTACTCTGTTAAAATACCCTTTTACCAAACCCTTCAGTTAGTATGTATCTGCTAGTAGCCACATATGGATATTGAGTGTTTATGGCTATTAAAATGAATTAACATTAAATAAAACTAAAAGCTTAATTCCTTGGTCACACTAGCCACATTTCAAGTACTCAATAGCCCACACATGGTTAATGGCTGCCACATCAGATACTGATGGTATAGGGCATTTCTATAGTCACCAAAGTTATATTGGATAGCACTGCTCTGGGACAGGGCAGGGGATTACTGGCTCTACAAAAGAAGCCGCTTTGGGATTCCATTAGCACTAGAAGATTTTTATAAGCATTGAATTCATATAAAGCTGATCTAACAGCTTCTGATGGCTACATTATTTGTATAAATCGGGGCCTGCTTTTCTCTGAAGGCACTATCTCTGTGTCATCTCTCCTTCCCCCTAACAAAAAATCAAGTTCAAAGCATGGAAAGAGCTTGAGAAAGTCTCAGCCATGTGAAGCAGGGTCCCAGAATTCTCAGTCTCTCACAGGAATTCTTGCTACTGTCACCTTTAGGTGATATTTGTCCTCTAGGTATTTTGACCCAAGTTCCTGATTTAGTCATCAGAGTTGGAGTTTTTCAGAAAATAAAACAATCACAAAAATACATGAGTTTAATTATTTTAGAATGAAGATTTTATTCATTCATTTGAAGGATATTTACTGAATGCCTGCTTGTATCAGGGCCCAGATTCACCAGCACCTGACACAGGTCCTGGAACATAATAGATATTCAATAAATATTTATCAGATGAATGAATAAATTACCCTAAAACAAGTCCACCAAGCCATCCAGCCTGCTCTTCCTTTTTGTTTCCTGTGAAAGTTGTGGAGGTCCTTGGCCCAACAACTCAGACCAGCACCTGGGAAGCAGCTTTGGATTGACTGTGCTCCAGGCTTGGTTGGATTCTTCTGGCTGTTGAAGCCTGTTCTGTATTTTAATGTAGTTGTGCTAGCGTTCTCCAGAGAAACAGAACCAATGGAGGGTGTGTGTGTGGACAGAAAAAGGGAGAGGGAGAGGGAAATTGTATTTAAGGAATTGACTCATGCAGTTATAGCAGCTGGAAAGTCCAAAATCTGCAGGGTGGGCTGGCAGGCTGGAGACCCAGGGAAGAGTTGATGCTGCAATTCAAGCCCAAAGACAATCTGCTGGCAGAATTCCCCCTCCTTTTCAGAAGAGGTCAGTCTTTTTCTCTTAAAGCCTTCAAATAATTGGATGAGGCCCAGTGACATTATGGAGGGTCATCTGCTTTATTCAGTCTACTGCTTTATTCAGTCTACTGACTTAAATGTTAATCTAATCTCCAAAAATACCTTCAGAGAAACATCTAGAATAATGTTTGACCTACCATCTGGATACTATGGCCTCAGCCACATTGACACATAAAATTAACTGCTCTGGTATTCTTGTCTTGCCTACCCTTGGTGGCGATGAGTTGCAACTGAAGGAGACCCATTTCCTGACCATGCTGAGTGGTTATTTTTCCTTGTCTGGTTCTTTCTCCAGCCTGGTCCTACTCCATCCCTGTGGAGAGCTAGATGACCTCAGGTATATAGAATTTAGATTCTTACAGACATGTTTCTCTGCATGCCTTCTATTTAATGATAGTTTTCATCATTCCTCAAAGCCAGCCTCCTCACTTGTTTGTATAAGTCCTTAAGCCCAATTTTCCTTGGCAATGTATTCCTGAGTGGGGGTAACACCTCCCCAGCTGCCTTGACTAGTTTCTTCTCCTTCCTGCAGCTAGAAGGAGGCTCATGATGGACTGGAAATATCATAGGTTTGGACTCAGATTTAGATTTCAACCTCGGTTTTATTGCTGGCTGACCTCTCAGAATCTCAGCTATCTCATCTGTAAAATGGTATGCTAGTTTATTTCATGGTACCCTTTGTATCACTTTTCATTCAGTTTTAGAATTTACTCCTGATCTCTTTGTTTTTCCTTGTTTGTTTTGTTTTGCTTTGCTTTTAAAAACAGGTTCTGCTATGTTAGCTAGAATGAGTGATCCTCCTACCTCACCCACCTCAGCTTTCCAGTACCTAGGACTACAGGCGTGAGCCACTACACCCAGTTGCTTCTTTGTTTTTGAGGACAGGAATTATGTTTTATTTACCATTGTGTAAATATAACAGCCAGAATGCATGATGCTCATGAAATATCTGTCTATTAAATGTTAAATGATTGTATTAGAAGGGATATGGGCAGAGGTAATGTATGTAGCAGGTGCTTCAAGTGTAGGATTCTTTCCCACTGTTGCTGGCTTGCTGTTAATGTCCCTTTTCCAGGCCTTATCTCACCTGCGATGCTGCCAGTCTTTTTGGGAAAAATTTCATTGTGCTCTGGCAGCATCACAAGTGAGATAAGGCCTGGAAAAGGGATCTACCTTAACATGAGATCTACCTTCTTTTTAAGTATACAATACATTATCGTTGACTATAGTTACAATGTTGTACAACAGATCTCTAGTGGTTATTCATCTTAATTGAAACTTTATGCCCTTTGATTAATAATGCCCCATTTTCTCCTCCCCCTGGCAACTGCTGTTCCACTCTTTGATGATATCCATTTGACTGTTTTCAGTATCTCATATAAGTGGACATGCAGTATGTGTCCTTCTGTGACTGGTTTACTTCACTTAGCATAATGTCCTCAAGATTCATCCATGTTGCCACATTATGAGATTTCCTTCTTTTTAAGGCTGAATAATATCCCATTATATGTACATACCACATTTTATTTTTCCATTCATCTGTTCATGGGCATTTAGGTTATTTCCACATCTTGGATCTTATGAACAGTGCTGCAGTGAGCATGGGAGTGTTGTCTCTTTGAGATCCTGATTTCTATTCCTTTGGATAAATACCCAGAAGTGGGATTGCTGGAGCGTATGGCAGATGCCTCCAGTCTTATCTCAACTACATGGTAGAGATGACTGACATATCATGACATCAGTGGGTATTCAATTTTTTTTTATTTTCCTGGTCTAGCTTTGTGGTTCTCCTACTTTTTTTTTTTTTTTTTTTTTTAACACGTCAGATGGCTCCCTTCCTAGTAATTGCTCTATACAACAGGAAATTATTTTTAATGATTCAGATGTTTGAATGTAAGAGCCACAGAAGGGTAGATAGCAGTAAGCAGGGCATTTTCTCCCATGTTCTGCATTGTTAGTTTAAATATTTCAATAGGTCAAAGGTTGGCACTCCTTTTATTCTAAAAACCTGGTGAGATGTTATTAATCACAGCAAAGTTTAAGAATCCCAGCTTTACATCAGTGTTATATTTAACAAAAAATGAGCAGTCAGTTGTAACCACCCCCCCCAAACTGGTGCAATTTAGTGCTTATGGAATTTATTCGTCTGACAGATCAGCAGCCGAACATAATTTTAATTACACCTGTCACCCTTGGCCGCACTCTCTCATTCTGTGCTAACCTTATCAGGGTAGCAGTACCTGTGCTGCTGGGTTTTGCTGTTCAAAAGCCAAAGTTTTCTTCTGTGTCATTTAAGGAACTGCCTGGCACTAGAATTTCAGAGAGAAGCTACCTTATTAATATAAAGTGACTTAACAGGAAGTACAAGCTATTAGGTTGCATGTCTAAGAAGATCTTCTGCAGACTTCCTGAAATAGCAAAGGATGCAAGTGTTAAAGTTAGCAAAAAAAAAAAAAAAAAAAAAAAAAAAAAAAAAAAAATACTATATTGACACTTGCTAATTAGATCCAATTTCACCATGTAGCCTGCTATGGTTATGTGAATTTTACTACCTTTATTTGCACTGTGCTATAGAAGCAGTTCTTGCTAATGATACACTCAGTGTTTTTGCGGGGAGGAGTCTTTTAAAAGAGACAAATCAGCTTGGCTGTCCTTCATTTCTGTGAGAGCAGAAAGGAAGGGACAAAGGAAGAACATCACTTAGGCTGACAAAAATTGGCATTTCCTCTCTTGTGATAATTAGGGTATTGAACATGTCTGGGCATCGCATTGCAGATGGAAGAATGCCTTCCTCGTGACACCTTCTGTCCGTCGGTAGCACAATTTGATTCTCATTTCCTCATCTATTCTTCTAGCCCCAGTCTGGTATATAAGTCACACTTTTCATGTCACTTTTCTAGGAGCATGTTTTATGTGTTGCAGACTTTAGAAGTACGGCAATAGTTAGCCTATCACACCCTGCCTTCAAATCTGTCCCTATGCCTGCCAAGCAATGGCTACCAGAATGTGTCTTCAAGATGTCACTTTAGGGGTACTGAATCCTCTAGCCAAAACCCAGTCCCTACTCTCTGCTGGGGAGCTGGTTGGAAGTGAAGCCAGCCCTTCTCTTTCTATTGAGGTCTATGTTTTACATTACCAAAATAAGTCACTTTATCCAACTTAGTGACCAAGTGCTCTCAATGCTTACTAAGAGATTTACTATATACCAAAGTTCTAAGTACTATATATGTTAATTCATTTAATTGAATCCTCTTAAAAGCCCTGTAAGATAGATACTATTCTTAGTCCCATTCTTAAGATGAAGACATTGAGGCAAAGAAAGCATACAAGTTGTCCCAGGTAACAAAGATAGCAAGAAGCTATCTTTGCTATCTCAAAGCTATCTTTGCCAACCTCAGGCAGTCAAAAGCTCTAGCATTTATGCCCGTATCCACTATACTGTGCTGCCTCTCTTATTTGCTAGGCTTTGCTGCCTGGGAATCAGAACCAAGATTAAGGAATAGGAAAGAAAGAATAAACTCAGAGAAAAGTGAAACCAAGTGGTCCCTCATGTGAGTTGCAGACACAATTGATGTGTTCTCAGCCAATGAGCAGTGGAAAATTCTATCTATGGCCCATATAGGAATGGAAGAGGTCTGGAAGAGAACACTGGCCACCCAAATGCCAGCCCCAACAACAGTAATACCAATGTCAATAGCTGCCCTTTGTTGTTTACTGTATATGATCTGACTTTCATGTGATATATCCTATGCTTGAAAACCCTTGAGACATGTAAATTGATATAAATCTACACTTATTTTTCACTTAGGGAAATTGAAGCTCACAGAGCTTAACCAGGCACACAGCTATTTAGTAGCAGGGCTTCATTGCACATCCTAGGCTTCTGGCATGAGTGTAATATTCTATACCCTCTTTCCTCTATTTGCCTTAAGGGAGCTTAAAATCATAGTTTGTTTGAGTTATCTCTTGCTGTGTAACAAACTGCCCCAATCTTGGTGACAAGATAATAACAAATTATTGATCGTCAGTATCTATGATGGTTCTTCAGGTCAACTGGGGTGGTTTGCACTTGGGGTCTCTTATGTGGTTGCAGGCCTGGGACTGGAGTCATATTAAAAGCATTCTTCCATGTTTGGCATTGAAACTGGCTGTCAGCTAGTACGTCAGTTGGGGCTGTTGGCTGGAACACCCACTTGTGGTCTCTTGGGCTTCCTCAGAGCTTGGCAGCTAGATTCCCAGGGCAAGTGCCCAGAGACAGGCAGAGCTAGCAATGTGGTATGGAAGGGAGAAGGTGAGGTTGAGGGGAAGCTCTATCACCTTTAATGACCTAGACTGGCATGTCATAGTGCATCAGTCCTTCCATACTCTGTAGGTTGGTCACAAAGCTCTGTCCAAGTGAAAGGAGGGGACAGAGAGACGCCATCTCTATAAGCAAGTGTGTCAAGGTCACATTATAAAGAAGAGCATATTTTGAAAATATAATCTGCCACAGTTTTTTTGAAAACTTTGTTTTCTTTTAGAGCTAAAACTTCTGCATCAAACAAACATTTGTCAGCATAGATCTTTCTCTTTAAACTCATTATTGATATCAACTCTTTTCTCAGTGAAACATATGGGTATTAAAAAAATCAACTGCATCTTGAGCAGTACCAATCAATGCAAAATATTGTCATCTTCGTCCCAAGCAAAGCATAATTTAGAGTAATTCCAAGGATGTTGAACAACCAGAATAATCTGTAGAATAACTACATTCCATTTTGGAGTTTTCGAGTTCACAGAAAGATGTTCCCTCATGGCTGCCAGATTATTGTGAATACAGTTAAACTCAGAACTACCTTAATGAAACATTTATAGCTAGTATATTCATTTTTAATTTGTTAGAATTTTTATTTAATATAAAATAGGTAATGTTTTAAATCTATGAAATGTGTGTAAGGGATAAACAGTAACCATACAAAGAAAGAACACCAGTAGCTTCGATTATTGCCATTAACTTTCAAGTTGCCTTGTGTCACCTCCTAACCCTATCGTCTCTCTTCCCTACTTTGTGGTAACTATCATATTGACTTCTGTGTTTATTGCTACTTTAATTTTTTATAGTTTGGCACATATTTGCATCCCTTAATGATATTTTGTTCAGTTTTGCTTGCTTTAGAATATTTTTGTAGTTGGAATCATATCGTATTCTTTCACTTACTGCTGCATTCCCAAAACTTATCTATGCTGCTGCATGTAGCTAAATTTCAATCACATTTGCTGTTATATAGTATTCAACATTGTAAACAAGAACACATACGTTTGATGGGCATTTCTTTTTTCCAGTTTTCCCTATCATAAACAATGCTGATATTAACATTCTTACACTTCTCTGGGTATACATGTACAAACGATTTTATGCAGGGTGTATACCTAGGAATGAAATTATTGAGGAATAACAAATGCTTATTTTCAACTTTATAAGAAATGGCAAATCGTATTCCACAGTCATTGTTCCATTTATGCTTGTGCCATGAGTACATGAAAGTTCTCGTTATTTCACATACTCACCAAAACTTCTTTTCTATTTGTGTAGGTTGTTTTTAACTTTTGCCAACCTGGTGTGTATGAAATGGGATCTTTGTGGTTTTCTTTGGCATTGATGGGCATCTTTTCTTATATTTATTGGTCATTCTGGCTTTCTCATTTATTAAGTCCCTGTTCATGTCTCTTGTTGATTTTTGTATTGGGTTGTCTTTTAAAAAATTTATTTATAGAATTATTCTTCTATTCTAGACACTAACCTTTTTTCAGTTGTGTGCTCCAAATATCCTCTCCCAGTTTGTAGGCTGCTTCTTTTTACTCTTTGTAGTGTCTTTTAATACAAAGAAATTGTTAATTTTATACCATCCAATTTTTTAATCTTTTGGGTCCTTCTTTAAAAATCCTTTCCTACCTTACTTGAAAAATCCTTCCCTATCTTGAAGTCATAAACATATTCTATTTTATTTTCTTCTGAATATCTTTTGTATTAAGTGCATACATTTTAGGAAGACTCGGCATTCCTGGTGATGTGAACCTCTCTTATTGTGTTTTGATTCTGTTTTCAGTAGTCTTTTTGAATTTTGATAATTAAGAATTCTGATATTAAAAGTCTGATAATATAGCTACTGCCACTCTCTTAGTATGTGCCTAGAATATCTTTTTAAAAATTTATCCTTTTATATTAAATATTTCTTTATCCTTTTGTCTTGGTTGTCTGGTAACAGCAATCAGATAGGTTTTTTTTTTTTTTTTTTTTTTCATTCTGGTATAATTTAACCCACATAGATTGTGGAAATTCCACTCTTTTATTAATATTTTCTGCTTTTTATCCCTTCCTTTTTTTTAATTTTGGAATTTTTTTCCTTTTTTTTTTTTAATGCTCATCAGTCTTGAAGATAAACACCCTATTCCTATTCTCTTAGTTTGTAATCCAGAGATTTTGGCATGCATACTTTACTTATCAGAGCCTAAACTTAATCCGTATCTCTGCCTTCCTCCCAGACAATACAAGGAAGAATCTTAGGATACTTTAGCTCTAACTTGTATGGCATCATTGATATGGGTGTGTGTTTTACATTTTCTAACTTCCAAGATATTATTATTTTATATAGTTTATGTTTTGCTTGGTTTTACCTACATATTTTCCTTTTTCTTTGTCTATCATTCCTTTTTGCACTTCAGCAGTCCTGTCTGCAGGCACTTTTCTTCTGTCTGAAGTACAGTATATTTTAATGGAAATTCCTATAACGAGGGTCTGTTTGTTGCAAAATATCTATTTTTTGTTTGTCTCACAATGTCTTTATTTTCCTGTCATTCTAAGTAAAATCTAGGCAAATAGCAATCATTGAAAATTCAGAAAAGATTGAGGCACAATGATGATCTTTACCGCATTGTTTATGAGAGACAAAAACAAAAGCACAGTGAAAAACCTACATATTCAACAATAGGGGAGCGGTTAGCTATACAGATATGAGATCATATTTTACAGCCATAAATTATGTTTTAAAAGGTAATGTGATCGTATAGGAATACACTCACAATACTAAGTGAAAAAGAGCAAGGCACTAAACTATGTATAACATGATACACACATACCCACAAATATCCTGAGAAAAAAATAGGAAAGGTATAACAAAAGGTTAAAATTATGTCTCAGGTGTTGAAGTAATAGGTGATTTGATTTTCATTGTTATACTTTTTGATATTTTATAAAATTTCTGCACAAGCAAGTGTAGCATTTATAACTAAAAACCAGTAATTTATTTTACAAATTGCCCATAATCAAAATGATTTTAAGGAAGATTGGATTGTTTGCATTCACATCTGACCCCAGCAGTGTATGAGTAGCAGTTATATTTTTAATGTCTGCCAATTTTATATGTGTACTATACTATTTTATTATTTCCATTTACTTTTTTATTACTATTGAAGTGAAACACTTGTGTGTGTGTGTGTGTGTGTGTGTGTATTTATTGGCTATTTGTATTTCTTCTCACTCTAGAGCATTTGCTCATTGCCTTTGTCAATTTTTCAATTACATTCTTAATGGTCTTGCTATTGATTTGAAAGAACTTTTTATATATGAAGAATATTGACTCTGCCTTTTTCCAAACTGTTTTCCAGCTTGTCTTGTAACATCATTTATAGTAACTTAGTTGTTTCTTTTTTAAAATTTTAGAAATGATTCAGATATACATTTTGAAAAAAAGGAGAGGAATAATTACAGGCAAGGTAAAATATATACTCAGAAAAGATCCTAATATGCATTTGTATAATAAGGAGAGAAAAAGCAAATAAAATATGCCTCTAAAACAAATTTCAGAGAAAGAAGAAGGAGAGGGGCAGAGCATTCCTCTAGAGTTTTTAACTAATAGGGAGAAAGGGTGATTTGCCTCATCAGTCATTCCTCTGTGAATGTACATATCCATACTTTCGTATCAATATCTTCAGTGGTTATCATGTACCTTCCTGAGGGTTATAATAATTCATCATCACTATGTGAGATATCTGAGGGAGGGGACAAGGTGAGAGGAAAGGAAGGCATCAGCAAATTACAACTATTAATATATGTAGGGTAATGATGTATAAGTATTATAGTAGGAATTAACCCAGTGATGGTTCCACATTGACCAGAGTCCTGAGGTTTAGACCTGTGTCCACTTCTTCTTCTATGTCACCTGACTGCCCCCCACTTAGTCATATCTTCTGCAGAATAAACCCCTTTTCTCTTCTACACCAGAGTTTTTCAACCTGGGCACTCTTGCCATTTTGGGTGGGATGATTTTTCTGTGGCGGGGGCTGTTCTATGCATTGTTAAGATGTTAACAACATCCCTGGCCTCTACCCACAAGACAGTGGTAGCACTGTTCCAGTTATGATGGACAAAAGTGTCTCCACACATTACCAAATGTCCCCTCGGGGGCACAATTGGCCCCTGTTGAGAATCACTGTTCCAGGCTAAAGCTGACACAGGGAAATGACTGCTAGAGGTTTCCTTCTAAGCTTTGGGGACTTTTTGATTGAATTGTAATTTGGAGAAGTTTCTTGCTTGATTTGCTTGGATGGAATTGTGGCTGGTTGCCCATAGGCTCTCTTCCACAGTGTGGGGCAATAGCGAGTCTTTTAATGAACATAAACCTTTCATTTTTATACTCGATTTTATAATTTCTTTTTTAATTTTTCCTTTGTGGCTACACAGACCCCCTCTTTATTCATCTTTTAATAATTGGTACTGTTAATTGTTTTTATCCTAATCATTTAATGCCTGTAAAACTTACATTGATGTGTTTTGTTAGGTGAAGTTTTAACTTTTTGTAACTTTTTTCTTTTAAAATAACAAATATAATGATGCCACTGGGTGAATAATTCTATTATGATGTCCTTTAAGATATTCATTATGTTATGACCTTTTCAGAGTCATATATTCTGTTTTGTGGTTCTGTCTAAAGAATCTTGCAATATTATAGCTTTTTAATTATTAGAGCAAAGATGCTACTTAGCTATTATTTGTTTACATATATTCATAGCTAGGTGTTGAGAATAATGTAATTCAAACATTTTTATTCTTGTTTTCTTTTATGACTTTGTAAGTCATTTAAATTTCCCCTTGGAATTTGGCTCAGAAAAGAAGCAAGAACACCAGCCTCAGCTTCTTAATTGGTCACCAATAGCAACTGTGTACAAAGCTCCTACCAAGTCAAGGTACTGCTGTAAGAGAGACAGAAATGTAATGCTGGCTATAGTTGCCAAAGCCTTGTAGTCTGGTAGGGAGGCAGACTCAAATCTAGAAGACTCATGTGCTGCCTCCTGTGGCTGAGTTGACTATTTAATTCCCCGCTCTGTGGGAGCTGAGGTCCTCCCTTCACATAAGCAGCAGGGAGCCTTGAGAGCTCCTGCCTCAGCTGGTCATGTGATACCAGCTAGAAGAACAGGGGAGGAGAACTGTGGGGGCCACAGCATGCTGCAGGGCCTCCAGGACTTCCCGTTCAGAAGGAGGAGCCTCAGCACTCCAGCCTCCACATGTGCTTGAGCACATAGGAGTGGCCCAACACCTGTACTCAAAACAAAGCTCCATCATTCCTGGCTTCTCCTTCTTTACTCCCCACCAGGTTCCACTCCTTGGACCTCCCGCAGGGCCGTCTCACAGCATTGTGAACGTGAGGCCATAGCAGGCTGCTGTTTTTGATTGTTTTGCTCTCTTAAAATACAGCAAATAGTTTTGGTCCTAGGCAGCCTCATTTGATGCTTGGGCAACCTTTCTCTGCCCTAATTCAAACACCAAGTTGGGTTGTTTGTTTCTTACCAGAAGTCTATAAAAATATACCACGTCCCCATGGTCAAAATTGTGCAAGAATTAGATGACTTCTTCATGTTTTTACTGTTAGACACTGGTTGGTGTTAAGATGACCTGTTTGAAATTTCCAAGTTCTTATAATCTGGATTATTTTAGTACAAGCCTGTTTCCCACAGAAAATCTATTGTTCGGTATAGAATTTATTTTCTAGGTCTTCTTATTTGGGAAATGCTGTTTGAATTTGAACTTATGAATGTATTATCTATTCAGCTCCTCACTTGCAAAGAGTTCTAAGTGGGTAAGGCAGAGAGTGAGTGTTCTACGGATGTCTGGCTTGTTAAATACTCACTTCATGCTGTGCTCATGCTTGAGGTATTGCATGACCTTCATTTATTCTGCATGACAATGTGTGAGGTCGGAGTATTATTTTTACCACTATTCACATGAGTGAAATCTCAGAGCTCACAAGGATAGCATAGCAGTTTGGAAGAGATGTTCATGTTTGTAAAGGTCCAGAGATAGGAATGCATGGGGGTTTGTTAGTGGTCTGATTTTGTGATGAAAAGCAGCCTTTTTTCCAGTGGGGCATTGACACCCTGATTCCATCACCCTTATCTCCCCTAGACCTTCTCCTTCTGCAGTGAAGTTGACCTGCCTAACTCTAGCCATTTCAGTAGGAGTATCCTTCAGACTCCAAATCTTGGAACCACAGTATGGAATGATTTCTCTTCTCCTTTCCTCCACACTTCTCTGCGCTGGTTAGGTTCCCTTCAAAGCCATCTGTCATTGGGTTCAGTGTCACGTGCTTTGGTGGTAGGGCCTTATAAAATGGCATCCTGACCTGGGGGGTGTTAAAAGCAGTCCCATTCTGTGCCCACTTCCCCTGATCTGCCCCATGCCTCCAGAGGGGCAGGCCACAGACATGTCTCAGAACAAATCTGTCACCTTGGGAGGATTTGCATGCAGAAGGGCACGATGGGATTTCCCCCTCTGTAGTCTATTATATGGGCATGTGTGCACACAAACAGACCCCATTTTCTGCTATGCTGAGAAATGTCAAAGGGTGACAACATCAGAAGCAGGACCTTTTAGGGCTCTTGACTATGCTTCCCAAATTCCTTCAGGCTCCTATTTGGGGAAAGAGAACCTTGTGGGAAAATGTGCCCTGAATGTGAGTATGAATGTGAATGCTACCGGCACTAGTGTCTGAATCTCTGCTTTGCTATCTCTCTCTCTCTCTCTCTCTCTATCTTTTGAGACAGTCTTGCTCTGTCACCCAGGCTGGAGTACAGTGGCGCAATCTTGGCTCACTGCAAGCTCTGCCTCCCTGGTTCAGGCCATTCTCCTGCCTCAGCCTCCCGAGTAGCTGGGACTACAGGCACCTGCTACCATGCCTGGCTAATTTTTTTTTTTTTTTTTTTTTTTGTATTTTTAGTAGAGACGGGGTTTCACTATGTTAGCCAGGATGGTCTCGATCTCCTGACCTCGTGATCCGCCTGCCTCAGCCTCCCAAAGTGCTGGGATTACAGGCGTGGGCCACTGTGCCCGGCCTGCTCTGCTCTTTAAAAAGCAGACCAATTTTACTTTCCCACGACTAATGTGATAACCATGCTACAAATTCTTCTCCACAGCTACTTAAGCCACCTCTTGGCAAAAGTAGAAAAATGAGGTTTTAGAATTTGCTTTTACCCAAAGACACTTTTTGAATTAGTTTCACAGGAAAGAATCTGTCTATTCTGGAGAAGTCACCTCCAAATGGGCTTGACCTTTGTCTGTTCACCCTGCCAAGTTTTCTCGGTAAGACCCCCACTGTGTACGGACTGTCAGATAAATGGGTGGTTTCTGCTGGAGTCATTGGGGGTTTTCACATCATTACACAAGATTAAAAAAACAAAACAAAACAAATACAAGATGATATATGCTGACCCTCTCAGGAATTTGTTCTTGTCAGGATTCTAATATCCCTTGAGATAGAAAATTGGATTAATGAGTCTTAGCTATGTACATATTCCATTATGGGTGATAAGCTCAGGTATATTGACACAGAAAGTCCCTCTTGCAGATAGATCTGAGAGACCCACGAAGGTCTCTCTCTTCTTCCTCTATCCTGGATACTTACAATCTGGGCACAGCAGGCTTAACTAGCTTGTAAATTATGTCTCAGGGCACTTTTAAAACAAAACTCCAAATCTTGATGCCGTAAGATTTCCACTCCCGGACTAGCAAAGGTATGTGTGTGAACATGAATGTCTTTAGGCCATAGCCCCGCTTGGCACCACATGGCCAAGGAAAATAGGCTCAGTGAGTGTCTTAGGCTGTTTTTGCATTGCTATAAAGAAGTACCTCTGAGACTGGGTAATTTATAGAGAAAGAGGTTTACTTGGCTCATGGTTCTGTGGGCTATACAGGAAGCATAGTGCTGGCATTTGCTTCTGGGGAGGCCTCGGAAAGCATTTTACTCATAATATAAGATGAAGTGGGATCAAGCACATCCCATGGAAAAAACCAGAATAAATCAAGAAAAGCGGGGGTGTGGGAGGAGGGAGAAGAGAGGTGCCACACACTTTTAAATGACCAGATCTTGCAAGAAGTCCATATCATGAAGACAGCCCAAAGCCATGAGGGATACACCTCCATGATCCAAACACCTCCCACCAGGCCCCGTTGTCAGCACTGGGGATTGCAATTCAACACAGATTTGGGCAAGGACAAATATCCAAACTATATCAACAAGGAAGGAGATAGTCAGAGCCATCTCTGCTACCCTGATGCACCCCACTGTTTCCACTACCTGCAGATCTCTGCTGACCCAGCTCCCAAGGCAAGCTCTCAAAAAAACTGTAACTCCTGGTGATAACACTCTTAGCAATACTAGCAGTAGATGCAGTGAAAAAGAGAAGCATTTCATATTTCACAAAGTATTTTGACTGGAATTTATGTCTACAGATCCAGGTATCCCATGTCTAGAGAGAGTACAAATATTTCTGCTTCATTTAGTTGAATTCTGAAAGTATTTATGGGGGATGCAGAGAGGAAAAATTCATTAGTTTCACAGGTGTTAGAGAATGAGAATTTCTGGAGGGAGAGGTGGGCATTTGGACTACACATAGATCGTAGATATGAATAAAAAAATGTTTTCTAGGCAAACAATTCCCAGACTGGGTTCCTCAGAGCTGCAAGCTACCAATTATGTCCTGTACACAAAAAATGTGTGGTCATGTAAATTGGGGAACCTCCAGGTTAAGCAAATTTAAATAAACTCTTTAACACGAGGCTGCAGTCCAAGTCAACAAAGTAAGTTTGCCAAGCGAATGTTACCATGAAAGACTTTTCAGGAAATATCCATATACTCGAGACTCTGAGATAAGCTGTTCTGATCTCTAGCAATCTTTTCTGAGTCTCATTGGAGTGTTTTTGTCTTATACCATATATATTCAAGATCTTAGGCCAAAAAGAAACTTTAAAAAAAGTCACAAAATGATGGATACAATGTTAATTGTAGAAAATTAGAAAACATCTATAGGCAAAAGGCGAAAAAGAACCATGCTTGTCTCATGCAACAGACTCATTGTTAACCTTTTATTATATACCTTCCCCGTCTCTCTTTCTCTCTCTTTCTTTCTCCCTTTCTCCCTCCCATTCACTCCACACATCCACATTATTCATTTCATGTTACAAAAGTGAGGTCAAACTATAGATGCTTTTGTAAGCTGCTTTTTTCCATTTAATGTATCATAAACATTTTCCATGTCATAATATTATCCTTTGGCATAATTTTTAATGCTGTCTTAGTTTTCCAACATATTTATGAACCGCAATTTAACCCCTAATATTAGACATTATTTCTAGGTTATTTTTTCTGTGATAAGCCTTATAGTTGTAAGAGCACAACAACATCTTTGCACCCACCTGTGCTTATTCGACTTAAGTCTTACAGAAAATCTAATGGGTCGTAATTTTCAGTGTTTGTCCCTCATCTTGAGGCAGAACCCTAATTAGAATTAGCTCTTGGATCATCAGAAACATGCCTCTAACTATTAGATTAACTGTTATAGAACCTTCTGGCTGAGGGGATGGGACCTGGAATCAGACAGCCTTGGAGCAAACTTTGACCCTACTATATATTTCACTGAATTTGAGTTGGTTATGTCACTTCCCCAAACCTCAGTCTCCACAGCTATAAAATGGGAATGATAATAGTGCCTGCCTCAAAGAGTTGTGAGAATTAATGAGTCTGTCACTTGGAATTGTGTTTGTGGGGGAGGATGACAGGGAGAAGAAAGGGAAGAATTATGTACCGAGACCAACATAATCTCTGCATGCCCAAAGTGCTTCTTTCTTCAGCTCATCCTCATTTTCTGGCAATTAGAACCTCTTTAAATGGTGAGAATGCAGGATACAACAGGACAGACATGACTGTGGCCATGATCTGAATGTGACTCCCAGTTCTACCACTTATTAGCTCCTCGACTTAGACATGCTTTATAACTTCTTCAGGTTCACAGTCTGGAAAACGGATATGAATTAAAATCCCTGCCTCATGGAGAGTTCGTGTGCTGATTCAATGAGATCACATTTGGGTGTCTAGTATCTGTCCTACAACAAGCAGTCAGTGGCAGCTGGATAAAAGTCACTTGAAATAATAATTTCAGTGGATTTTCTCCAGGATTAAATGGAAAAAGCAATACATGAAGGCAAAGTGCTAACATAGTTATTGACAACAGTAGATGTTTAATATGTGGCAGCTCTCGGGACTCCTGGTGTTGTTGATGAACACGACAAGCTGAACTGCACTGGTGCCACTTGGACCCTTGCAGTCAACTGTTGGCAGTTTGAGCACTGCAAGCTAGTGGACCCCTTAGGTGCAGCACCTGCAGACAAATGAACCATCTTGACTTTGGTCTACAAATTGGAAACTGCTTACACCCAAGTACTCTAATTTGACTTGTCTAGGAGTTTTAAAGTCTGTAACGGTGCCTTACAAGGTTACTCTTCTGGGGTGATATTTTTAATTACATTATCAATGCAATTTATTGCTGATGCAGTAGATGGGACTGAGGCAACAGGACCTGGTGGAGAATGGAAAAGATACGTAGTAAATTTCAGGGATGCTTTAACCATTGCAATGCTTTGTGAACACAAGGCATGTCTAGAATTCTGTCTCTGGGCTTCAGGAGAAAAACATGCTGGGAAATTGTATAAAGCATGAGGAGTCACTGTGGAATTCAGTCTGAAACGTACAACCTCATCACACTATGAATTTAATCTCTAGACACGTTATGGGGTATAATTCCTGGGAGTCCTTAGAGATGCCGTAATACCACCTAAAATTAACCCTGTTCAAATTCTTGTTTGTGCCTGTGCTCCACATTATAAACCATTATTTTCCATTCATATCCGAGCTCAACTGTTCTCACAAACCAGTAATTCTGTATTCCTTTCAGAATGACTCGATTGCACTAAAGTTTCTTTGGAAGGTATCTTTGTTTTCTTCAATGCTCTGAAGTGTGAAGTCTATATAATTTGCTAAATGCATCCATGTTTACATATGCATAAGCCAGTTACCTCCAAATCACCATCTCCTGCCTGCGCTATTGGCTGGATGCTTAAAGAAAATGAAGCTTAATTTTCTGTAAGCAGCATTCCATGGTTTTCAAATAAGCTTGTGGAGACACAGATAAACTAAATTACTTAGTGTTAACTATCTAGACAGGAATGAGAAGCCAGTGCAAAACAAGCCAGGTGTGCAATCGTTCTAGCATCCCTCAATCACAATAGGTGAAGAAACATGAAAATGACATTCCAGGGACCTCAGGCTGCTGCCAAGCTAAGCTGAGGTTTGAGGTGTTATCAGGGTGGGATAGCAACAATCTATAAACCCAGAGACCCAATTTTGGCATATGGAACCTGGTAATTCCTGTTCTCAGGCAAGGGATGTTGGCGTGATATCTGTGGTAGAAGAATTAGGTCATATTTTTCATAAATTAGTCAGCATGGGTGAACTTAAGAGCACAGATTTGAGTTATTTTGTCCTGGTGTCAAATGCTCACTTTGGCCTTTATGTGTGTGCTGGCGAGAGAGCTGGAGGCTGGAGTGAGCAAGCCCCCTAGCCTGTTTAGGGACCTTGGTATTCTCAGGTGTGTAGTAGAGATCATAGTGTCACCCTCCCAGGGCATCCTGAGGCTTCACTGAGACAATGTATGTCCTTTTATCTATGCTACATCATAGTGTCCCACACACATGCATTTCTCCCTGCCCCTCTCTTCCCCTCAAGTCCATTTTCTGTTTGGCTGGAAGTTATCCCTCTCCATGGTGGCTCTATCTCTCCATAACATCCTCAAAGGTATATGCTGGCCCTGACCTGTTTGGCATGTTTATTCCTGGTGCTCTTACGGTAATTGGAGCAGCGTTTTCACCTAAGTATTCACATTCTTCCCTTTATACCTCCTGTAAACACATATTGATGCCGACTTTTGGCCAGGTGCTCTACTGGGAACTCGGGTGAGTATAGATGTGACTACTGCAGAATTCTTACTGCGTCTGACATCAGAGTCCAAAAGAGACAGCAGGTTGTGATACGGCATGGAAAAGTGGAACTGCATGAATAGGGCGCTGGGGACACCCCACGGAGGGGGAAGTAGACTCTTCTTGGATGCGTGTTGGGAGAAGATTCCCCAGGTGAACACATATTTGAACGAAACCTTGGTTCTCCAGGAATGAGGATTCTGAGAGAGAGAGGGCCTGTGTCTTCCTTGTTAAAATTCCACCAACACAGTGGAGGGAAAGCATTCTCCTTTTACAAATTAGGAGAGGGGAGACCAAGCACCAGGCAAGGGCTGTGTCTTAATCATCTTTGTATCCCCCAGAGTGTCTGACTTAGGGAGTGCTGGAATTGAATTTAGACCTGCCCAAGGTCACAGGGCACAAGGGAGAACAGCACACAGATTGTGTTGATTAAAAAATCCTGCATTTAGGAATTATTTTCTCCCTTTTGGTTTAAAAGAAAAATGTTAGTTTGTAGCATGAGAACAAATGAATTGGTGCAAACTGTCTTGGGTTATAGCTAACAAGTCTCTTACGTTCATTTCACTCAAGCTTTCTCCCACCTCAGGGCTACTACCCTGCACTGCCTTTGCTCACTCACTTATATGTATTTATATTCTGTGTATGCTTGAAGAGGCTCTTGATGCACATAGAAACAAATGCAAATGCAGATTATCTCTCTCCCTTTTAACACATATATAGCATAGAATATACACTATTCTGCACTTTAAGTTGACTTCTCTTGGAGATCTTTGCATCTCATACAAGTAGCTTTATAGTTTTCCACTGGTGGATATACTATAACTGATTTAACCATGGACATTTGAATGTTTCCAGCCTTTTGCTATTTCAAATAATGCTGTTATGGATAGCCTTATACATGCAACTTCTAATGTATTTACATGCATATCCGTAGGTGTTAGTCCCAAAGTGAAATTTTGGGGTCAAAATATCTAGCAACCTTTCTGAATCACTTTGCCATTGTTATATTTCTTATAAAACTCAATATAGAGTTAGGCTTCTCTTTGTGACCTGGTCTGAAAATAAAATCTTATTCTTTTGAGAGGTGAATTTTAACTCATTTAGATTTATTGAAGTAAAAAGTTATGTTTAGTCAGCTCTGTTATTTTTCCATATTTTCCTTTATGTTTTTAAATATTGTGTTGTAGGGCATGTGTGTGTATCATTCTTCTGATATTCAGGAATGTTCTCACTTAAAACAGTGTGATAAAATTAATATGATTCTTCTCTCTCTTCCCTTCTCCCCCAGTTTAGCCTCCTCTTCATTTCTCCTGACACTCGATCATAGTTGATATGATCATCCTCTTAGGGTTTAACCTTTGTTCAGTGAAATATGTTCAATCTTATATTACTCAGCTTCTAATTCTGTCATTTGACTCCAACTATTATGTTTAAGGCAATCAGTAAACTTGTTGTACTTTGCATCTTCTTCTTCCCTTCCCCTCTTTGTTGTTGTTGTTTGTATCATTTCTTCATTGTCAGGACATGTAGCATTTGCCTTCTTATCTGTCACTCCAGTCTCCATAGTTGTCTAGAGTTCTCTAGTATTTCCTTTGGAAGGGCTCATGAGAACAGTAGTTCCTGGTTAACTGTACAGAACTGGTTTTCTGTAGTATTTATGATTGATAGAGAGCACAATTTGATGTAAAATCCTTGGTTCAACTTTCTTTTCTTGGCTGTTTTAAGGATAATGTTCTATTGACTTCCTCCTTTGAATATTGCTGTGCTGAAATCTGAGGACAGACTTATTCCTTTTTTCTCTCATAAGTTACTTGGATATCTTTTCTGCTACTGTGTGGATGTGTGTGTGTGTGTGTGTGTGTGTGTGTGTGTATATATATATATAAAATACTTTTATATATATATAAAAAATACTTTTATATATATATATATATATATATATATATATATATATAAATACTTTAAGTTCTGGGATACATGTACGGAACAGGTATACATGTGCCGTGGTGGTTTGCTGCACCCATCAACCTGTCATCTACATTAGGTATTTCTCCTAATGCTATCCTTCCCCTTGCCCCCCACCCCCCGATAAGCCCCAGTGTGTGATGTTGCCTTCCCTGTCCCCATATGTTCCCATTTTTCAACTCCCACTTATGAGTGAGAACATACAGTGTTTGGTTTTCTGTTCCTGTGTTAGTTTGCTGAGAATGATGGTTTCCAGCTTCATCCATGTCCCCACAAAGGACATGAACTCATCCTTTTTGATGGCTGCATAGTATTCCGTGGTGTATATGTGACACATTTTCTTTTCCAGTCTATCACTGATGGACATTTGGGTTGGTTCCAAGTCTTTGCTATTGTGAATGGTGCCACAATAAACATACATGTGCCTGTGTCTTTATAGTAGAATGATTTATAATCCTTTGGGTATATACTCAGTAATGAGATTGCTGGGTCAAATGGTATTTCTAGTTCTAAATCCTTGAGGAATTGCCAAATTATCCTTCACAATGATTGAATTACCAACAGTGTAAAAGTGTTCCTGTTTCTCCACATCCTCTCCAGCATCTTTTGTTTCCTGACTTTTTAATGAGCACCATTCTAACTGGCATGAGATGGTATCTCATTATGGTTTTGATTTGCATTTCTCTAATGACCAGTGATGATGAGCTTTTTTCATGTTTTTTGGCCACATAAATGTCTTCCTTTGAAAACTGTTCATATCCTTTGCCGACTTTTTAATGGGGTTTTTCCTCATAAATTTGTTTATGTTTCTTTTAGATGCTGGATATTAGCCCTTTGTCAGATTGATAGATTGCAAACATTTTCTCCCATTCTGTATATTTCCCATTCACTCTGATGATAGGTTTTTTGGTTTGTGTTTTTTTTTTTTTTGCTGAGCAGAAGCTCTTTAGTTTAATTAGATCCCAGTTGTCAATTTTGGCTTTTGTTGCAATTGCTTTTGATGTTTTAGTCATGAAGTCTTTGCCCATGCCTATGTCCTGAATGGTATTGCCTAGGTTTTCTTCTAGGGTTTTTATGGTTTTAGGTCTTATATTTAAATCTTTAATTCATTTTGAGTTAATTTTTGTATAAGGTATAAGAAAAGGGTCCAGCTTTCTGAGTATGGCTAGCCAGTTTTCCCAGCACCATTTATTAAATAGGGAATCCTTTCCCCACTGCTTGTTTTTGGTGGTTCAACATATGCAAATCAATAAACATAATCCATCACATAAAGAGAACCACTGACAAAAACCACATGATTATCTCAATAGATGCAGAAAAGGCCTTAAATAAAATTCAACAACACTTCATACTAAAAGCACTCAATAAACTAGGTATTGATGGAACATATCTCAAAATAATAAGAGCTATTTATGACAAACCCACAGAAAATATCATACTGGATGGGCAAAAGCTGGAAGCATTCCCTTTGGAAACTGGCATAAGACAAGGATGCCCTATCTCACCACTTGTATTCAACACAGTATTGGAAATTCTGCCCAGGCAATTAGGCAAGAGAGAGAAAAAAAGGGTATTCAAATAGGCAGAGAGGAAGTCAAATTGTCTGTTTGCAGATGACATGATTGTATATTTAGAAAACCCCATCATCTCATCCCCAAATCTCCTTAAGCTGATAAGCAACTTCAGCAAAGTCACAGGATACAAAATCAATGTGCAAAAATCACAAGCATTCAAATATACAATAATAGCCAAATCATGAGCAAACTCCCATTCACAATTGCTACAAAGAGAATAAAATACCCAGGAATACAACTTACAAGGGATGTGAAGTATCTCTTCAAGGAGAACTATAAACCTCTGCTCAAGGGATTAAGAGAGGACACAAACAAATGGAAGAACATTCCATGCTCATGGATAAGAAGAACAAATATCGTGAAAATAGCCATACTGCCCAAAGTAATTTATAGATTCAATGCCATCCCCATCAAGCTACCAATGACTTTCTTCATAGAATTAGAAAAAACTACTTTAAATTTCATATGGAACCAAAAAAGAGCCCATATAGCCACAACAATCCTAAGCAAAAAGAACAAAGCTGGGAGCATCATGCTACCTGACTTCAAACTATACTACAAGGTTACAGTAACCAAAACAGCATGTTACTGGTACCAAAACAGACATATAGACCAATGGAACGGAACAGAGGCCTCAGAAATAACACCACACATCTACAACCATCTGATCTTTGACAAACCTGATATTTCTTCACTTTTAAAACCCAGTAACTCTATTTAGGTAGATCTTAGTATTGACCGTTCTTGGTCCATTTTCCCTAGCTTATGCTGTGCCTTTTAAACATGTAAATTCAACCCTTATTTCTGGAGTGGTTTAACGAATTGTATTTTAAGTTATGTCCTGTTTCATTGTTGTCTTTTGTTTCTTCAGAGGCTTCAGTTATCCACATATAGGGTTTCCTTTGCCTCTTCTCTCTAGTTGTATGTTACTCTGTAACCTTCTGTAATTCCTTCTTTATTTCCTCTTTATATTGTTCACTCTTCTCATTTCTGGCATCCTTCTCTCTTGTATTTTTCCACAGTGTCTGTTCTCCCTTGTGCTTCTCCACTTTGGCTTCATTTTCCCCTAGGTTCTAAATGCTTCCATGCCATTTCCTCATTGACTCCTTATCTCTCCCCTGAGTTCTTGAATACTGCTTTGTTGTCTTTCTTTACAAAGGTGATTGTTTCATTTTAATCCATGGTTTTACACTTGGCCTACATGCTCATCTTCTCCATCTTTCTGCTAAGTGTTCTGTGGTAAGTTTTACTATTTTTCTTTCTTTCAAAACCTAGAACATAGATGCAATGCTGCTCTTTTGCAACTCATTTTAAAAATCAACTTGCCAGCCCCTTAAAAAAAGCTATTATTGGAATAAGTTAGATGTTACTGGCCTACCTATTCAAAAGGACGCCCTGCAGATGGAAGGGGAAGAACCAGGCTATCTTTATAGATTCACACTCCAAAGGCACTTGCTTCAGGGATTTACCAGTGACAGATGGCCCCCTATAAAAATGGCTCCTCTGTATGGTCCTGTCTTTTCTGTTTCTATGAAACAGATCAGGTCCAGGGTTTCTCTTACCAGCTGTGCTCACTCTGTCTCTAATTTTTTTTTTTTTTTTTTTGCCAGACCCAAGTTGTACTTTATGGTGAGCCTCTTGCTTACAGGAAAAATAATTTTGCAGACCCCTTCTGAGATCTGCTGCCTCTAGGCCACTTTGCTCTTTTCTTCCTTCCCTTGTTTTACTTTCCTGTGCAGCTTCTGTTTAATCTGTGCACTCTCCCTTCTTCCATATCCCTTAGTTCTTGCTGAACAAGAAGTCTATCACTTCAGAAGGAGCTCTTTGCCTATAGGAAGTCTATTTTTGCTGGGTCATTGTGTTTTTGTTGGTCCACCTGAACCTTTTAACTTCCATCTGGGTGGCCTCTGTTGTACTGTTCAAGCCTGGGGATATATCTCCTAGTTTTACTGAAAATAAAATTTAGGGTTTTCTTCCTGGGTACATTGTTGTTTACATATGACATTCAGGAGGGGAAGAGAGAAATTACTAGCTATGTCATGCTGCATTGTTAGATACTGGATCTCTAAATAGGCAATTTAGATCAAATACAGCAGTTTTACTAGAAATAGAGATAATAATAATAGCAAACATTTCATCACTGTGCTGGTCACATGATCCTCTCTGAGCCCAGAGGAGGTCACTTGAGGCTTGAATGCCAGCTACTTTTCATGCCAAGTCACTATACCTAATCATGCCCTCAGGAGAAGGGGAGATGATTGAGAGAGTTGCATGACCTGAAGGGTGAGAAGAGTAGTAAGCCATACACCCAAACAAGCAGGATTTGGAATAGCCTAAAATGCCTTTATGGTTTCAAGAGGTAGTTTGTCTCTAGATCCTCATTTATCTATCTTCCTCCTTCATCAGCTTATTCACTGGAAGCACTATAATGCAGGTGTACTGCTGCATCTGGTCCAGGTATCTCCAGGATTATTCTGTTCTGGTCTCAATTCCAAGTGGGAATTTTCAACTCCAGCTCAATGTCCACCATCTTACCTTAGACTCTGGCACCCTTGGAGATGTTGCTGGACCTCTGTTGCAGGAAAGAGTCAATGCTACCACCCTTCCATCAGTACATATCCCCATGGCACCATCCACTCTAAACCAGGGCAATGGTGGAGTAGTGGGGGGGGAATTAAGAGGAACTCATGGTTCTCTGCATTCATTTTAAGTCTATGCCTGATCCTCCCCATGTAATCTGTGAATGAAAGTGTATCAATGTTCTCCTCCCACTCCCAAATGAAAGAGCCACTCCTAGGTTCCAGACACCTCCGAAGATTCCTATCACCTTCAGGATCTGATCTCAAATCCCAAGCTTGGTCCTCTACCAATTGTGGCTTTCTGCTCCATTAAATAACAATTTAAGTTGTTTAAGTATAAAAACATACATGCATATTTTGATACTTTTGGGATTTAAAAATATAGAAACTAAAATTTTTCAATAATACTTAGATTTGGTTTTTGAATTTGAGCAGATCAAACTGGACACAAATTGCTCATTAGAAATACAGACTTGTATATACCCTAAAAAGACATCTTCTGTCAACAACCTCTTACAGATATAAGTTCATATATCAGCCCTGGAACAAGCAGTGCTACCTTTGTCAGAAGTCATCCCTTGAGATGTATATATGCATGTATATTATGAAATATAGTGGAATAGCTTAAACAGATATGCAGAACATATATGCATATTTATACAACTTATGATTTATTTATTTATTTTTGAGATGGAGTCTCATTCTGTCACCCAGGCTGGAGTGCAGTGGTGCCATCTTGGCTCACTGCAACCTCCGCCTCCTGGGTTCAAGTGATTCTCCTGCCTCAGTCACCTGAGTAGCTGGGATTACAGGCGTGTGCCACCATGCCTGGCTAATTTTTTGTATTTTGAGTAGAGACAAAGTTTCACCATGTTGGCCAGGCTAGTCTCGACTTCCTGGCCTCAGGTGATCTACCCTCCTCAGCCTTCTAAAGTGCTGGGACTACAGGCATGGGCCACTGCACCTGGCCCCAACTTATGATTTTATATACGTTGATGATTTAGAAATGGTATATTTAATTTGAGCAGAGCATTAAAAAATCACTTTATTCAAAGTGGGCTCCTCATTATTTCTAAGGCCTGCCTAGAATGTCTTCTTCCTAAGTCCTCCCTGCATATGAGCCTCAGCTCAATTCTTGCCTTCTCCAGGAAGCCTTCACTGACTGCTATTGGCCAGTTGAGCTTATACATTAACAAAAGGCAAAATGACTCTCAGACACTCAGTCTGGCTCTCCACAGTGGGAAAGCCCATGAAGGAATTAGGCATCATCACCTAGCCCCTTTCCCAGGACTCTGTTCTTCCCCTCCCCACAACGGCTCTCTCAGTAGTCCAGGTTGAGCCTGTTTTGCACCCCCATCTCAGAGCATTTGCCATTGCTGATTTTAGGTGAGAACAGCAGTTGTCATTTCTGCAGCTTAGTCTTTATTAGTTGAGGGCCTAAAAAGTCTGGTTGGCCGTGAAATCCTTCAGTAAAACTGCTGGTATGATGCTGCTAATCGATTTCAGGTCTCCCATGTAGGAAAATGCTCACCCACTGGCTAGGGAACACAATTAAAGCCAGACTTGGCATTTTAAACCAATATTTTACATATTCAATAATTTTTTTTTTTTTTTTTGCCCCAGAGCGTGAAAATGGCTGTGGATTTTATCAGAAGCCTTAAAAGCTTATTTCGTCTAGCTAACTTCCCTGATCTAGATTATTCAGGGAGAAAAAAAATAAGCGTTATTCCACTCATGCACATTTACAGATGTTATACAAGTTCTAAATGTGTTTCTTTTTCCACATGAAAGATTATCATTAGAATCAAGGGAAACATTAAAGTCTCCTCAAATCAGCTTACCTAGAATAGTCTTAATGGGTTTAATAGGGAAATTTATCCATCTTTGCTTGTAGATTGTAGCATTAATTAGTATAACTCATCTTTTTCCAAGTTTAATGTCAGTATTTTAAACTCTTCCAAAGATTGCTTTTTAAAGACTTTATTAGCAAGTTCCTGAATAATGACACCTAATTCCTTTGCTCATGCCTGTTTTTACATAAAATGATGCATTCTCTAAGGATAAGAGAACACGCATATATATTGATGTTTTAGGCAGTGAAAAGTAAAAGCTGGAATTACATATAACGCAATTTAATTTGAGCAGGCATAACCTGGCTCAAAGATCTCTGTTAGATGATCTCCAATTAGAAAGGCAATTCACCTTGTATATGTTTTTTAAATCCCCTCAGTAAGCTCCTATTGTGTTTTCTATTACAAAACTGCTTATGGCAAGGAGCCTATTATCTATCAGCCTCTCAAGGGTAAGTGTTCCCAGCCTCTGATGTTCTTTGGAAGAGACTAAATAGTGGCTGCCTGTCAGTATTTGAAAGCAAAATGCTCACCACAATCATTATTCCCATTTTACAGATGAAAAAGCAGGGGATCAGAGAAGAGCAGGAGCTTGCGTGAAGAGCAATAACTTGTACACTGAGGGCTGTGAGAGCTGGAAGTCTGAGGGAGTGTCGGTCCCAACCTTGCACTCAAGTGCATGATCTGTATCTTGTGGAGGAGGTGCTCAGCATGCCTAGTGGAAGAGCAGACACAGATGCCTTTGGGGAAAATGGGGTTGTCACAGATGAGCAGATGAGTGAACCTCTAGTTGAGAGAGCTGGGCTTGAATTCTAGTTTTGCCGTTTACCATCCGTAGGACTTGGGAGATATCATCCACCTTCTCTGAAAAGCAGTAGAAAAGATTCCTATCTTGCTGGATGGCTTCATGTGGTGGTTTCGTGTGAAAACATCACATGCATGATCTTGATTCCCATACTTTTCTATTTGATGGATCACCATGCTGCTCTGGGTCCACAAACACAAATCAGATCACAACCAACAGCTACTGAGTATGGCCTGGCGCTACCACACGGCAAGCCTGGTGCTGAGCACTTAAGTGCATTCTATTATAGTTTCATTCTCCCCGTGATCCTAATACTAGTTCTGTTATCACCTTCATTCTAGAGATGAGGAAACTGAAGATTAAAAAGTAACATATCCATAGTCTCAGTGAGGATGGCACCACTGGGATCTGCATTCAGCCCTGTCTGACTCCAGAGTCTACTTTTTGTTTTTATCTTTTATTTATTTTTTGAGATGGAGTTTCCCTTTGTCTTCTAGGCTGGAGTGCAGTGGCATGATCTTGGCTCACTGTAAACTCAGCCTTCACAGTAGCTGGGATTACAGGTGCCTGCCACCACGCCCAGATGATTTTTGTATTTTTAGTAGAGACAGGGTTTGGTTTTTTTGGTTTTTTTTTGTTTTTTGTTTTTTGTTTTTTTTGAGACGGAGTCTCGCTCTCTTGCCCAGGCTGGAGTGCAGTGGCCGGATCTCAGCTCACTGCAAGCTCCGCCTCCTGGGTTCACGCCATTCTCCGGCCTCAGCCTCCCGAGTAGCTGAGACTACAGGCGCCCGCCACCTCGCCCGGCTAGTTTTTTGTATTTCTTAGTAGAGACGGGGTTTCACCGTGTTAGCCAGGATGGTCTCAAACTCCTGACCTCAAGTGATTCGGTCTCCCAAAGTGCTGGGATTACAGGCATGAGCCGCCATGCTTTTAAGCTTTTAAAGCAGAATGACTGTGTGAAGCAGAATCAACCTTCACCTGTTTGCATTCAAGTTTATTGGGGCCCATGTTCCTAAGGGAATTGTAGACTCACTCTTTCTCCACATTCATGCTCCCATGGCATGCAGCATCTTCTCCTTGGTGTTCCTACACGTTTTTTCCAGCACTGGGGCACCTTCTCTTTGCTTAGATATTGAATGACAGGAGGGACCTGTCATTCATTGTTGGTGAGGAGGAGCCTACCGTCCTGTACTGGGAGACAGAAACTTGCTGTTGAAGGCGTCCAGCAGCCTGAGAACACCATGATGCAGGGAAAAGACCCAACCCAGGCAAGGCAGTTCAGGAAGGCACCCTTGTGTTTGCTTGAACCCAGACTCTGGAAAGTATTATTTCATCTCAACTCATCTCTGCTCTAAGGAAGGCTCAGCTGGACCTTCTACAGGAGCTACTAATTGCAAACACTCTCAGCACATTGATCCAGGGCTGCTCTGATTAAGTAATTATTCACAACAGCACCTAGGAGGGCTGAAGGAGATTAGTTTGAAAGAATCAGCATCAGGTCTCCATTTCTGAGAGGCCTCCCAGCCTGCTCCCAAAGAGAACTTGAGTTTCGCCCAACTCCTTAATCACCTTTGGAGGCACTAAAGTTTAAATTAAATTCTGATTGTCTTCATATTCACTTCTGCTAAAGCCCTGAGATTGCATTGGTGAGGTTTGCCTGAGAGAGGGGGGCTGGTCCTGTGACAGAAGGGGAGGAGTGGGGTAGGGTTATTTTTATCCTTTGGTTCTTTAGCTGAAAGATTTCATGCATTACAAGAATATACCAGTAATTGGTTCTCCAGCAGAGGTTTACAGATATTCTCTGATGCCTGTGTGTCAGATTTGCCATTTTCGGACATCCCCAATTGGGTGTTCAAATGTGGCTTCAGTTAGGATTTCTAACAGAGACACGCTCACTCACACTTGCTCGCTACTTCTTACTCTATTAGATAGTAACACTATAGCTTTGAATAAAGGATTTCTATCCTGTCTCCCTTTCCATTTTTTATCTCATCTCCCAAATGTTTTTTTATCTCATGATTGTTTCCTTGTCTTCCCCTTTTTTGTCAAATCCTCAGAAAGGGCTTTTTAGACTGTCATTCAGCCCCTGAAGTCATCAATGAGCTGAAACCATCATGGAACGCCAGTTATAGCCTTTGGGAGCATTTTTCAAAGACGCTTGTATTTCCTAGCTCCTGTCTCTCCACTTTCAAAACCAATACCTATTTTGAAACTTCCTCACTAGCTCTTCACTAGCCCCTGGCTTTGTCTGAGGGAAGACACAGGGGCCAGGGAGAAGGGGACAATGGGGTCCCAGGGTACAGGCAGAGCCAGACCACTGGCACTCATCCAGGTAAGAAGCAATCCCTCTTTCCTCCAAAGACTACTGTCTGGGGAGTCTAACTGCCACATAAGCAAATACTAATAACTTAGAGCTCCCCTTCCCCCTTACAACCCCACCAAGGCTGCAGTAACCCTGGAGCAGCTTCTCTGTGCTACAGTATTGGCAACAGTGCCTCCTTCTCCCTCCCATCAGCTGCGTTCCTCATGCTGTACTCCAAGCTTTGTTTTAACACTGTCTGCATTCAAATCCAGTCTAGCTTAAAGCCCTTTAAAGCTCCATGCCTTGGGTGGAGGTGGCAAAGGTGGCCAGGTGGAGAGCGATCACATTTTCTTCCCAGGGCTATGTACTTTCCATGGAGACTGAATGTGCCTTATTTACACTTGCTTATTGCATTTTGTTCATATTTTCCAAACAGACAGGAAAAGTCCACCGGGAGAGCACCAAATTACCTGGGCCCTTCTCTGCCTGAGTGCTGTGCTTTCCTGGGGGAGGGAGCTGTCTTTTTCCACATTTTGGAGTAATGTGCAATGGCACTATACTTTTCTCTAATGAAGCCCCAGTGGCCACATGTGACACAGGCAGCAGGCTGTTTGCAGTTCTTCCAAAAGACCATTGTTCTCACACCAAAGCTGACAAAGGCGAGAGCCTACTTGCTTTCCCTCTATCCTATATTGCTCAGCTAGCTACCTCACCTGCATCATTGGCAGAGCTTCCTACACAAGGCAAGGCCTGACATTTTGATTTTTTTCAACCCAGAGTATGGACGAAGTATATGAATTGTTAGGTTAGTATTCACTGCCCACAAGACCAACATACCCAGGAAGTAAGTCCTGCATATGAGGATGGCCCAGCAAGATGACAGCCCGATTCAAATCCTGTCTCTTCCACTTAATAGTTATTCGACGCCGGGAGTCTGTGATGTATTGTTCATTCATTTAAAATATACTTACGGTGATAAATATATTTTTGAACAACTGTTACATACCACCTTAGAGCAAGTGCTAAGAATACAGGTGTGGGAAAGTCAGACCAATCTCCCAATCCTGGAACTTATCCACAGCAGACAGATATTGCAACCTGTATTTCTTGGACTTCTACTGACCCACCTGTAAAATAAGGAGAGATGTTATTCTTTATATCACAAGCGTCTCCTCAGGCTTAAAAAAAAGCATAACCATAAAATTCTAACATATTATGCAGACAGTTGAGATATGAGAAGGGGAATATAAATTTATTGAGTTCCTGCTATATGCCAGTAGCTGTGAGCTATGTTTTACTAATATTGTCTCATCGTATTCCATGTAGTGATGCTATGAGCTAAGTTTTATTACACCATTTTGCAGATGGAAAAATTGAAGTTTACAAAAGGCAGTAAAAGGGTGATTGTATTCAGTCAGTAGGTGTGTATTGAGAACTTTCTTCATGCCAGGAACTGACCGTGTTAGATGCTGGGTCCTCAGTGCTGGGCAGAGTCAGGGCATGTTTTATGTTGTTACGATCTAGGGGAGAAATGGGCACTGAATGAGATGGGTGTTATGAATGCCATCAGAGAAACAAGGCATTAGGAGCACAGAAAAGGGAAAACTCAAGTTTGAGGAGTAGGGAAGTCCTCTAAGAAAATGTCACTCTAAAGCCGAGATCTGATGGAGGAATTGGCATTACAAAGGCAGTGGGAAGAGGTGTTTGTTTCCCAGTGAAAGAGTGTGTCGGAAGGGCAGTAAGGCCAGAGCATGAAGGTTGAGGAGGAATAGATATAGAAGAGAGATTCAGTTTTTCAGTGAGTGTGTCCTGCAGGCCATTTAGCTCACATTATGGAGTTTGGACTTAACCTACAGAATAACTGGAGCCTCTGACATGTCTCAAGCAGGAGGGTGACTTGATCAAATGCCCGTTTTAGAAAGATCACTTTGGTTGCTGGATGGAGAAGGGAACATGGTGGGGAGGGGACAAGATGGGAGACCGATTAGGAGCCTGTTCCAGTTATCCTGGTGGGAGCTAGTGGTAGCATTGGAGACTAGAATAGAGGCAGTGGAGATAAGAAGGAGTGAACTTTTTCACTGTGAACCAGGACAATTTCCAAGTGTTTGCCCTGAGAATATGAGTATCTGCTGGTACTGTTTTCTGACAATGGGAAGAAGCAGATATGAGGCCAGGGAGTGGATTCCAGAGACGTGGCTCACACACCAGCCCTGTTGGAGCAGATGGAGATTGTGTAAAAATGATACGTCACAACCTGTAGAAACAGGAGGGCAAGTGGGGAAACATCATTGAGAAGTAGTGTGTCTGGAGTTGGCTCCTTCCATTGGGTTCGTGGTCTCGCTGACTTCAAGAATGAAGCCATGGACCTTTGCGGTGAGTGTTACAGCTCTTAAAGATGGCATGGACCCAAAGAGTGAGCAGTAGCAAGGTTTATTGTTAAGAGCAAAAGAACAAAGCTTCCACAGTGTGGAAGGGGAACTGAGCGGGTTGTTGCTGCTGGCTGGGTTGGCTAGCTTTTATTCCTTTATTTGTCCCCTCCCATGTTCTGTTTCTGTCCCATCAGAGTGTCCTTTTTTCAATCCTCCCTGTGATAGGCTACTTTTAGGATCCTGCCAATTGGTGCATTTTACAATCCCCTTGCTAGCTACAGAGTGCTGATTGGTGCATTTTATAATCCTCTTGCTAGCTACAGAGTGCTGATTGGTACGTTTTTGCAGAGCACTGATTGGTGCCTTTTACAATCCCCTTGCTAGCTACAGAGCGCTGATTGGTGCATTTTACAATCCTCTTGTAAAACAGAAAAGTTCTCCAAGTCCCCACTCGACTCACAAAGTCTAGCTGGCTTCACCTCTCAGTAGGATGCTGAGGAGAGAACTTGGGAGCACAAGAGCAATGAAAAGCAAGCTGAAACCAGAATGGAGGGTGGAGGGAAGGTAATTGAAAATGGGAGAATTAGAGGGCTAGCTGGCATATGTCCACCCAGGAGGGTAAGGAGAGCACAAAAAAGCAGGTCTTGGTCTTCGTGATTAATCCAAATCCTCTCCCAAGAAAGCACTGTCTTTTCCTCTGAAGAGTCTGATACTGGTAGCCCAAGTGCCATGCTCCTCTCGCCAGGACCCCTCTCTAGAAATTGCCGGGATTGCCACAGGGTAGAATGCCAGAATGGCACCAGAATAGCAGGGGGATGTATGACTATATTTTTTACCCCACAAACATTACTTTTCCCTAGGAATGTACTAAGTGTGTGGGATGTGTCCTCCAGGTCCCCGCTTCTGACAGCTTCAGTCCCCCGCTCACACCTTTATTGGGGGCGGTGATGAGCGCCTTAAAAGGCGGGCACTTTTCTCCCATCACCGGCCTGTGTGTTGTGGCTGGAATACCAAATCTGAACAAATAGCCCTCTGCAGGCTGTTGCCTTTGATTATTTCCTTCTTTGGGATGTATCAAGCTCCAGGCAATCTGTGCCTGACTTTCTTCTCATAAGGACCATTTGGTTGAAGATGCTGTGAGTGAACGGGGCCCAGTAATTGAGAGACTCCTCTCTCCATTTCGGGTTTCTGATCTCTCTCGACCCACGCCAGTGGCTCCCTGCTAGTGGACTTGTCCCTGAGTGACAGATTCATTCTTTCAGGATTCCAGTGCCTGATCCTATCAGACATCCAAGGCTTGTGTACTTTGGGGAGCCTGTGGAAAATCCAGCAGTCTTGTAAGGATACAGATTACCTGCACGTCTGTCAGGATTTAGTTAAACACGACTGACTAATTTATCTTGAAGCATGAGATTTCCTCCGCACGTTGACTTGGCAATTTTCTCTGTTCAGAGAACATTTAGAATAGATGGTGTGCATGGCAATAGAGAAAAAATAGAGGCTATTAATTTCCCATTTTCAAATGTTAAATTGACTATGGAGTGCACAACCTATTTCCCTTAGAAAAACGGGCCACATTCTGTCCTGCTTAGAGCAGCGCGGTGTCAGAAAAGTGAACAGCTAGGTTCACAAGGTTCTGAGTTGGGGCCAATAAGCGTGTCCTGAGAATCTGCCTTGGCATCTGGGCTAAGCCAGGGTTCTCCACCTTCATAACAATAACTACCTTCCCTACTATTTGGGAGCATGACTTAGCAAGAGATTCTGGTTCCTGGTTTGTGGGGGCTTATCTTCTTTCTCAGCTCATCTTAAACAGCTGAAGGGAAGAAGTATGGGAACAAACTTGGATGGCAGAATATCATGATGATGCTCCAGAAAGTTCGCTCAAAATGATCGCTAACCTGATTCAGTGCTGCCCAGCACGACAGCCTGCTGTGGTGGTAAGATTCTGCATCTGTGCTGCCCAGTGTGGAGGTCACTAGCTGTGTGGGGCTGTTGAATGCAGTGGTGCAACTGAGGAACTATCTATTAGATTTTCTAAAATTTTTATTTTTGAGACTGAGTTTCTGCTCTTGTTGCCTAGGCTGGAGTGCAGAGGCACAATCTCAGCTCACCACAACCTCTGCCTCCCAGGTTCAAGCGATTCTCCTGCCTCAGCCTCCCAAGTAGCTGGGATCACAGGCATGCACCACCATGACTGGCTAATTTTGTATTTTGAGCAGAGACAGGGTTTTACCATGTTGGCCAGGCTGGTCTAGACCTCCTGACCTCAGGTGATCCACTGCCTCCCAAAGTGCTGGGATTACAGGCGTGAGCCACCACACCTGGCCTAAATTTTAATTAATGTAAATAGCCATATATGGCTAATGGCAGCTTACTAGATAACACAAGCATCTATTTTTACTTATTTCCTATGTGGCTAAAGCCAGTTGTGTGTAGGTGGATTTGTTGTTGGTTTTCTGAATACTGTGATGCTAGCCCTAATGTTAACTATAACTCTTTAGTTTAAAAATAGCGATAGCAATAATAAAATCATAGGTGGCACATACTGAGTAATTACCATATATCATGTACTTTGCTAAGAACTTTATATACATTGTCTGATTTATAGTTATATAACCGTATTATCCCAAATTTTACAGATAAGGAAGCCGAGGTGCTGGAGGCTCACTGACTTGTCTGAGGTCACCCAGCCAGTGAGTGGCAAAGCTGGGATTCATTCCAGCCAGCGTGACTCCTGAGAAGTTATTCTTTGCTGCCTGTCGAGACATTTCTCAGTGCTGTTTCCTGGCTGGTGTTTTAAAATACAGCCAAACCCTGGTTATTAAAAGCAAGGCAGTGTTTTAAGGTCATTAAAAACTGGGGTATAAACACTGGACACTCAATCATTCCATGCTTTGCAGAGTGTAGAGTCTGGATCCTACCTGGACAGAAGGCAGTGTCGTAAATGAGAGTCCTCAGGTTGCAGAGAACCAGTCAGGGCCTGGTCACCTTTCTTTTAATATGGAGGGTGGAGAAAGACCTTTTCTGCCTGAGCTCTGGGAAGCTGGGTTCTCCGTCAAGCCCTAGGGTGAGAAATGGGCTTGCCTGATAAGCACATGTGGATGCGAAAAATGAGGACAGGATCTGCGTGGTATTATTTTCTTCTGGAGAAGTTTCACCTTGTCCTTTGCAAGGCAGGCCGATGGGGGTTGATCACCTTAATTCAATCAGGGCCTGCATTGATTGAAGGCTAGCTTGGAGTTTTGGTGAGACTGTGTCTACTTCTTTTTCATCACTGTCCCTATGGCTTCCAATGAAGACCCCAGGGATTCCCCCAGGCTCCCTCTGCACTGGTAGGTTCTGAGCCCTAATCTGTGTCTCTTGAGCACCATGAGATATTCAGAACTTGACTCTGCCTTGTAACAGCATTTGTGCTTAACTGCTTAGCAGCCTGCTCCTGTGTTGTAGCTTTAGAATTTGGGAGAAGTTACAGATGTGGAGTTCTGTTCTTTGTCCCTTTTTACTCATTGGAATTTTGGCTCCTCAGATCTTTAATTTGTCTCTCCAGATGCTAACGGCCCCAAATGTATTGCTGGGTTCTCTGGGTCTTGGTAGTGGCCTACTGCCTGGACCCTTTGCAGGTTTTCTCAGTACCAAGAATTAGTGTATGCCCTGAGGGAAGAGGGAGGGGCTAGGGAAAGTCAACTCCTTTCTCTGCACCATTTTTAATCCTTTGGGATTTCTTTCCTCAAGTTTTAGCACTCTACAAGACCTTCAAATAGCTTGCACCTACCTACTCACCTGCCCACCCATCCATCTGTCTGGATTTTCTTGTTCTCAGGAGTGTCTGCCCCAGTGATTCTGTCTTACCCTAAGAAATGAGCTAAATAGTTATAGATGGGCTGAAAGGACTCTTTCATGGAAAAGGCATCCATTTGTTTATAATGGAAAGTCAAGAATGAGACCATTGGAAGGCTAGCAAAACAGGCCCAATCCCCAAAACCAAACCTTGGGCTAAAACAAAATTGGGAGTCTGCTATTAATAGGATCTTTTGGTGTCCTAAGCAGCCTCTCTAAGAGCATTAGCTGTGCCTAGGTGTTAATCTCTTGACATGAGTTTCGTGGAAAATGTAATCTACTCTGGCAAAACTGCAAGAGCAAGCTTTATGCAGTTAGCAAAAGTGATCTGTGATCGTCTTCAGAGGATGCTGCACAATTATGAGACCACCGCAGCCTGCTTTCACAGCACAGAGGCCATCTAAATTCAAGTTCTGAACAATGGCTGCTTGTCCTGGGGGTCTAGGCTCTCTTTTTGTCCCACTCTTTGTGCTAACAGCATCTTTGGGGTGTTTTCCACATGAGGTAACAGTTATATCATGGTTGGATAGAAAGGTTTGCTTTGAACATGGCTTTGCCAGTAGCCCTACACACAGAGGGCAGAAAGCCCCCAGACCCATTGCCTGTTGTTTGCTTTTCTCTAGCCTGTACAGACAAGGAGTTGCGGAACCTTGCCTCCCGGCTGAAGGACTGGTTTGGAGCTCTTCACGAGGACGCGAACAGAGTCATCAAGCCGACCAGCTCCAACACAGCCCAAGGCAGTAAGGCCATTTTACTTTTGCTCATTTATTTCATTTTAAATATCACGTTTCCTCAACTTATTAGACAGTGATTTAGGGTTAGCAATATCATTTGGGGGGTGAAAAACACCCACTACCTTAAATATATACTTTGACTTTATGTCCCAATCTCAAAAAAGTTGGATTAAAAAATGTTTAGTATAGGCATTTTAAAAAAAAAATATATGATCTCACCATTTTAATGACCGTGAGCATGCTGTGGTACCTACTTTGAGGTTTTCTTCGGTGTCATATATGAAACTGTGTGTGTGTTTATAATTACAAAGTTTGGATCATACTTTCCAGACTGTTTTATGATCGTTTACCATGTAGAAATGTGACCATCTTTTCATATTGTGAATTGTATTCTGCTGATAGCTACACAGAATCCCAGTTTATGGAGATAACAATTTACTTAATTTGATCTTTATTTTGGGACACTGAGGTTGTTGCCCATGTTAGGCTAATAGAAGTAACACTGTAGCAAACATATTTGGTGCTATGTCTTTTTGTACAATAGTCAGACTGCACATTGTCTTCCACAGAAACTCCCAGATAGGTGTCCCCTCTCCCCATCCATAACATGCAAATTGCTCAAGGAGCCTCCCCCCAGCATCAGGTGATGAGTTGGCGGAGACCATACTCAGCTTTGTCATAAGTTGCAGAGAACACTGAGAGTGGGTCCTCACATTTGCACGTCGATGGAGTCTCTTTGATGCCTTAATTCAAAGGCAGTTAGGGATAGGCTGCTCCATGCTGTGGCCAATGAGCACAGAATAGATTACTAAACACAATTATTTGATATATGTAGTTTGGCCGCAGCCTCTTCTATTTAGCCATTCTGATATTATTTGGTCAAAATATAAAAACACATCATTTAAAACAGCATTTCACCTGATCCCATGCTTGTTTGGAATTTCTGAAAGTAATGCTCCTGGATTGAATGTAGTAAGTAAGAAGTTAGAGTAGCAACTGTTGAGATTCTGAGTTTGACTAGCATCTGTTTTTCAGCCAAAACAAAAATGATCTCCTTAATTTTTAGTTATTTTTGGCTGCTCATAGAGATATCAGTGGAGAACATCAATCCAGGGGACAATTATTTTAATAGTTGGGATCTTTTACCTTAAGGAAAAAATAGCTTTTAAGTGTCCCCAAAGTGGTTCTTGGTGGCTGGGTCTGTTGGAAAAGCAAAATAAGATTTTTTTCCCCTGGATCCACTAGGAGCAGCCTGACCCTTGGGTTTTCTGAACAACCTTTCAACAAAGAGTAGATTGATGTGAGGAGAGCAGCTGCTTGCAGCCTCCAGTCTCTGGAGATTTCTCCAAAAGACCTGCCTTTTCCCAGAAGCAAATTGAGTCCCCTACGAGGCTTTTAGGTTTGATATCCTGAAGCAACTGGAGTGAAGGGAATGTTAAAGAATGATACTTGGTTAGCCCAGAAGGCCAGAGGAGTGAGCTGCATTTGAGTCTAGGAGTTCTGAAGGGGAAACCCTGGAACCCTGCTTGGTCCTGCACTCTTGGGGCCAACAAGAAGGGCTGCTGTCCTTTCCCCTGCATGACAGGCAGCCACAGATGTCAAGATGCAGGCACCCACTTTCTAGTAGTGGTGGGGTGGGCTGGGCTTGACTTTTTGACTACTGCCCAACCAGATTGGCACTTCTTTTTGCTGACCAGTCAGCAGTAAACTCCTCTTGCCTTATGTATTAAAATATCGATATCCTATAAAATTGATGCATAGTATGTAAAATATTGTATACAAAAGCATAGAGCTGGGTAGTGCTAAAGTAAAGTATCTCCTCTCATTCAGCAGCCCCTGAGGACAGCATCGTCAAAGACTACTGACAATCATGACATTCGGTCAAACAAGGGGCCACGTTATGTCCCATAGCCTCTTTTCTGAAAAAAAAAAAGGGGGGGGTATTTTAAAATGTGTTCTAAGATATTGAATAAATTTAAAAATGGAAAGATTTTATGTTTAAAGCAATAGAGTTTACAATAGCTAGAAAACTCCTCCCAACATTTTTTTTTTTTTTAAAATTGAGCACTATATGCCTGTCATGCCTGAAGCTGCTGAAGGGCACAAGACAGTCTTTCCCCTAAGGGAGCTAATAGTCTGATTAACCAGCACGGACAATGAGGGGAAGCATAGGGTTGTAAGAGAGCTCAGAGGAGGAGATGCTGTACTTATTTTACTGGCTTCTGGACAGTGAAGGCTTTTCTGCAAAGATGCTGCTTTAAAAAGAGTGGGTACACGGCTGGGTGTGGTGGCTCACATCTGTAATCCCAGCACTTTGGGAGGCTGAGATGGGCAGATCACGAGGTCAGAAGATAGAGACCATCCTGGCTAACATGGTGAAACCCTATCTCTACTAAAAATACAAAAAATTAGCCGGGCATGGTGATGGGCGCCTGTAGTCCCAGCCACTTGGGAGGCTGAGGTAGGAGAATGGCGTGAACCCGGGAGGCGGAGCTTGCAGAGAGTGGAGATTGTGCCACTGCACTCCAGCCTGGGCAATAGAGTGAGACTCCGTCTCAAAAAAAAAAAAAAAAAAAAAAAAAGAGTGGGTGCACTTTACCGTATTCTACATTTCACTAAGAAAGGGTTCCTAGTGATGCACATAGGAACTTAATGACCAGGCTGTGGGCAACTGACCCCATCAGGCCCCCCTTGCACTGCCCATCCCTAAACATGACACTCTACGCCAACCCGATGGCCTCAGGACAGGAAGATCAAGTCAGGCAGAAGGCTAGCAGAGGAGTCATTGAGAATATGTAGATTCTGGATTAAGCTTGCTGGGGTCTGAATCTCCATTCTACAATTGTATGACCTGGAGTCTTATTTTTTTCATCTGTTCATCTGTACCGTGGAAATGATATAGCACCATTTCATAGGACTGTTACAAGGATTCAATGAGAAAATTAAGTACAAAGTGCTTAGAAGCATGCTTTCTATATAGCAACAGACATTCACTTTTATCATTGGTATTCCAGAAAAATACAACTAGCCCTAGAAATCCAGTTTGTGGAATAACCTGAGATTGCATGGCACTTTTGAGTCTGAAAAACGATGAGTTTTAAATCTGGGGCATGTCTACAGTAGACTCAATATCCTGAGTATTGAGCTAAGTGTTATTATTTTAGTGCATACACTTTCCATTGTGGAAACAAATAATTCTTTAAGAAAACAACTTCTTCTTCCCCAGGGAAATAAGAAAGAAATTATTGTCTGAGTTGATTTGGATTCCATCTCATGGATCTCCTTAGGGGATTGCAGAAGAGAAGAGTGGGGAACAGAGGCAGGCACCTGGCTTGTTTTGCCATTAATGTTCAGACTGCTTGGATTGAAAGGGCCTCTGGGATGCAATCGGTGCTTCTGGATTATGCTATATTGTTTCATTTCACTGCTATCCTTTTAAAAATATTTTATTTTGGTTTTCCAATATTTTTTGAAATATAAAAGCATAGTTTTTGGTACCACAAGCTATACCTCTCACTCACCATGTTTCTATTATTTCTTTCAGGCATACCCCATTTTAAGCAAATGAAAACACAGATTTATGTCACAGACACGTTAATGTTGGGGATTTTTTCCCCTTTAGAACATATTTTCCTCAAATGATGACTTTTAAACCATTTCACTTAAAAACGACACAAGAAAACACAAAATATTCTAGAGAACCACTAACTCTGTATGTGGGGAAGGAAACAGCCTCAGGAGGGGAGTCGGGTGGGCCTTGGCATCTTCTTGGGGCAGGAAGCTGGGGAGTGAGCAGGGAGGGAAGCACCAGGTTTGGTGGCAGCTGAGATGTGCCTTTTGCTTGGCAGGGTTTGACACTAGCATCCTGCCTATCTGCAAGGACTCCCTGGGCTGGATGTTCAACAAGTTGGACATGAACTATGACCTCCTGCTTGACCATTCGGAGATCAATGCCATCTACCTGGATAAGTACGAGCCCTGTATCAAGCCTCTTTTCAACTCTTGTGACTCCTTCAAGGATGGCAAGCTGTCTAACAATGAGTGGTGCTACTGCTTCCAGAAGCCTGGAGGTAAGGTGGGATGGAGGGGTGGGGTCCCTAGCCCAGGGCAGCCTTGCTGGAGCAGAGGAGGACTGCATATGTCTATGAAGTGGGCAGAGAGCCACAGCCAGAGAATAAATAATTCATTCCATTTAATGCCAGGCCCAAAGTCTCATTTCTTCCAGTTTATTTCTGCTTTTAATGTGGTATACGAGAAAACCCAAGAGTATTAATCAAGGAGTCAGTTACTTCTGTCTGTTCCTTCCTTTGGGGAAGTCTCTCAACTGTCTGTTTTTTTCCTCTATAAAATGGGTATGGAAACCTTCACTACACAATCCTCTCAATGTAGAACATACCTTACAAACGTAAGAGACAGTGAATATCATTCTCATTGAGAAAGTCACTTGTCAGTTTCTCTAGGATAAGTTCAGATTTATACTAAGTGTCCTAGACAAGGATATTTTGGTTATAAATAAACTCCAGCTAATGAAAAAAAGAGAGAAGATTTGGAAAATAGAAGAAAAGATACTGGGATATTTCATATAACCCAAAGTCAGACAGGTCGGCCTGCTGGGGGATTCAGAGTAGGGACAGGTAGCCAGTAGCAGATGCTCTGACTTTACCTCCCTCTGCCTGGGGGGTGCACCTGAGTATGGCAGTCACAGTTAATGGGACCAGCAGAGACTGGCCCACATCGGGAGAACATACAACTACAGGCATAGCTGGCACATCTCACTGCCAGGAAAGGAGGATGGCTGCTAATATGAAAATATTTAAGTTACGGATGCATAGACAATACACACACAACAAAAACGTGAGCATTCAGTGAAAGGTAAGTGCGTGTGCATGAGATTTCAAGATATGTTCTTAAAATTACTAGTCAAAAGGCATGTGCCTTTTAAAATTTGAGCAATATTTCCCATTTGACCTCACCTCCAAAGAGGTTGTAACAATTTTTACTTTCACCAAACATATATGAGAATACCTATTCTCTATGGCATTACCAAGCTTCTTGATTTATGAGTTAGGTTGAACATCTGTACATATGAAACATTCTTGAAATGTCTATATGTTCTTTGTATATTGTTTCCATCAGGTTCTTGTGTGTTTGTTTTTTAAGGAAATTGGAAATTTTCTGGTCATAGGTATTGTAAATATTTTTCCCAAATTACAGTTCATGCATTTTTTGTTAGGGAGAAATTTTAAGATAGCCAAGCTTCTCTATATTTTATGGCTTCTAAGAAGCCATAAATCTTAGAAAGGTATTTCTCACTTTATCTCTTATGTTTCCTTCATAAGAGGAAAACTTTTGTTGTTCACTTAAATTCTGTATTACACAGTCAAGTAGGCTCCCAGCCTCCCTGGAGATGGTCATCCAGTTGCTATACATATTTAATATATATATTTAATTATATATAATATATAAATATATTTTATAAATTTAATATATAGCTATATTATATATTTATATTTATATATTTATATAATATAGCTATATATTAAATATATAGCTATATATAATATATATTTAGATCTATTGATCTATATTTAGATCTCTATTATGATCTGTATTTAGATCTATCTATAGATCTATTGCTGAATACTCTGCTCTTACTGTTAATCAGTTTTAGACTTTTAAATCACAGTTGTTTTATGATATGTTTTAGAATCATCCTTTGCTGCCATTAATGTTTTTCTAGAATTTTCCTGGATATTAGTATGTTTCTTTCCATTAGTATGTTTCTTTCCCTCTGTGAACTTTAGCATTAGTTTATCCAATTAAAAACAATTCCTATTGGTAATTTTTAAGTATCAGGCAAAATTAGATTGATCAAATAAAAGTCAATAGCAGTATAATATGGAATCATTTTGTTTTAGAACAAGATCAACCAGTGGTGTTACATTTTTAAATTTTGTTCTAACAATTATACTTCCCTTGTATTTTTTATTGTTACCATTGTAAATGAAACAGGGGTTTTTTTTTTGCATTATATTCCCTCCCTGGTGGTTGTTTCAACATTAATTTTGTTCCCAACCACCTTACTAAAATCTCGCTTTGTTTATAAGTTATTCTGGTCAGTTTGCTTAGATTTTTCAGGTGTGCAATCATACCATCTGCAAATAATTTTTCTCTTCATTTTCAATTTTTATACCTGATTTCTCTTTTCTAATTACATTTGTTAGTACCTAAAATCAATGTTAACATAATGACCATTTAAAAATTTTAGTCGTGTAAATACTTGTAGTGATTCTCAGCATTAGGCCTAGTGGTAGTTTCGGGTTTGAGTTCATATTGTAACATCTGATTTTTAGCCTGGTTTCCTTACAACACAGAGCCTGTGTGTTAATGCTTTTCCTGGAGGTAACAGTGCCAGAGCTGGCCACATGGGACGTCTCAGGATAGACTGCCCTTACTCTTGCAGTTGCTAAAAGCCAGAACCCCTACCTGTGGCACAGCATCCAGGAAATGCTACCTTTTATAATCCAGATGAAATTTGCTTCTCCTTTCCTTTGATGTTTTCAGTTGATATATTTCTCCTTTACTCTGAAAGCATCTTAAAACAAGAAGTCAACAAAATGTATTTTACAAGCAGTTTCTCTCATGGAACAAGCAGCAAGACCAGGTAGCACTGTGCAGTCTACAGGGTAAGAGTTGTAAATAGTTGCTTAGATACTTTATATGCAAGTGTGGGGCCTGCAGAAAGAGGCAGTATCAGCCAAAGATAAGAGCTCAGAGAATCAGAACTCCTCTGCCAAGGACAGGAGAACCGTGAACAAATAGCAGAACTCCCAGAGCCACAAGGTCTGCCAAGGCAAATTATGGTAAAACTCTGAAGAATTTTTGCTTGGAATGAAACTAACTTCTTTTCTATGACATGTATTTTGTTGCTGAGGACCCAGAGGCTGGGACAGGTGAAGAGACTTGCTCAAAGTATTCAGCTAGGAGGTAGCAGAGCCTAAAGTCTCACCACTGCCTCGCCAGATCTCTTCTGTGTCTTCATATTGTCCTTCAAAGCATGTGTTTTACTTTCCTGGGGGTAGCGAGCCATGAGGTCTGAAGTAACCATTCCTATCCATCCTTTTCTACAGCAAAACCTAGGCTATATAAGTATTGCTAGTCACCTTTGGTTGGTTCGTCTGTGGATTCAGAACACTTCCCCACTAATAAGCCTTGGCTGATTACTCGCTTCCTGATAGAAAGGAAAAAGTCTATTATACCACCTATTAGATACTTGGTATTTGCTTGAGTTGGTGCTAGAAAGAAAAATTTCTATACAATGTAAGTAGCCCCCAAATACTATTTTAAGTGCATTGTGGTATGAGGTTTGTTTTTTAATTAGTAACACTAATGGCCCACATTTGTTTTGTTGCGTAGTAGTAACAGCATATGGAACAATTCCACTCCCAGGTGTGTCATGGTCTACATTTCACATCAAGAGTGAAGTCAATCATTAGCGATTATACTCCATACCATCTGGAAGCTGACTTTCAGAAATTATTTTTTAGGTCTCCCTTGCCAGAATGAAATGAACAGAATTCAGAAGCTGAGCAAGGGGAAAAGCCTGTTGGGTAAGTACAATTTCTTGCCACTCATTTAAACAACTAATTAAACCAGCCATGTCCCTTGTAATGATCAGCATGGCAATGGTTATTCAATTAGGGCTAGTGTTTCATGAAAGAAATGCCTTGTTTTACCCCAGGCAGCTGGACATAAACAGAGGACTGCCTGGTTGAGAACTGCTATGTGTTCTTTCGGCAGGAAGAGTGGTTGGCCAGGGCTGGAGTCTAGCACCTTCTCCACTGCTAACTCCTCCCTGATCTTAGGCTAAAACAAATCTTGGCTTTTTCTTTCTAAGTAAGATCATTGAATGGTGCTCTCAAGTGCTCTTTCCAGTGCTAAAACTATCAAGTCTAAAAATTATAGCATTTCCTCTATTCCCCAGATAGGGTTGTCTGTTGAAGGAGGCAGATGAGCTGTACTCTCTTCAGAATTTATCAGACAGGGTTGAATGACATGCATGTGCTTAAACCTATTTCTACCTTCATCTAATCCCTCCAGGAAAGTGTGCAGGCTCTTTGGACACCACGGAAGCAAGTGGGTTGAGTGAATATGTGTTCCCCTAACACGCACATCTTGCAGGCCTCTCAAAGTGTCCCTGTTAGCTCCAAGCCTGCCTTCTCCAGCACGTGGAGGAAGTCCTGGCACTTGTCATAGAAACATTGGCCATTCTCATTGGTTTTCTGAAGAAAGGAAGAGCCTGCTTTGCTTTCCTTGCTTTTAAAAAAAAGAAGTGTCAGCTGAAACACAGTAATACAGAATTATTCCTGTGAAGCATTCAGAGGCAGGTGCATTCCCCAAGCAGCCTGTTCATTTGAAGGAAATGAATAGAGAAGGAAATGGGCAAGTTTTCTTGCAGATTGTCAAATGTAGGCAGTCTATGAATTCCGGTGATTTCTTCTCAGGATTTTTTGAGAGATTTCAAAATGCATGTAGACTTCCCCAAAGTTGTCATGATTTTGAACTCTTTGGGCCTACATTCTTCTGCTGAGTAAAAGGACGTAAAGATATATTTCTGGTCTGAAGGCAAAGTGGCTGGATCCCTCCTCCATAGGTTTTTCCAGTGCAAGGACTTGTGTTTATGGATCTCATTTCTCCATGTGAATATTATTTTGAGTGACGTACCTATGATCCACAGGTAGTTGAAGAATTAGTACATTGCTGTTTATTAAAACATTCTTTTCATGCAGTATAGATATCTTATACATTGCCTCATTGGTAAGGGTCACCTGTGATAAGAAGTCTCATTTACCCAGTGCACATGAATGAAATGCCTACCTTTCTCTTAAACCCCATTTTGTTTTAAAGCTTGCTTTATCAATTTCCTACTTACGGAGATTACTCCAGCTGACTCAGAAAAAATGTCATTTGCTTACAAATTCTTTATTTATTCAGGGGTATACGGAGTCAAATAAATAAAACAAATTATTATCAGCTATAATTATCACATTGTAGATTTAGAGCAGCACCTACTTCTTACCAACCCAGGAGCTCAGCCCATTTTTTCTTTTTTTTTTTGGTCCAAAGAGGAGCCAGCTCTCTACATGTTCTCTTTCTTTGCAGTCCTTGATTATCTGTTCACAAATCTCTTTTTGGGCTACTGACAGCATCTACATTTTCTTTTTTATCTACTGCTCTTTGAAAACTAGGGATAACATGCAATGGCAGAGGGTGGGCACCACTAAGCCTCTAACTGTGGCATCAGCAGCCTTTCCTAAGTGATAGATATGGTGTTTCATGGTCTCATTTAATGTCTGAGAATATGGTCATCTTGGTATAGCCTGGTGAGTAGCATGTTCTAGACTAGACCCTAGAGTCAGCTGGGTCTGGGTTTAAGTCTTGATTCAATAAGTCTTGATTCAAAATAGGAGCAATCTGTCCCTCCCATGCCACGCTTTTATTCTGGGATTGTTCCACTAAATAAAAGGCAAATTTGAAAATGTGAGCAAGCTCACAAAATTAGGGCATAGAAAGATACAGTGGTAGGCAGGAACCTCTGTTTTCAGGAGGCTGATGTAGATGGTGTTACCACCCAGATTACCTTCCATAGAAGATGCACACTCTCATGAAACACACACACCCTGTAAGGAAAACCAAAACTAAAAACTGTTGTAAATAAAGATTACCCACAGTACGATGAGAGTCAGGTTGACATCAGACTTACTGTTGGCAACACTGACTTAAGAGAAAATACTGTCTTCAAAGTGCCGAGGGGAAATAACTGTGAACCTACAATTTTAAATTTATCCCAATGATCATTCAAGTGTGATGCCAGAGATACTCTGAAACCATCTAAGATTCAGTCAGCTTGCTAGCCACAGACTCACTTAAATATCACTAAAGGGTTTATTCTACCAAACAACAAATGATCCCAGAAAGAATTATTCAGATGCAATAATGAAAAAGAAATGACATGCTGCTAACTGTAAATAAAGAAGACCAATAAAATAGTTTTATAGCAACCTAGAATTAAAATTCCAGACAATTGGGGGAAGTGAGAAAAAGGTAGTAAGAATGTGTTAAGCTTCTAGTTCATGGAAAAAAATATATATATATAAATATATATATAGACTAAATGTAGATTTCTTGATTTCCATAGAAGGCAGGAAAAATGGTAAGTAGGAAACAGATATGGTGGCAGAAATTCTGTAATCACAATAAATGTGAACAGGCCAAAAATATTATTATTGATTAGTATTTTAAAGGAGAGTTACAACAAAAATAATTCCACAGAAAGTTGAAATTAAATGAGGGTAAATACTCTTTTTTAAACAACATTAATGTCTGACAAAGCAAATCTGTTTTTTACAATGCAATCATCTTGCTGAAATATCTCTTTTACTATATTTTGCCACCAGTTGCTGTATAGACATGCCTTGCTTAGTGACAGGGACAGGTCCTCAGAAATGTGTCATTAGGTGACTTTATCATTGTGTAAACATCATAGAGTGTACTCACACAAACCTAGATGGTGTAGCCTATTGCTCCTAGGTACAAACCTGTACATTATTTTATTGTACTGAATACTACAGGCAATTATAACACCATGGGAATCATTTTTATATCTGAACACAGAAAAAGATTAGTAAAAATATGGTGTTGTAATGTTATGGAACCACTGTCACATACACAGTCTATTGACTAAAACGTCACTATGTGGCACATGACTATACTCATAACTTAAAATGGAATAGAGCTGTAAGGGAGAATTATATCCACAGTGGTCTTCAGAAACTTTGACATTTTCTTCTTGAAACTTACAGTTCAAGTAGACAAAGACTTGTTAGCATTCACACTTACATATGTATTCCTGAATCTAGGCATTGAATGTAGTCTTTCAAACATCTGCCACAGACCATACCACAAAAGCAAATTCAACAAATTTCAAATAAATGATCACAGATCAAACTTACTGGCCACGACACAATAACAATAGAAGTAAAATATGAGATTACTAAACCCCCATACATTTGGTTTCGTGAATACATATTGATCAAATATGAAGTAAAGTAAAATATACAAAATATCTAGAAATGAATGAAAATGAAAGCATGGTATACAAAATACATGGGAAGCAACTAAAGTGAAACTTCATAGCTTCAAATGCATTTATAAAAGAAGATCAAAATGAAATTCACTAGATTTAACTTAAACTATAGGAACAACACAATTTTCTGAACAAACTAATGAAATAGACAAACATTTGACAATATGAAGAACTGAAAAGGCTCAAATAGTGTCATGAATTCAAAAGTGGGATTTAAGCTCATAGAAAATACTGTAAACTTGTGGTTCTCAAACTTTAGTGTGTACCAGAATTAGCTGGAGGATTAAATAAAGGAACAGATTGCTGAGCCCCACTCTCTAAACCTCAGGTGGGGCCTAAACCTCAGGTGGGGCCCAAGAACTTGCATTTCTAAGAGGTTTCCAGGTGGTGCCACTGCTGCTTGTCCTGGAACCTCACTTTGAGAACCACTGCTATAAGTCAATTTTTAACAATTATGAAAACCTAGTTGAAATGGATACTATCAGTTACCAAATTTTGGTAATAGAAGACCCAAGTAAATCAAAACCAGGAAATTAATCAAAGTGCTACTTTCATCCCTCAAAATGGGCACCAGGCTCAAGATATTTTTATGGGCAAATTCTTCAAAAGAGAGATTCTCATAAAAAAATATCTAGAGCTTACCTGAATCATTTTATGAATTAGGAACTTCAATAGAAACAATGCAGAAAACACCAAAACAAAATTATATGCCTCAATCACTGTATTAGTCCATTTTCACACTGCTATGAAGACATACCCGAGACTGGGGTAATTTATAAAGAAAAAGAGGCTTAATGGACTCACAGTTCCACATGGCTGGGGAGGCCTCACAGTCATGGCAGAAGGAAAGAGAGCGTGTACAGGGGAACTGCCCTTTACAAAACCATCAGATCTTGTGAGACTTATTGACTATCATTAGAACAGCATGGGAAAAACCCACCCCCATGATTCAATTACCTCCCACAGGGTCCCTCACACAACACGAGGGGATTATGAGAGCTACAATTCAACATGAGACTTGGGTGGGGACACACAGTCAAACCATATCAATCACTTAGTAACCTACTTGTAAATTTGTGCCACTAGCAATCCATCTTGTTAAAAGTATATAAAGCATAAAAAACATGATTTTCTCATGTTAAAAATATAATTAATAAGAGTAGTACCCATTCAAGGTTTAAAGGGAAAAATTAGAACTAATCAAAGAAGGAATTTTGCTTAACCTTGGGCAAATTGTTTAACTCCAGTTTATCACTTTTTTTTTTTTTTTTTGCCTGTAAACAGCGAGATAGTAATAGCAACACCTTATGGTGATATTGGCATGGCTTGATGAAATAATGCAAGTAAAGCACTTAGCTATTATTACCTCTTTCTTAGAGGCTAGAAGACAGTGACAAGGAATAGCTTGGAACTGTGTGATCCACAGACTGGTGTTATTCATGGAACATTTGTTACTAGTCAGCACCAAGTGCAGTAGTTAATGCATATAAAAAGTTTTGTAACAATTTCACAGTCACTTTATGTGGTTGGGCAAAGTATTGGTAATGCTGGACTTGACAGTTACTAGTGGATGCCTTGGGAAGATTAATTTTCCTAGACATCAGTTTCATATTAAAAAGTAATGATGGTACGTATCTCTTAGAGTTGTGGGAATAAGAGATTCTGCAAACATACGTATGTAAGCATATATACACATACATATGTAAGCTTGGTTTAGGTCAGTGCCCAGAATAGAAGTGTTCAATACATGAGAGCTATTATCGTTCCCATTTAAACACTGACATCCTTAGAGCTCATTGCATTTGGGCCTCTAAAGGTTAAGGGCCCTGTAATTTGACTAATAGCCAACCATCCCCATCCTCTGCTGCTGGCCCTGCAGCAGATATTCTGACATATGAGCCCTCTTCCCTGTGTTGAGGGGCATTAACCCCGAGTATCTCTGCATGTCTCTGATTAAAGTTGCACCTTTTGTTCCCCCAGGGGCCTTCATACCTCGGTGTAACGAGGAGGGCTATTACAAAGCCACACAGTGCCACGGCAGCACGGGGCAATGCTGGTGTGTGGACAAATATGGGAATGAGTTGGCTGGCTCCAGGAAACAGGGTGCTGTGAGCTGTGGTGAGTAAGGCCTCCTGCATCAGCCCCACAACGACCTGGGTGGCCTCTGGGTCCTCACTGTGTAAGGATCTCTGCAGAAGAATGTCGAGAGGTAACTCCAGTCTACATTAAGTTTATAATAGAGGCATAGTAACCCTGAAATCACATGAGCTCACATGTAGCTAGCTTGGCAAGTGACAGGAACTCACTATGAACAGAGAAGAGAGTTAGACAACTGCTGTAGGCAAAGAGCAACTTAGGCTGCCTTCACTTCTCATTTAGGGTTGTAAACATCCTGGGAAGGTAGGAGCATCTCAAGAATTCTAGGGCTCTTATGAGAACACAGTTTGTAATCTGTGCCCTGAAGACTCACCTCAGTGGGGCAGGGATGTTCCTGTTTTCAGAAAGTAAACTGCTTGGTTTTACCCTACAATTAAGTTACATGCAAAGGAACCCCTGACGTGGGTCATGAGGTATAAGTGGAAACTAACCTGAACTCTTTTTTTCAATCTTTCAGAAGAGGAGCAGGAAACCTCAGGGGATTTTGGCAGTGGTGGCTCCGTGGTCCTGCTGGATGACCTAGAGGATGAACGGGAGCTGGGACCAAAGGACAAAGAGGGGAAGCTGAGGGTGCACACCCGAGCCGTGACAGAGGATGATGAGGACGAGGACGACGACAAAGAGGATGAGGTCGGGTACATATGGTAGTGCCCACAAGAAAGAGGACACAAGTTTTGCACAAAATTGCAAGTCACTTCCTATTCCTGCATTTGTATCTAAGACTCCAAGGCACCAAGGTCTCTTCTCCATTGTTGCTCTCTATACCCGACCTAAGGTTTGGAAGACAACTGCTTGTTCCCAGAGGATTCTGATTTTGCATATGTTTGTATGGGAGAAAGGGTGTTGTGTTTTGTTGTTGTTTATTTTTTGGATAGGGAAATGGCTGACTTAATTAGAGCCTCCTTCCTTCCTGTGAGATTTTTCCAACAAGCATGTGATTTATGTGGAATTCTGACAGTGCAGGGAGCCCCCACCCTCTTAAACGTCAAAGTCCCTTTTTGATTACCCACACTGGTGGTTATTACAGCATGGTTCCCAGCCTTACAGTGTCTAAGTGCTTTTCTTGTGTCCTGTAGATGTCGTGAAAAACAAAAAACACACCACACTGTACCTTTTCCCCCTGCCCCCATTACTCCCAGTGTTTATTATTAAAAATTAGTTTTTTTCACATCATTATATCCGGCTTCCTATAAACAACAGCCTTAATTCAGTCAAGACTCCCTTTGGGGAATTCATTTTATTAAAAATTGGTGTCTGGATACTTCTCTGTACATGCATAAAGACTGTGTGTGTGCCCTGCACACATACCTCTCAGAAAAAGTGTTTGGGTATCTTAAAAACTCACTTGAAAAACAATGATAAATTTGTCAGCTTATCCAGACCTGGAACAAAATTTCTAGAATAAGAAATTTGTATCAAAGTCCTTTTTTGCACTAACAGTTGGCTCTTGTAGCCTGCAGGCTGAGGAGGTCTCTTCTCTGTGCATCAGCAGAGTTACTGAAAGCCTCTGATTGAGCAAAAACCTCCGTTTGCCTAAATCACTTTTCTCGCAGAAGCCATGCGACTCCCACACGACACGGGCAGCTTCACAAGCCATCTCTTTCATTTCTGCTTGAAGCCCCCTTGGCTGCAGCAATCCTGTATGCCATAGGTTCCTTCCTTCCTTACCTACTCAAGGGCTTTTTCTAAGGCGTGCACACATATCCCCTGTTCTCTGAGAAGAGAGTACTATGGTGTTCCTTAAGAGAAGAACATTTCTAATTCTGAACTCAATGTTTTGCTTTTACTCCCTTTCTACTGACAAATCATGATAAGGGCACAAAAGCTGTACAGATTTTTTTTTTTAACCACTCAATCCCAAATGGAGGCCTACAAAGAACGTCATAATAGCACATGGAAGCAAACCCTGGGTTTTTAAGAGCAAATTCTGTCCCCCTCTCACTCCCCACAAATGACAAGATACTAATGAAGAAAGTTCTTCACCATACTGTTTGTTTTAACTAAACTCACTCCTCCAAATTTGGTAGGGTCATCATCCCTACATTCCTTAGGATTTCTCTCCCTATCAAGCTGGCCCAGATACCAGTACCAAACAGTAGTCTCTGAAGTTCCCCCATTTCCTTCAGTACCAGTCTGTAAGCTCCTGCCCCATCTGGTTTTCATCTACCAGGATGCCCTCATCAGAATCAACCATGCAAGCAAGCCTTTCTGGCCCACATGTCTATCTCTTGCCTTCCCCATCAACTTCAGCCTGTCCACACAAAAGCCACATAAACTCAAGCAGAAATATGTTCAACCAAACCATGATCACAGTGGCAGCTGACCAATTCACCATCCCCGATTGACCATTTGGATGTACCAACTCACCTTAAATTAGCATGTTCCAATCCTTGCATTGGCTGAATAAAGTGGCATCATACCTACAGTTGGTCTTAGATAGGAAATGAACTACTTGATATAGCAAAGTCTGTTGGCTTTGTAAATAACCCTGAGGTTTTGTACTTACTTTCCCCATAGGAAGACAGACCATAGGCAAACTCTGTATTGGGATCTCAACTCCATCACCTTTGTTTCAATATTCTTTTCTCTCTTGAACAAAACTGAGATAATTTAGAAAACAGGTGCTTAATTGTAATAACATTACTATAAAGTATATTAAAAATCAAGACATTATAAAATCTCAGTTTAGATCACCAAAGAAAATCATTGTTACTATCTGCTTTGAGCTTAGGAAAATGTACAAGAGAACAGATTAAAATTGAAAAATTGATTTCACTTAGAAAAACTTCTAGGAACAGGGTGAACCACTGATTTTAATTTAGTGCCTAATTATCTTATGACAAGTATCAAATTAAGATGACACTTAAAGATCCTTAGCATTAACTTAATGATGGAGAAGAGTGCTCAATAGACAATTCCCAGTAAGGCAATGAGATGCCATTTTCAGAGACATTCTAAGAAGATATTTTGATTCATCAAAATATTAAATAAAAAGCCCTCATCAGACTGGAACCCCCAAATCAATGGAGCCACATTAGTAATACTTTTCATGCCTCACTTTGACATGACAGCATGAGATTTTTAAAAGATCTTTAATATTTTCCATGAGTACTAAAGATTATGAGTTACCTTATGCTTAGAAGTAGAATGTTTGCTTTCTTCGTTTTGGAAATAGTCCTCCGAAAAGTCCACTTGTACCAGTGACAAGGAGTCACTTGTACAGTGACCAAGTACACATAAAATACTGATTATAAAAATAATATGGTGATAAACTAGTCCCTTGTTTGATACAGGTATTAAGCTGAATCCTCACGAATTCACTTTTGAAAAGTTCTTAATGAACAGTTTTATTCTTATTCCATAAACAACTCTTTTAATACAATTTCCTTGGTATCCAACTTAAATCCCAGAATTTTGTTCCACCCTGCTTAGTTGTTTGCTTATGAAGGTATTCTTGTTTCTACCAATATTCTAGGCATGAGAATACCTTATTACTGAGTTGGAGGTTTTGTATCTCTTTCTCCTCCTTTATGCCCATTTTCTTACCCACAGTGGCAAATGACAATGTGTCTGTTCAGGTCTGCCCCCACCACTCATCCCAGGATGCCACTCGCATTTTTTTCTTGTTACTTGACCACGCTGTACAGTAACATCCAAGAGCCCGTTCTACAGTGGGTGGTTTTGGTCTTTTTATAACTTTTTCTCAAAGTCACTGATGTTTGTCCCTGTTAAATGTATAGCATTGTAATGAGAGCCCATCAAATCCTGAGTGTCAGTTTGTTGTCCCTATTGTAGATGAGATAGTGACGTAGCAAAAACCTAGTAAATTCTGAATGCTTTTCCATGTAGACTTATCTGGAATGTGAACACAACTCTTTGGTTAATAATAAATGCTTAACTGTAGTCCTGAGTAGGTGCATTTCTGTCTGTCTCAATAAATTTTACTTTGTCTGCAACATTTGAGTGTTTGTATTTCATTGGGTGGAATGTACATTTAGCAGGTCATGTCCCACACGCAATCACTACAGTATAGTATGAACAGACACAGGGGATAGCTAATAAGGCTCTGTCGGGACTTCTGATTGTGGTGGGGAGGTCTGCCTGCCGGTGGTCTAGCCTGGCGCCTGCAGCACCTTTGGCACATACATGCCCTGTGCTACTCAGTCTAGACCATGGGTCCCCAAAACCTGGGTCACAGACCAATACCAGTCCGTGGCCTTTTAGGAACCTGGTTGCATAGCAGGGGGTGAGCAGCAGGTGAGTGAGTGAAGCTTCATCTGTATTTGCAGCCACTCTTCATCACTTGCATTACTGTCTGAGCTCTGCCTCCTGTCAGATCAGCAGTGGCATTAGATTCTCATAGGAGTGAGAACCCTATTGTGCACTGCGCATGCAAGATATATAGGTTGCATGCTCCTCATGAGAATCTAATCCCTGATGATGTGTCACTGCCTCCCATCACCCCCAGATGGGACTATCTAGTTGCAGGAAAACAAGCTCAGAGCTTCTATTGATTCTATGTTATGGTGAGTTATATAATCATTTCATTATATATTACAATGTAATAATAATAGAAATAAAGTACACAATAAATGTAATGCACTTGAATCATCCTGAAACCATCTCCCTCACCCCTAGGTCCATGGAAAAATTGTCTTCCATGAAACCTGTCCCTGGTGCCAAAAAGGTTGGAGACCACTGGTCTACAACCACTCACCTGAGCCCTTCTTTTGGCTGCCTTTGCCTCTCTCAGGCTCCAGCTTTACTCCTTGCCTATCAGATTTCACTCTTGTCATCCTGTTTACAACCTTAAAGTTTTTAAACTCTGCTTATCCCTTCCCTCCCCAGCCAGTTATTCTCCAGTTCTCTGAAAAACAAACAAAAAACAACACAACTTACCTCTCTTCCCTTTATGGGGACCCTAGGGTCTCCTCTCTTTGTGAATACACCACATATTTGTCAAACATCAGAAAGCACCCAAACTGGAACAGGAATTATTTCCGTTTCCCTTCTATCCACTTTTGGGCCAATGTGTCTATGACTTAATTATACCCTGAGTGAGTAATTTCTCCATGAGCTGAGGTAGAAACTATCTTATGAATAATTCCATTCCTTTACCCTCTGGACTAAATTTTACAGATAATTTACAGATTGACAGTTCAAGAAAAGTTGCTTCATAAATCCGCAAAATAACAGCAGGAGAACAAGGACCAATGTAAAGTCTCTGAGGTAGTTAAAGGGTACATTAAAGAGTTGTTGGCGTTTGTGAACACACTTCAAATTCCTCTCAAATCAGCAGGTAAAACCCCACATTTCTCCTAAAGTTGCACCTTCATGGATGCCATGTTAGTATGTTAAAGGCCAAGACTAACAGAAGAAGAATTGGAAGCCAATTTTCAAGCTTTGTTTATAGAGCTGAACATAAAGGTCACAGTAGTTTCTTAAAGTTCTTAGTGGTAAGATTTGCTTTGATATATTGACTTAAAGGAAGAGTTTAAAAATATTCATTCAACAAACCTCTATAGATTAATTGGTAGATTTATAGATTTCACTCTGTTGGATGGATGGATGGCACCATGGGCAGGAAACATACTCAGTTCTAGGAATATAAAAGTGAGTAATATCTGGTACCCGCTTGAAAAAGTTATTACCACCTTGAACAAGACAAGTGTAAATAATTTTTATTTTTTTATTTTTTTGAGATGGAGTCTTGCTCTGTCACCAGGCTGGAGTGCAGTGGCACAATCCCGGCTCACTGCAACTTCTGCCTCCCAGGTTCAAGCGATTCTCCTGCCTCAGCCTCCCAGTAGTTGGGATTACAGGCATGTGCCACCGCACCTGGCTAATTTTTGTATTTTTAGTAGAGACGGGGTTTCACCATGTTGGCCAGGATAGTCTTGATCTCTTGACCTTGTGATCCGCCTGCCTTGGCCTCCCAAAGTGCTGGGATTATAGGCGTGAGCTACCACGCCCAGTCAATAATTCTTTTAGAAAAATAGGTTGAGGCTGGATGTGGTGGCTCACACCTGTAACTCCAGCACGTTGGGAGGCTGGGGAGGGCAGATGTCTTAAGCTCAGGAGTTTGAGACCAGCCTGGGCAACATGGTGAAATCCCATCTCCACTAAAAACACAAAAATCCATTGGGCATGGTGGTGGGCGCCTGTAATCCTGGCTACATGGGAGGCTGAGGTAGAAGAATTGCTTGAATCCAGGGGGCAGAGGTTGCAGTGAGCCAGGATCACACCACTGAACTCCACTCTGGGCAACAGAGTGAAATTCCATCTCAAAACAACAAACAAACAAAAAAAAACAAAAACAAAACAAAACAAAACTAGCTGGGCACAATGGCATGTGCCTCTAGTCCCAGCTACTTCAGAAGCTGGGGTGGAAGGATCACTTGAGCCTGGGAGGTCAAGGCTGCACTGAGCCATAATCGCACCACTGCATTCCAGCCTGGGTGACAGAGTGAGATCCTGTCTTAAAAAAAAAAAAAAGGATTGACATTGTCATGATCAAAATGGGTCGATGTTGAGGGCAGTAGCTACTCAACCCTTGTTAAACTTGCCTTTCTTGGTTCTTTTTATTCATCATTCCCTGGCTTTCCTCCTGCCTCTGTAGACATTCCTTTTAGGTTTCCTGTATATTCTTTTGTTCAACCATTTGTTAGTATGGGTGTACCTCAGATCTGCATCCCTGTCCCACTTCTACCTTTACATGCTTTCTCTGGACAATCTTATCTATGTCTACGGTTTTAAACATTTCCATTCTGAGATGCCCCCAATCTGTATCTCAAGTGTAAGTTTTGATTTCTGCTCCATTCTGAAACAATCACCTGCCATTTAGATAATTCTACTTGAATTTTTCACTGACACCTCAATTGCAAATTTTTAAAAAATCCAAATGACAGAATGAAATATATAAGAAGTATACTTATGACAATAGGAGTCAGCAAGGCTTTTCTTAAGTCCTAGCACACATGAGCCAAATGGAGAAGATGGAAAAATTTGCCTCCATCAAAATTAGTAACATAAACTTAAACAAGAGACTAAAAAAGATATAGGTGACATAAAAGAGATGGAAGATTAAGGTCTAATATATGTATATATTTTACAACTTCATAAGAAAAATACAACCCAACAGACTAATGGGCAAAAGATAAAAACAAGCAATTTATAGAAGACACTAATGGCAGTGAAACTATATCTGATCTTATCCATGATCAGAGAAATACAAATTAAAGCAGTGATATATTATCACCCAGAAAAGAATCTTGATCACATCAAGTATTGATGAGTGTGCAGGGTAAGGAGCCCTCTCGTATGCTGTACAGTCAGAGGAGCCATGTGGAGGGTAATTTGGCAACAGCTCCAAAAATAAGAATGTACACCCTAGGACTTAGTAAGTCCACTTCTCCATAACTACTTCTGGAAAAACAAAAATTATACTAATTTATAAAGTTATATGTAAAAGTATATCCATTTGTTAGAACAGGAAACTTGGAAAAAGCTAAATACTAATCAGTGGTGACATTGGGTGAGTCAAAACTGTGGAATACTATGTAGCAATTAAAAAGAATAAAGTAACTTCTATACACTGACTTGGAAAAACCTATAAAATATTGGTTGTATGGGGAAAAATCAGATGACATATAAAGTATAAAATATGTAAGTTAGATATCTAAAAACTGATACTCTCCATTTTCTTAGTGTAGGTGTGGAAATTTACAGAACAAGTCCTGAAAAGATACACATCAACCTGTTAGGAGTGGTAACCTGTGAGGGAAGAACTGGGATTGGGGCAGGTGGCCAATGAGGACATCAACCTCATCTCTAAGTTTCACTTTTTAAAAAGATTATGAAGCAATACACCATAACGTCTTGTGGGATTTAAAAATTAATGATATAAAAATAAGTCATCAGGTTCCTCTTTAAACTGGCTGTTCCAACAGCCCTTAGCTTCAGAAATGGTACCACTATGCCATTATCTCCCAGTCTCAACCTGTAACAAGTCACTAAATTCTGTTGATTCCTCTAAATATCTATTCCTCTCTATCCTACCACCATTGCCATGGTTCTGACCATTGTCATTTGTCTTAACAGTCCAAGGAGTTTCTTAACTAGTGACCCTGCTTCATCCTTGCCTAACTCTAATCTATCCCACATGCGACTGCTGCTGGAGTCATTTATTCTCAAAGGCAAATCTGATCATATCATTGCCTACTTAATTTCAAGGTTTCCTGTCATCTTCAGGCCCAAATCTGAACTAACTGCCTTGGCAAACAGCCTCTTTTGTAATTGATCCTTTGCACTTCTTCATTCCCTTATATTTATATTCCTCACTTCTCAAGTGCTTTTTCCCAAGTATCTCCACTCTTCTCAAGCTTCTGCCAGTGCTCCTGCTGGTTTATTTACTGGCATTATTCCTCCTCTATAAATCCTTCTAGATTACTCCCCAAACCAGGGATTCCTTCTTTTTCTAGCACCCTATGTGTGTCTGTCAATATAGCACTTGGCCACTTCCCATGTTCAATTCTCTCATCAAACATGAGTCCTTTGAAAGCAAGATATGTTGCAAAATGGTTGACTATGGACGTTCCAAGCCTTCATTCTCCCCACAGAAACACCAAAAAAACAAACAAAAACCAAATCAAAACTGGTTAAAATAACCTTAAAGGAGCTCTGTAAAATATGTTAAAGGTCTACAGCAACAAAGTCAACACTTGATCAAGAGAAGGTCACATTCATAATAGTAGGTCTTCTCTGTTTTCTCTGGTTCAAAGGAGGTCCTTGGTCTGGAGGAGGTGGCAGCTCAGTTACTGAACCAGAGGGAACAGAGAACATGTTATTTGCAAAGTTTTAACTTGTCTGGAGGCTTCCTAAAGGGCTAGTCTGTGTTTCACCTAACTTGAATCTCAGGTTGAGAAAAGCAATGGACACTATCCATCAAAGCTCCAGGAGGACTACAGGCCTGCAGATGCCTGGGGCAAGAGGTTTTGGTAGAGGCATATAATATGTCATCTAAGGCTCTGAAGAGAAGCTGGGTTAAAATTCTCTGTAAAGCAGCCATGCACGTGGAAAAATAAAAAGGCACACACAGGCCCAAGCAAGATATATACTCAGGCCCAATGCATGAGAACACTTTAAGATCTCACCATGGGCTGATCCTGAAACTCAGACTTGCCTAGTTAATTAGCAAAGGACTGCCCTGGAACAGTGAAAGTCTGAAAAGACTGAAAGAGATGGATGTTTTTTCAAATGCTCAATTTGTAACAAAAAATTGCAAGGTATACAATGCAACAGAAAAACATAGCCCATTCAAAGGAAAAAAGCAAGGTGGCAAAAATTTTCCCTGAAGAAGCATAGGACCTACTAGACAAAGACTTTAAAACAACTATTTTATATATATATATATATATATACATACACACACACATACACACACACACACACACATTTATATATACACACATACTTATACACACACACACACATACGCTTAAAGAGCTAAAGGAGCCAGGCATGGAGGCACATGCCTATACTCCCAGCTACTTGGGAGGCTGAGGTGGGAGGACTGCTTGAGCTCAGGAGTTTGAGACTGCAGTGAGCCCTGATCACCACTGCTCTGCAGCCTGGGTGACAATGAGACCTTTTCTCAAAGAAAAAAAAAAAGCTAGAGGAAAACATGGACCAAAAACTCAAGGAGATAAGAAAAATGATATATGAATAAAATAAAAATATGAACAAAGAGACATAAATTATAAAAAGGAAGTAGGCCGGGTGTGGTGGCTCATGCCTGTAATCCCAGTATATTGGGAGGCCAAGGTGGGTGGATAACTTGAGGTCAGGAGTTTGAGACCAGCCTGGCCAACATGGTGAAACCCCATCTCTACTAATAATATAAAATTAGTGAGTGTGGTAGTGCACTCTTGTAATCCCAGCTACTCGGGAGGCTGAGGCAGGAGAATTGCTTGAATCTGGGAGGCAGAGGTTGCAGTGAGCCAAGATTGAACAACTGCACTCCAGCCTAGGCAACAAGAGTGAGATTCCATCTCAAAAAAAAAAAAAAAAAAAAAAAAACCCAAAAAAACCCAAAAAAACCCAGCAAGTATTAGACATTCTGCAGCTGAAAAATACAGTAACTGAATTTATGAATTCACTAAGAGAGTTTAACAGTATATTTGAGCAGGTAGAGGAAAGAATCCAGAAAACTTGACATTTGAAATTAACAAGTCTGAGAAACAGAAAAAAGAAGAAAAGCAAGTAGAACTTAAGGAACTTCTGGGACATCATAAGATGGACCAATATGCACATTAAAAGCAGATTCCAGAAGAAGAGATAAAGGTTTACAGGGATTACTTGTGAAAAATTAGAGCTGAAAATGTCTCAAGTTTGAGGAGACACCTAACATTACAAATCCAAACAGCTCAGTGAACTTTAAGTGAGATAAACCCAAAGAGATCCACACCAAAATACATTATAATTAAACTGTTGAAAGCCAAATCCAAAGAGAGAATCTTGAAAGTAGCAAGGGAGAAATGATTCATCAAATACAAAGAATCCTCAGTAAATTATAAGCTGATTTTTCAGTAGAAACCTTGGAGACCAGAAAGGAATGAAATATTTGAAGTGCTGAAAGAAAAAAAAATTTGTCTACCAAGAATTCTCTACCCAATACAAATGTACTTCAAAAATGAGGGAGAAATTAATACATTCCTAGGTAAATTCCAAAGCTAATGGATTTCTGTACCACTAGACCTGCCCTATAAAAAAATGCTAAATGGAGTCCTTCAAGTTGAAATGAAAGGATGCTGAACAGTAACTCAGAGCCATACAAAGATATAATTTCCTTAAAGGTAAAGGTAAATATATAGTCAAATATAAAAACCAATATTATTGTAATTTTGGTTCATAATAGTTTTCAAGTTCTATGGGATTTAAAATGCAAATAAAAAATAATTATAAATCTAGGTTAATGTGTACACAATATATAAAGATGTAATTTGTAACAATAACAAAGTTGAGGGGGGTGGAGCTGTAAAGGAGTAGAATTTTTGTATACAGTTGAAGTTTGCCGAGACCAGCTCTGTCAGGGACACCCTAGCCCAGCAACACTAGAGGAATTAAAGACACACACACAGAAATATAGAGGTGTGAAGTGGGAAATCAGGGGTCTCACAGCCTTCAGAGCTGAGAGCCCTGAACAGAGATTTACCTACATATTTATTAACAGCAAACCAGTCATTAGCATTGTTTCTATAGATATTAAATTAACTAAAAGTATCCCTTATGGGAAACAAATTGGTGGGCCGAATTAAAGGAATAGGTTGGGCTAGTTAACTACAGCAGGAACATGTCCTTAAGGCATAAATTGCTCTTGCTATCATTTGTGGCTAAAGAATGCCTTTAAGCGGTTTTCCAGCCTGGGCGGGCCAGGTATTCCTTGCCCTCATTCCTGTAAACCCACAACCTTCAAGCTTGGGCGTTAGGGCTATTATGAACACGTTACAGTTGCTGCAGAGATTTTGTTTATGGTCAGCTTTGGGGCCAGTTTATGGCCAGATTTTGGGGGGCTTGCTCCCAACAAAGTTATTACCAATTTAAAATAGATTGTTATAAATTTATTTATTATTTATTTAATTTATTTTTGAGATAGAGTCTCGCTGTGTCACCCAGGCTGGAGTGCAGTGGCGCGATCTTGGCTCACTGCAAGCTCTGCCTCCTGGGTTCATGCCATTCTCCTGCCTCAGCCTCCCTAGTAGCTGGGACTACAGGCACCCACCACCATGCTCGGCTAATTTTTTGTATTTTCAGTAGAGATGGGGTTTCACCATGTTAGCCAGGATGGTCTCGATCTCCTGACCTCATGATCTGCCTGCCTTGGCCTCCCAAAGTGCTGAGATTACAGGCGTGAGCAACCACACCAGGCCTGTTATAATTTTAAGATGTAATTTTCATAGTAACCACAAATAAAATATCTATAGAATATACACAAATGGAAATGAGAAGGGAATCAAGACATGTGACTACAAAATAAATCAGCTAAATCTGACCCGGTGTGGTGGCTTACACCTGTAATCCCAGCACTTTGGGAAGCCGAAACGGGTGGATCCCCTGAGGTCAGGACTTCGAGACCAGCCTGATCAACATGGTGAAACCCGTTTCTACTAAAATTACAAAAATTAGCTGGGCGTGGTGGTATATGCCTGTAATGCCAGCTACTCAGGAGGCTGAGGCAGCAGAATCACTTGAACGCAGGGGGCAGATATTGCAGTGAACTGGGGTCTTGCCGCTGCACTCCAGCCTGGGCAACAGCGAGACTCTGACCAAAACACACACACACACACACACACACACACACACACTCCGAAGGAAGGCAGTAATGGAGACATGAGGGGGGAAAACTATAAGACACACAGAAAACAACAAGATGGCAAGAGTAAGTTTTTTCCTATTAATAATTACTTTAAATAGACTAAACTTTTTAGTCAAAAGGTATAGATTGGTAGAATGGATAAACAAAAATATGATCTAACTCTTTGCCCTCAACAAGATGCTCTGCTTTATATCTAAGGACACAAATGGTCGAAAATGAAAGAACAGAAAAAGATTTTTCCTGTAAATATTATTATTAACCAAAAGAGAACAGGGATGGATATATTATTATACAAAATGAAGTTGACATTAAAAATGATTACAAGAGACCAGGAAGGACATTGTCTAATGTCAAAAGGTCAATTCACCAAGACAACATAACAATTATAGACATGTATACACCCTAAATCACAGTTCCAAAACACACACAGCAAACAGACTTGGAGAAATAGCTCTACAATAATAGTTGGAGACTTCAACCCCACTTCTAGACAGAAGATCAGTGAGGAAATAGAGGACTTGAACAACACTATAAACCAATTGGACCTAATAGACATACACAGAACACTTCTCTCAACAATAGTAGAATATGCATTTTTCCCAAATGTATATGAAACATTTTCTAAGATAGACCACATATTATGCCATGAAACAAGTCTTCTTAAGACGTTAAGTTGTATGTATTTAAAAAGACAGAAATCACACAAAGTATTTTTTTCTAAACACAGTTGAATGAAACTAGAAACCAATAACAAAAGGAAAACTAGAAAATGTACAAATGTGTGAACCTATAGCCATACCACCCTGAACACACCCAATCTCATCTGATCTCCAAAGCTAAACAGGGCTGGGCCTAGTTGGTACTTGGATGAGGAAACTTACAAATGTGGGAAAATTAAATAACACACTCCTAAACAACCAGTAGGTGAAAAAAGAAATCACAAAGGAAACTAGGGAATATCTTGAGACAAATAAAATGAAAATAAATAAACCAACACTTGTGGGGTGCAGCAATACCAGTACCAGGAAAGAGAAACTTATAGCTCTGAATGTTTACATTGAAAAGGAAGAACAATCTCAAATCAACAACCTAACTTTAAACCATAAGGAACTAGGAAAAGAAGGATAAAATAGAGCCAAAGCTAACAAAAGGAAGAAAATTACATAGATTAAGGTAGAGACAAATAAAATAGAGAATAGAGAAATAATACAGAAAAAAAGCAAAACCAAAAGTTTATTTTTTGAAAAAATGAACAAAATTGACAAAGTTTTAATTAATTGACTAAGAAAAAAGAGACGATTTACATTACTCAAAACAGAAAGTGGGAGGTCCTCTACTGATTATATATTAATAAGAAGGATTATAAGAGAATGTTATGAAAAACTGTATGCCAACAAGTTGGATAGTCTAGGTAAATAGATAAAATGAAAAAAACTTCTAGAAATGCACAACCTACCAAGACTGACTCATGAAGAAATAGAAAATCAAAAGAGACTCGTAACTAATAAGGAGACACAATCAGTAGTCAAAAACTTTCCAACAAACAAACTATGGACCAGAAAGCTTCACTAGTGAATTCAAACAATTAAAGAAGAAATAACACCAGTCCTTCTCAAATTCTTCACAGAATACTTCCTAAGTAATTTTATAAGGCCAATATTACCTTGAAACCAAAGCCAAAGATGCTACAAGAAAACTACAGACCAGTATCAATAATATTCTTGTAAAAATCTTCAATACTAGCCAGCTAAATTCAGCAGTATATTTAAAAAATTATTAACCATGCCAAAGTGGAATCTACTCCTGGAATGTCAGGTTGTTCAACATACAAAGCTCAATGGTAATACCATACCTGGCATTAGCAGTGAAGAATAAACAATAACACATGATTATCTCAACTGATTTGACAAATTCAACACCTTTTCATGATAAAAATACCCTAGAAATAGAAGAAAACTATTTAATAAAGCCTATATGTGAAAAGCATTTAGCTAACATCATACTCAATAGTAAAAGACTGAAAGCTTCTCGTTTGTGATCATAAAAACAAGACAAGGTTTCTGCTTTCACTACTCTTATTCAATATAGTATTTGAAGTTCTAGACAGAGTAATCAGGCAAGAAAAATAAAATCATCCAAATTAGAAAGGAAAAAGTAAAATTAACTCTGTTTGCAGATGACATAATCTCACATATATAAAAGCCTAAATATTTCACACACAGAAAAACTTAGAATAAATGAATTCAGCAAAGTTTCAGGACACAAAATTGACAGACAAAAATCAGCTGTATTTCTAAAGAACAACGAAACTCCAAAAATGGAATTAAGAAAACAATTCCTTTTACTATAGCAACAAAAAAAGTAAAATATTTAGGAAGAAACTTAATAAAGGTAGCAAAAGACGTGTACAATGAAAACTATAAAATATTGCTGAAAGTAATTAAAGACATAGATAATGGAAAAACATCCAGTGTTCATAGAAGACTTCACAGTATTAAGATGTTTCTGAAAGTGATTTACAGGTTCAAAACAAATCCCTATAAATATTCCAATGATTTTTTTTTTTTTTTTTTTTTTTTTTGGCAGAAATAGAAAAACCCATCCCAAAATTCACATGGAATCTCAAGAGGCCCTGGATAGCCATAACTATCTTGGAAAAGAAGAACAAAGTTGAAGACCTTACACTTCCTGATTTCAAAACCTACTACAAAACTGTGATAATCAAAAGGGTGGTAATGGCATAAAGACAGACATATAGATAAATGGAATAAAGAGCCAAGAAATGAACTCTCATATATACGGTCAAATGATTTTCAGTGAGGGTTCCACTTTCCATGCAATGAGGAAAGAATAGTCTTTTAAACTAATTGTGCTGGAAAAACTGGATATCCTTTGCAAAATAATGAAATTGGACCCTTACCTTATACCATATATACAAATCAACTCCAAGAAGGATCAAAGACCTAAATGTAAGAGCTAAAACTATAAAACTCTTAGGAGAAAAAAAAAACTTGAAGACATTGGATTTGGCAGTGGTTTCTTTTTGACACCAAAAGCACAGGCAACAAAAGAAAAAATCGATAAATTGAACTTAATGAAAATTAAACCCTTTTGTACAAAAGAAACTATGAACAGAATGAAAACGCAAATCATAGAAGTGGAAAAATATATGCAAATACTATATCTATAAGGGATTAATATTGATACTATATTTTTAAAACTCTTATAACTCAGCAAAAAACAACCTGATTTTTAAAATGGGCAAAAGACTTACTTGAATAGACATTTTTCCAAAGAATATGTATGAATGATCATTAAGCACACACACAAAATGCTCAACATCACCAATCGTTAGGGAAATACAAATCCAACCACTTTACACCATTTAGGATGGCTATTTCCAAATAAATAAATAACAAGGATGTGGAGAAACTGGGAACCTTGTGGATTGCTGGTAGGAATGTAAAATAGGACAGCCATTGCAGAAGACAGAACGGCAGTTCCTCAAAAATGTAAATATAAAATCCCAATATGATCGAGTAATTTCCCTCCTACTTATTTATCCAGAAAATTGGAAACAGGCTTGAACAGATACTTGTACACCAATATTCATAGCAATATTTTGCACAGTAGCGAAGAAATGGTAACCCAAATGTTCATTAATGGATGAATGGATAAAGAAAATGTGGTCAATATATACAATGAAATATTTTTCAGCCTTCAAAAGGAAATTCTGTTACAGGCTACAACATACATGAAGCTTGAACATACTATGCTAAATGAAATAAGCCAACGTCCAAGGACAAATACTGTATGATTCCACTTACCTGAGGTAACTGGAGTAGTCAAATTCACAGAGATAGAAAGTAGAATAGTGGTTGCCGGGGGTTGGGGAAAACAGAATATGGGGAGTCAGTATTTTATGGATACAGAGTTTCAGTCTGGAATAATAAGGGGAAAGATAACAGTGATGGTTGCACAAAAATGTGAATGTACTTAATCCCATTGAACCATACATTTAAAATGATAAAAATAGAAAATTTTGTTACATATATTTTAGTACAGTTAAAAAAAATCCTGCTCTTATTCCTCAATGTTCAACACATGGTAGATGAGCAATTACTATCTGTTGAATGAACAATGAACATAGTAAATAGCAACAGAAACAAGGAAAACTGACCAATTAATTCTGCCTGGATATATTTTTTAAAAGAAACTTCATAGAAACAATGACATCTGATCAATACTTTTATACACATTGAATTTTTCATCAGTTCACACAAGTTGAATTTATAAATTATTGAGGAATAATTTTTTAGTACAAAGTCCACCCATTTGAGGTGTGACCTTTTTGAAATTTACTGAATTGTTAACCACAGCACATCTAATGTTAGAATATTTCCATTTCTCCAAAAAGAAACCTCATGCCCAGCTATACAGTCCTTTCCCTTTCCCTTGCTGAGCCCCAGGTAACTGTCAAACTATTTTCTGTCTCTATGGATTTGCCTTTTTTGAACATTTCATAAAATAGAATTATACTCTATGTAGTGTAATGTATAGATCCAAGATTCATGTAGATCCAAGATGACAAATCTACAATGTCAAGTTTCTACTGCCCAAAAGTTTAAATATCACAAACTCAAATGGTAATCCTGGTGCCAATGATTTGTAAAGGTTTTCAACCATGGGTCTTGAGACTCTAAACGACTGACAGCACATGCTCTCCAAATCAGAGGGCAGTTCTCTTTTCCTGACATTCCTGTTGTTTTTACTATTTTATTCCACTATTCTTAGTTTTACTATTCACTGTTTCCTTTTTTTGTTTGTTTGTTTTTTTGTTTTTTTGAGACGGAGTCTCGCTCTGTCACCCAGGCTGGAGTGCAGTGGCACGACCTCGGCTCACTGCAAGCTCTGCCTCCCGGGTTCACGCCATTCTCCTGCCTCAGCCTCCCGAGTAGCTGGGACTACAGACGCCCGCCACCACGCCCGGCTAATTTTTTGTGTTTTTAGTAGAGATGGGGTTTCACCATGTTAGCCAGGATGGTCTCCATCTCCTGACCTCGTGATCCACGCGCCTCAGCCTTCCAAAGTGCTGGGATTACAGGCGTGAGCCACTGTGCCCGGCCTCTTTTTTTTTTTTTTTTTTTTTTTTAAAGGACTTAGAGACCATTTGATTATATATAACAAGAATATTTTCTTCATACTTATTTTTCACCAATTTGACCTCTATTTCTATAACTCCAAGCTTAATTTTAAAAAGCTAATCACATTCTGGCAAAACAATGAGACACATTAAAACTAAATCTTAGTTTTTATGAAAATTCTGGCCAGTCCTTAAAATAGGGACCTTGGTAATGCTGTTTCCATGGCTTGTAGATTGGAGGCTCAAGGCAGCTTTCACTCACCTCCTGATATCTGTGACCATCTTCAAAAACAAATGAATGCATCAACATTAACAGTCTACTTGGTGGTTCACACTCTTCTCCCATGGAGAAGAACACTGATTGGAGGCAGCTTTGCAAGCTAGGAAAAGCAACAATGCCTTAATGTGAAACTATGCTATGAGAATACTGTGTCACAAGTAGATGTAGTTCAGTCTCTGCATAGAGTTTGTCATGGGGGAACTGGTGCAGGAGTGAATTAGGATGAAAGGGAAATAACATTAACAACCATCATTAGAGGCCAAGATTGCTTACCTACAACTACATTATCTTGTAGAAGTCTCACCACAGTTCTATAGGTAGATACAATGTCTCATTCCACTTTACAGAGAAGTTATGCCACTTGTCTAAAGTCACACAGTTAATAAACGGCAGAGTGAGGATTTGAACCTTGCACGGGCAATCACCAAAGCCGACATTCTTAACTGCTATGCTGTGGGGCTATGTGATCTGACTTAAAAAAATAAAAGCAAACCACCGCGGCACATGTATAACTATGTAACAAACCTGCACATTCTGCACATGTATCCAAGAACTTAAAGGATAATTAAAAACATAAAATAAATTTAAAAAAGGTAACTACATATACACATCCCTCCACCCATCTGTACACAAAGCATACCACTCTGGACCTAGAGGAAAAATCCAGTAATACATCAATTCACAATATTTATCATTTACCAGGTACCCAGCACTATTTGAGGAAGAAATCAGACCCTGTCCTTAAAGAATTACTGATTTCTGCACTGGAGAGAGCAGAAGATGGAGAGCTAGGCATTCTGCACACAGTGTTGAGTGAATAGGCTAGTCTGATTATAAGCCCTGTTGGGTAAGAATTTCACTGGCTCTCTGATTCCTTAGACAATTTCCTTCCCTTTCTGGGCCTCACGTTCCTCACCTGTGAGATAGATGGGCTGTCCCTGAGGTCCTACGATTCTGTGCTCACTGACAGTCTGTGCTCTTTGCTTTCTGTATGACACCATTTCTGCACATCAAACCCTCACCCCTGGGCTTTTCCCTGATTTCCGTGGCTTCGAGCACAACGAAGCCCCACATATTTCTTAAACACCCAGCTGTACTATGTGGAGTAGCTTTCTCTTATAAATGAGGATGAATTAAGATGAATTTTGTGTGGGGAATTGCTTTACACTTTAATCACACACTGCCCTCCCCTCTCTCGCTGATTTTAGCCTCCCTATGGTTTCTCAAAGTTCGAGTCTCAACTTCCTACAGCACTTAGTGCCTCATTCGCCACAAACTGCCATATTTCACCTGTGGCTGAGTGAAGAATTCATTTCATTTCACTGTTCAGTCTCAATAGCACAAGCATATATTCAGGGCTGACGTATTTTCATTATGGAAAAGCAAAGCTCTCAAACAGACGCTGCCCATAGGGATTAATGAGGGGAATAGTTATTTATTCTGCTGCTTGACATTTCGTGCAGAATAATTCCCAAGTTATTTTATACTTTAACAAATAGTTCACAAACAAAGGAACTTAGCATTTTGGATAAGCATTAAACTAGGATTTAGGAGCTGGCTAACATTAACCAATAGAAATGAAGCCACTTTCCAGAATCACATTTAATGTAAGGATATTACCTAATGTCACAGCCAGCTGGCCACAGGAGATAGTCATTATTGACACCAGACAGCACCACCTGCCCTAGAAACCAACCACAACAATCACTCCAAGAGAACTCTAAGGATACCCTGTAGTCTCTTACCCCAACACAAAATCTCTGGCCTATGGATTCAGTCTACTGCCTTTGTTAGCATGAAATATGCTGGCCCATGTTTGGTCAAAAGCCCATGACTTTTTGCCACATAAATAACACATAAACTCCCTCTACAATTTCTCTGTGTATGCAAAGCCTACCTCCATCACCCTTGACCTCCTTTTCCATGTTAATCTTTTTTTCTCAATCAGCTTCACTTTTATCCTACAGTCATTTCTCTGTTTCTGGAATATCTCCTCTGTTTCCCCATCTCAAGCCATGTGCTTGGTGGAAGCACCTGCATCAGCACTGATATCTTCCAGGTGATATGTTAGCTATCGCATATGGCCCCCTCAATTGTCGAAAAAGGCCACTTCTCTAGACCCCACAAAAGCATAGCCTGGGCCTTTTAGCTGGTTTGGATGCTCAATAAAATTCTTTTTTAAATGAAAAGAACGGAAATAGCCCAGGATCAATCATGGACTAGAACCTCCAGTAATATTCCAAGGCTCAGAAAAATTCCTGTGAACTCATCTACTCAACAAATATTTATTTTTCCCCATCTTTACTGTATTCATTGATGGGGTTTCCCCCATCCTACAACATGTGACATTCATAGTAGAGAGAATTTCCCAATTCTGGGTCCATGTCTGAGGGTACTGCAGTTGCTAGATCCGGGATACCCAGTATTGTTGCTTTTACTTCATTGTTCTGATCTGCAGCCTGTCTCCTTTGAGGTTCTCTGATGGCACTTGGGCCTGCCCCTTCTGAGCGGAGATTGAAGAAAAAGGGGGACGTTACTTCCAAAACCCCACCCTCTCCAAGTTGCTCTCAGGTTATCTCAGGCCACAAAACTCCCAGTGAGCCAGAATAAGGCCTAAACTCTTATGGACAAAACTCCCATGGGTTCCCCAGGGAATTTGAACCTGCCTCTCTTCCCATCACCCAAGCTTATGACCAAGTGAATTCTCCAGAGCACCTACTTGGTACTAGGGCCAGCACAATCACTAGGTCCAGGATATTCAATGAGGAGTATGGGTAGTGATAAGAACCTCAGGTTATGGGAGTTAGATAATTCAAGTGACCTCAATGTTTGGTAGCAGACCTGATAAGAAGCTCATTATGTTTCAAAATATTGAATAAAATTAATGTACTTCACTGATAGCTCAACCACCAAATATAGATATAAATATAAATGTCCCAATTAGTAAAGGAAAAAACAACAAGCTAGCAAAAATCCACAAGGTTAAGCTAATTTTAGAACTAGCTTTTGCCCCAGAGTATCTGCTAATCTTTTGGTGGTTTCTGTCTTTGTTTTACTAGTCTGTGGGTTCAGGAGACAGTAGACAAAGCCTAGGCCACAGAAGTAAGTATACAGGTGGTCTCAGAAACTTCTGGAAAGCCAAGACCTTCAAAAGACAATGACCTCAGTGAATGGATTTTTTTAAAAACAGGAAAGTTGGGGTAAAGGAGTAGATATGCTGATCTTGGCCTCGGTGTCATATAAAATAGAATAAAAATAAAAAACATTTCCCATGAGAATTTTTACACAATCTGCATTCATGTGGGTTTGAGGGAAGAATTTATATTATCTATGTGGTTCAAAAACCCAAGAAGAAAATTGAATTTAATGTGTCCCTAGCAGAATTAAACACAAATCTTCTCTGGGGAATAGCTGAAAAACTGATCCCAAATGTAAACATAAGATATAGTAAACATGGGGAAATAATTTTAAAATATGAAATATAAAGTGAGAAGGTCCAATATAAGTATAATTGAAGTTTCAGAAGAATATAGGAAGTAGGGTAAAATCAATATTTAAAGAGGTATTGGGTTACAATTTTCCAGAATTAATGAAAGCCACCAATCTTTAGACCCAGGAAGCCCAAGAAATTCCAATTAAAATAAATAAAAGTAAATTTATTTATAGACCTATCAGAGTCTGTAGAACATTAAAGACAAAGAAAAATCCTTAAAAGCAGCCAGAAGTAGAAGATGAATTACCTTTACCCTTTACAGAAATAACAATTAGATAGCTGGCTCTCAAACTTAAGTGGGCAGTAGAATCACTGGGAGGACTTTTAAGAACACATTTCTGAACCCCAACTACAAAGTCTGGGTTCAGTAAATCTGGAATAAGATTTTTAAAAGTTGCATTTCAAAAAAGCTCCAAAGTGATACTGATGCAGCTTGTCTAAGAACCACTTTTGAAAATCACTGAAATAGAGTGATATTTGCATTATAGAGAGCAATATTGGAAAACAAAAGACATTAAGAATGATATCTGTAAAGTACCAAGTAAAAAATGTCACTGTCAATCTAGAATTGATACTTGGGGAAACAAACTATCTTTCAAGAACATATGCAAAATAAAGATATTGTTGGACAAAAATTGAGAATTTAAAGCAGACTTTCACTGAAATAACTTCAAGAATATGTGCTTCAGGAGGAAGAAAAATTATTTCAGAAGGAAGACTCAAGATGGAAAAAGAAATAGGGAAGCAAACAAAGCGGAAAATTTAAACCAATATTGATTATGGAAAACAAAAACATTACTTTCTAATCTGAAGGGCTGTAAAAATGAATTTAGAATTAACACTGTAGCATACAAAAGCATACAGATCAATATTGGAATGATCAGATTTAAAACAGATTCTTATTTTGTGTGAGGAAAAACCATACATTTATTACACTTAGACTCATTAAATTATAAATATTAAAAATTTCACTTCATTCACTATAACAATGGTAACAACATATAACACCAAATTAGTCGAGGGGAATGTATGGAATGAGAGGAAAAGAATAGTCCAAAGGAATTTGTGAAAATAAAAAAATAAGATAATAGAAAATCTTTACTTATTTTAATAAATATGAACCTTTATTTTCTTTTAATATTTAATTCATTAAATAAGAAGCCTATTACATGTTAATATCAATAGCACTTTATAAAAATAAGTATATATTTCAAAACAATAATGAAAAGAGTGGCAATGTTCTATACTTGTGCAAATCTCTTATGTTCAACTTAATAGAAGACAGCTGGATTGTCATATCTGTTTCTGCATTCAATCTGTTGCAATATGTTGTGCTAGTTGAAGTACATAAAGAGAATCCAACTTCACATAGATGTGAGGCTGAAGAAGGAAGAATCTTTTATACTCTCTAAAAGAGTCTTTGTGATCTCCAGGGGTCCTTGGATCACACTTTAACAATTACTACACTAAAAAGTTTCCAGTTGCAAGATTGCAAACTAAACATGTGTACCAATCTTCTGCATCCTATGCCAAACTGAAACAAGTTACAGACAATACATTAAAATAAAAATGTATGGCTGTACCAAAAAAAAAAAAAAAAAATTCAGTATAGGCTGAGTGCAGTAGCTCATACTTGTAATCCCAGCACTTTAGGAGGAATGAGGCAGAGGATGACTTGAGGCCAGGAGGTTGAGGCCACAGTCAGCCATGATCATGCCACTGCACTCCAACTTCGGCAACAGAGTGAGACCCTGCCTCCCTCACACCCACCCATAAAGAAAAGAAAACTAGATATTTGTGCATCTGGGGACAGGGAAATTCCTCGAAGGAGAATTCTATCATAAACAATTGAAAATGTCATTTTTAAAAGTCCCATGCATTGAGGTGGTGGATGTCAGAACCTGAAGGTGATCCAGAAGCAACAAATAGGGTGCTAAGTTGAGATACTCCAAGCAGATAAAATCTTGTGCATCACTCCTCAGGGCCCAGGCTGCAGCCATAGGGGTGGGGGTAGGGATGGAGGGTTGGTATCTGCAAGTGGGAACTGAAATCAAAGAGGCAGGACATTGCTTCCAGGGCCAGGAGAAACATAGGGTGCTCACCAAATGCCAGCTACTACTCAACTCATTCAATCCACCCTTGCCCATTCTTACCAGACACATTTCATCCAAAATAGTAACACCTGCTAAAGTCTCATAGTGTAGACATACTGGATAGTGGAAATTTTAACAGGAAATTTCAAGCACCGAGATGAACACACAATAAAAAAGTCATCAAATATAGGAGGAAATCTGACACCATGGAAGAAGCAAACTCAACCAATGGCAGAATTTATATACAAAGACAAAGAATTAGTATTAGAAATAAGAATATGATTTTTAAAAAAGATAATTTACATACTTAGAAAATCTTCAAAATATATTATTACCTTCTTAGAATGAAAAATATAAGCTAGAGGGGAAAAATGCTCAATAGATGTACTGAAACATCAAATAAATACTAAAAAGGAAAAACATTAATTAACTGGAAAATTGAGTAAGGAATTTTTCCAAAATACAGCCAAAGGAGTAATCAGGTGAAAAGAAGGAAAGTAAGTTAGTAAATGTAAAGGAGAGATCTAAAAACAAACAAGTTTGTAATGGAAGTTCTGGAGAGAGTGAGAATTGATAATGAAGGGAGAGCAATGAGAGAAGAAAGAATAGCCAAGAACTAAAGACGGGCCCAAGTCTTCAGTTTAAGAGACCGTTAATTGTCAAGTAAGATAATGTCAAGGCTACATGTAAAACTCTAAAATATGCTGGAAACTCATAATAACTACACATGAATAAATCAGATTGATGCAAGAGACTAGATATACAAACAGACAATGGCCAGGCCATATATAAAAATAGAACTCTGACTCACAATCTGCAGCAACCAGCTCAGGAAGTCAACCCATAATCTGTGGTAAACAGCCCAGGAAACCAGTCTGCTATTTCCAAGTCAGACTTGTAGGGTGTCAGATCTCTACTTCTATCAAAAATCCAGGAAACTAAACAATAATACCTGTGATAATTGTCCCCAGGCAGGACTTTATTAATAACTGACAGCTTTCCTAATTTTGTACCTACTTTTGTACAACAGAGGACCAATTAGGTAAAGTCAAATACTTACCCCTAACCAAGGACATAGAATGCTCTGTTTCTCGTTAGCCTGCCTGCAGCTTCCCCATGCCAATAGCCTCCAATAGGGCATACCTGAAGCCTTCCCTTTATTCACTATAAAGCTTTACCATTCCTCTGCCTGCCATTGAGTCTCTGCCAAGCATGAATGATGGTGGCTGACTCCCTTGCTATGGCAGGCTCTGAATAAACCATGCTGGGTTATTCTCATTTGGTTGGTCTTCATTCATTTCCATAGTTATTGTGGAGGCTCCACAGAGCCCCTGTCTGCACTGTGCACTGCGCAGACCCCAGCCTTCATCCAGGTGCACTATTCACGAAGGCCCCTCATGCCTTGCTGCTTGTGGCTTATGAATCCTGTGATGCTGCACCCTGGGCATGAACTCTGCTCTCTTTGTGTTGAGTTTCTTGGCTATTTATTCTCAGTTTAGTCATTGGCTTTGTTATTGGTTCCTATTTGTTTGGCATCCTTGTTTGAATCAGGTCATCTCTTTTCATCTCCCATGCCTTTTTTTTTTTTTTTTTTTTTTGCTATTTTTTGTGTTACTGTTTTGTGTCGTGCTGTCTAAAAGTGTTACTTGTCAAAAGAAGGAGAATCCTAGGGCAGAACATGGGCAAAGGTCTTATTGGCCTGTTGTTCAAGCTGGCCTCACAGGCAGGGAAGTTTTCAGATCTTGTTGGACTGGTATCCATTGGACAAACTTTGCTGTGGGTCACCAATGAAACCAGATGAGGTTCTTCTTCTATCCTGAATTTGTCTCCTGAGAGCTTGGCTTTGATCCAGAGGGAATGTTATTTCTGGTTTTCCACCAGCCAGGGGCACAGACTCTAGGGTCTATGTTCAGAGGCAGCCAACTGTCAGGTTGTGGACCTGAGACACGAAGTGCACAGCATTACATTCCTACTAACTATCACCAGCTCGCATGGGGTTCTCTAAGTCTAAATTCTCTCCTGTATCTGGAAAAATCCCTGCTTCTTGTATGTAATCTGATTACAATCCTAATTCTTGTCTATCTCTATCTCTCTAAATGGCATAACTTCAGAAGGTGACTTAGGTCTTCAGTGCCACTCTGGGGAACACTGAATTTGAATAAAATAGTTGGGGAGGCACCTAAGAAAAGAAAAGGAGTAAGATTCTACAAGCTCCATGGGTAACATTTCTTTTTTTTTCTTTCTTTCCGCCTTTTTTTTTTTTTTTTTGAGACAGTCTCGCTGTGTCGCCCAGGCTGGAGTGCAGTGGAACAACCCTGGCTCTGGCTCACTGCAAGGGTAGCATTTCTTGATTGGTGTTCAGGGACCTCCCAACAAAACTCTGAAGTAAAAATTACATCACGAAAAAAGTCTCTAGCTAATGCTAAAGGGCAACTTGACAAAGTTAAGCAAGAACAAACTAGACTTATTTCCCTAGTAAATCCTCCCCCCAGTCCTTATCCTCCAGGTGCTAGCTCTTCTAGAAACTGCCTCCCTTCCCATCGCCCAAGCTTACAACCAAATGAATTCTCCAGAGCACCTACTGGGTGCTATGGACAGCACAATCACTAGGTCCAGGATAATCAATGAGGAGTATGGGTAGGGATAAGAACCTCAGGTCAGGGGGGTTAGACAGTTGAAGTGACCTCAATGTCTTCCTCTTATGCTGCTGATCTCTCTCCTTACGCACCTCCTACCTCTTCTTCCCCTTGTCCAGCCTCCATACCTTTCCCAACAACTTTCCTAAAACCCCCAGATGCCAGTTGCCTATAAGGACCCATTCCTCTCATGAGCCAGTCATGCAGGCAACTGTAGAACTTAAGCCTTGAACTTGAGCTCCTTCAAGAGCTGCACCTAAAGATTTCCCTAAACCCAAACAAGACCAGCAAATATACAATAGCAAAGACTTGGAACCAACCCAAATGTCCATCAATGACAGACTGGATTAAGAAAATGTGGCACATATAACACCATGGAATACTACGCAGCCATAAAAAAGGATGAGTTAGTGTCCTTTGTAGGGACATGGATGCAGCTGGAAACCATCATTCTCAGCAAACTATTGCAAGAACAGAAAACCAAACACTGCATGTTCTCACTCATAGGTGGGAACTGAACAATGAGATCACTTGGACACAGGAAGGGGAACATCGCACACTGGTATCTGTTGTGGGGTGGAGGGAGTGGGGGAGGGATAGCATTAGGAGATACACCTAATGTAAATGACGAGTTAATAGGTGCAGCACACCAACATGGCACATGTACACATATGTAACAAACCTGCATGTTGTGCACATGTACCCTAGAACATAAAGTATAATAAAAAAAATTCATAGAAGAATTTGGAATTATTTTGGGTACATATGACCTAGGGTTACCTGACCTATATCAACTTGTACACACGTTGGTGCAAACCTCAGATACTAAATCCTAAATGGCAAAAGCTAATTGGGCTGACCCAGAAAGCGATCTACAGGATCCTTTTTTCCATAACAAACGTGAGGGTCAAAAACAGGCCAGAAAATTAGGTCAACGTCTCATAAAAAGCCATACCTGAAACATTAACAGTAAAAATTGATAGAACCACAATTCAATCATGCAAATAGGCACAAAAGATGAAACTATAGATTGCTCAAGATACAGTACGAAATACTTTCTGACGTCTCTTGGGAGATAAAGAAGGTGCTGTTGTGATAGCAGCCCTTTCATCTCACTTTGTCGATGGAGTTAATTAAACCTGATGTTAAAGACCTAATGTGAAAGTAGACATTAGAATGGGAAACCACCCCATTAGCTAAACTCTAATACCTGACAGAACATTTTGCCAGGGCTTCAGGACAAAAGTGAGACAAGCTCTAAAGTAAATTTATGGGACTATAGATTAAACAGCTAGGTAGTCCATTCCCCAACCAACAACCTGCTGACAAGGACACATGTAGATACTGTTAACAGAAGGAACACTGGAAAAAGATGAACCCATCTTGTAAAAGAAAAACCAAGACAAAGAAACTTCCCTCAATTTGGATCAATGAATGCATTTCAAGGAACGAAAAAGCATTCAATATCTTGTCATACCCTCAAACACTCGAAGTAAATTAACTATGAATACAGTCATGCTAATCAATTCCTAGTTCAACTCATACTAAAAAAGATATGTGTGCCACTTTTTCTGCATTATACCTTGTTACCTTCCTTAACTTCTTCCTCAGAGTAAACTTACAACATATGTGGGAGGTATTTCAAATAACCCTCAGGTTTTCCCCATCTCCCAGCTCTTAACCTAACCCTTGTGTCTTCGACTGAAAAGCATTCCTTCCTGCTCTGTGATACCACCCCTGCAAATTTAATAGAAAGATTACTTTGCAAATGGAACTTCAGTGATTAAAAGCATGCCAGGAGGACTATTTCTTGAGGTTCCAGAGAACTCCTCTGTTTATAGTCAAGTTGTGTCTGCTCTGGATATGCCATTGCTTCTCCCATTACATTTAATGCATACCACAGAAAAGTGACACTCTATGGGCAAAAATTTTACTGATATAGGCAAAATAATCAGAGCAGAACCTATAAAAATTACAGATAGAGTCTATCAAACCATTACATAAACTTCCCTAATATTCCTTGAACTCAGACACAGGTAAGGGATCAAATCTATAGTTACAAGCCTTGTATCTCAAGGTCTTCTCATATCCTGCATTAGCCCTGTAACACATCTGTCCTGTGAGTAAAGAACCCAAACAGATGACGATGTCAATTTGCTCAAGACTTCAAGACCATTGGCAAAATTGTTATTCCTCACTTTCCAGAAATACCCCAACCCACGCAATTCCTCTAGAAGCCACCTGCTTACCTGCAGTGAATCTTTGCTCTACCTTTTTCAGTGTGCCTCTAGACTAGGAGAGTCAATACATTTTTTGCCTTTTCCTGAGAAGGACAACATTCTATCTAGACAGTGATGCCTCAGGGGGTTACTGAAGCCCTTTCCTACTTTTCCCAGGTCCTCAAACAAGACTTAAAAAATCTGGGAGTGGTTGGCAAGATGGCCAAATAGGAAAAGCTCTGCTCTGCAGCACCCAGCGAGATCAACGCAGAAGGTGGGTGATTTCTGCACTTCCAACTGAAGTACCTGGCACGTCTCATTGGGACTGGTTAGACAGTGGCTGCAGCCCACCGAGGGTGAGAAGAAGCTGGGTGGGGCGTTGCCTCACCCAGGAAGCACAAATGGTCGAGGAACTCCCTCCCCTAGCCAAGGGAAGCTGTGAGGGACTGTGCTGTGAGGAACAGTGCACTCTGGCCTAGATACTATGCTTTTCCCATGGTCTTTGCAACCCACAGGCCAGGAGATTCCCTCCAGCGCCCACATCACATGGGCCCTGGTTTTCAAACACAAAACTTGGCAGTCATTTGGGCAGACACTGAGCTAGCTGAAGGAGTTTCTTTTCACACCCCACTGGTGACTGGAATGCCAGCAAGACAGAACCGTTTACTCCCCTGGAAAGGGAGCTGAAGCCAGAGAGCTAGGTGGTCTAGCTCAGTGGATCCCACCCCCACAGAGCCCAGCAAACTAAGATCCACTGACTTGGAATTCTCTTTGCTAGCACAGCAGTCTGAAGTCGACCTGGGATGCTTCACTTTGGTGGGGGGAGGGGCATCTGCCATTACTGAGACTTGAGTAGGGAGTTTTCCCCGCAGTGTAAACAAAGCCTTAAGGAAGTTCAAACTGGGCGAAGCCCACTGCATCTTGGCAAAGCCGCTGTAGCCCAGACTCCTCTCTAGATTCCTCCTCTTGAGGCAGGGCATCTCTGAAAGAAAGGCAGCAGCCCCAGTCAGGGGCTTATAGATAAAACTCCCATCTCCCTGAGACAGAGCACCTGGGGGCAGGGGTAGCTATAAGTGCAACCTCAGTAGACTTAAACGTTCCTGCCTGCCAACTCTGAGGAGAGCAGCGGATCCCCCGGCACAGTGCTGGAGCACTGCTAAGGGACAGACTGCCTCCTCAAGTGGGTCCCTGATCCCTGTGCCTCTTGATTGGGAGACACAGCAGGGTTTACAGACACCTCATACAGGAGAGCTGCAGCTGGCATCTAGCAGGTACCCCTCGGGGATGAACCTTCCAGGGAAAGGAACAGGCAGCAATCTTTGCTGTTCTGCAGCCTCCACTGGTGATACCCAGGCAGACAGGGTCTGGAGTGGACCTCCAGCAAACTTCAGCAGACCTGCAGCAGAGGAGCCTGAGTGTTAGAAGGAAAACTAACAAACAGAAAGGAATAGTATCAACATCAACAAAAAGGATGTCCACACCAAAACCCCATCTGAAGGTCACCAACATCAAACACCAAAGGTAGATAAGTCCATGAAGATGGGGAAAAACCAGTGCAAAAAGACTGAAAACTGCAAAAAACAGAACGCCTCTTCTCCTCCAAAGGATCACAACTCCTCACCAGCAAGGGAACAAAACTGAACAGAGAATAAGTTTGATGAATTGACAGAAGTAGGCTTCAGAAGGTGGATAATAACAAACTCCTCCCAGTGCAAGGAAGCTAAGAACCTTGAAAAAAATTAGAGGAATTGCTAACTAGAATAACCAGTTTAGAGAAGAACATTAATGACCTGATGGAGCTGAAAAACAGCACAAGAACATCATGAAGCATACACAAGTATCAATAGCTGAATTGATCAAGCAGAAGAAGGGATATCAGAGGTTACAGATCAACTTAATGAAATAAAGCATGAAGACAAGATTAGAGAAAAAATAGTGAAAAGGAATGAACAAAGCCTCCAAGAAATATGGGGCTATGTGAAAAGACCAAACCTACCTTTGATTGTTGTACCTGAAAGTAACGAGAAGAATGGAGCCAAGCAGGAAAACACTCTTCAGGGTATTATTCAGGAGAACTTCCCCAACCTATCAAGACAGGCCAACATTCAAATTCAGGAAATACAGAGACCACCACAAAGATCCTCCTCAAGAAGAGCAATCCAGAGACACGTAATTGTCAGATTCACCAAGGTTGAAATGAAGGAAACAATGTTAAGAGCAGCCATAGAGAAAAGTCAGGTTAACCACAAAGGGAAGCCCATCAGACTAACAGTGGATCTCTCTGCAGAAACTCTACAAGCCAGAAGAGAGTGGGGGCCAATATTCAACATTCTTAAAGAGAATAATTTTCAACCTAGAATTTCATATCCAGCCAAACTAGGCTTCATAAGTGAAGAAAAAAATAAAATCCTTTATAGACAAGCAAATGCTGAGAGATTTTTGTCACCACCAGGCCTGTCTTACAAGAAGCAATAAACATGGAAAGGAACAATCGGTACTAGCAACTGCAAAAACATACAAAATTGTAAAGACCATAAACACTATGAAGAAACTGCATGAAACAATGGGCAAAATAACCAGCTAGCATCATAATGACAGGATCAAATTCAGACATAACAATATTAACCTTAAATGTAAATGGGCTAAATGCCCCAACTAAAAGACACAGGCAGGCAAATTGGATAATGAATCAAGACCCACTGGTGTGCTGTATTCAGGAGACCCATTTCACATGCAAAAACACACATAGGGTCAAAATAAAGGGATGGAGGAAGATTTACCAAGCAAATGGAAAGAAAAAAAAAAAAAAAACAGAGGTTGCAATCCTAGTCTCTGATAAAACAGACTTTAAATCAACAAAGATCAAAAAAGACAAAGAAGGGCATTACATAATGGTAAAGGGATCAATGCAACAAGAAGAGCCAACTATCCTAAATACATAGGCACCCAATACAGAAGGACATAGATTCATAAAGCAAGTTCTTAGAGACCTACAAAGAGACTTAGACTCCCACACAATAATAGTGGGAGACTTTAAAACCCCACTTTCAATATTAGATCAATGAGACAAAATTAACAAAGATATCCAGGACTTGAACTCAGCTCTGGAACAAGCAGACCTAATAGACATCTGCAGAACTCTCCACCCCAAGACAAAAGAATATACATTCTTCTCAGCACTACATCACACTTTCTAAAATTGATCAGATAATTGGAAGTAAAACACTCCTCAGCAAATGCAAAAGAATGGAAATCATAACAAACAGTCTCTTAGATCACAGTGCAATCAAATTAGAACTCAGGATTAAGAAACTGCACAACTATATGGAAACTGAACAACCTGGTCCTGAATGACTATTGCGTAAATAATGAAAATAAGGCAGAAATAAAGAAGTTATTTGAAACCAATGAGAACAAAGACACAACATACCAGAATCTCTGGGACACAGCTAAAGCAGTGTTTAGAGGGAAATTTATAGCACTAAATTCCCACAAGACAAATCAAGAAAGATCTAAAATAAACACCCTAGCATCACAATTAAAAGAACTAGAGAAGCAAAAGCAAACAAATTCAAAAGCTAGCAGAAGACAAGAAATAACTAAGATCAGAGCAGAACTGAAGGAGATAAATACACCAAAGACCCTGCAAAAAAAAAGCAGTGAATCCAGGAGCTGGTTTTTTTGAAAAGATCAACAAAATAGATAGACTGCTAGCCAGACTAATAAAGAAGAAGAAAGAGAAGAATCAAATAGATGCAATAAAAAATAATAAAGGGGTTATTATCATTGATCCCACAGATATACAAACTACCATCAGAGAATACTATAAACACCTCTATGCAAATACACTAGAAAATCTAGAAGAAATGGATAAATTCCTGGAAACATACATCCTCCCAAGTCTAACCCAGGAAGAAGTCGAATCCCTGAATAACAATAAGAAGTTCTGAAATTGAGGCAGTAATTAATAGCCTACCAACCAAAGAAAGTCCAGGACCAGATGATTAAGAGCTGAATTCTACCAGAGGTACAAAGAGGAGCTTATATCATTCCTTCTAAAACTATTCCAAACAATAGAAAAAGAGTGACTCCTTACTAACTCATTTTATGAGGACAGCATCATCCTGATACCAAAGCCTGGCAGAGACAAACCAAAAAAGAAAATTTCAGGCCAATATCCCTGATGAACATTGATGTGAAAATCCTCAATAAAATACTGGCAAACTGAATCCAGCAGCACATCAAAAAGCTTATCCACTATGATCAAGTTGGCTTCATCCATGGGATACAAGGCTGGTTCAACATATGCAAATTGATAAACGTAATCCATCACATAAACAGACCCAATGACAAAAACCACACGATTATCTCAATAGATGCAGAAAAGACCTTCAATAAAATTTAACACCCCTTCATGCTAAAACCTCTCAATAAACTAGGTATTGATAGAACATATCTCAAAATAATAAGAGCTATTTATGACAAGCCCACAGCCAATATCATAATGAATGGGCAAAAACTGGAAACATTCTCTTTGAACACTGGCACAAGGCAAGCATGCCCTCTCTCACCACTCCTATTCAAAATAGTGTTGGAAGTTCTGGCCAGAGCAATCAGAAAAGAGAAAGAAATAAAGTGTATTCAGATAGGAAGAGAGGAAGTCAAATTGTCCGTTTGCAGATGACATGATTGTATATTTGGAAAACCCCAACATCTCAGCCCAAAATCTCCTTAAGGTGATAAGTAACTTCAGCAAAGTCTCAGGATACAAAACCAATGTGGAAAAATCACAAGCATTTCTATACACCAATAATAGACAAACAGAGAGCCGAATCATGAGTGAACTCCCATTCACATTTGCTTCAAAGAGAATAAAATACCTAGGAATACAACTTACAAGGGATGTGAAGGACCTCTTCAAGGAGAACTACAAACCACTGCTCAAGGAAATAAGAGAGGACACAAATGGAAAAACATTCTATCCTGATAAATAGGAAGAATCAATATCATGAAAATGGCCATACTACCCAAAGTTATTTATAGATTCAATGCTATTCCCATCAAGCTTCCATTGACTTTCTTCACAGATTTAGAAAAAAAACTAAATTTCACATGGAACCAAAAAAGAGCCCACATAGCCAAGAAAATCCTAAGCAAAAGAACAAAGCTGGAGGCATCACGCTGACTTCAAACTGTACTACAAGGCTACAGTAATCAAAACAGCATGGTACTGGTACCAAAACAGATATACAGACCAATGGACAGAAAAGAGGCCTCAGAAATAACACCACACATCTACAACCATCTGATCTTTGACGAACCTAATACAAACAAGCATTAGGAAAAGAATTCCCTATTTAATAAATGGTGTTAGGAAAACTGGCTAGCCATATGCAGAAAACTGAAACTGGACCCCTTCCTTACACCTTATATAAAAATTAACTCAAGATGGGTTAAAGACTTAAACGTAAGACCCCAAACCATAAAAATGCTAGAAGAAAACCTAGGCAACACGATTCAAGACATAGGCATGGCCAAAGACTTCATGACTAAAACACCAAAAGCAATTGCAACAAAAGCCAAAATTGACAAATGGGATCTAATGAAAGAGCTTCTATACAGCCAAATAAACTATCATCATAGTGAACAGGCAGCCTACAGAATGGGAGAAAATTTTTGCAATCTACCCATCTGACAAAGAGCTAATATCCAGAATCTACATAGAACTTAAGCAAATTTACAAGAAAAAAAAAATCAAAAATTGTGTGAAGGATATGAACAGACAACTTCTCAGAAGACAACATTTATGTGAACAACAAACATGAAAAACAGCTCATCATCACTGATCACTAGAGAAATGCAAATCAAAACCATAATGAGATACCCTCTCATGCCAGTTAAAACTGGTGATCATTAAAAAGTCAGAAAACAACAGATGCTGGAGAGGATGTGGAGAAATAGGAACGCTTTTACTATTGGTGGGAGTGTAAATTAGTTCAATCACTGTGGAAGACAGTGTGGTGATTCCTCAAGGACCTAGAACCAGAAATGCCATTTGACCCAGCAATCCTGTTACTGGTTATATACCCAAAGGATTATAAATCATTCTACTATAAAGACACATGCACATGTATGTTTATTCCAGCACTATTCACAATATCAAAGACTTGGAACCAACCCAAATGTCCATCAATGATAGACTGGATAAAGAAAATGTGGCATATATACACCATGGAATACTATGCAACCATAAAAAAGGATAAGTTTATGTCCTTTGCGGGGACATGGATATAGCTGGAAATCATCAGTCTCAGCAAACTAACACAGGAACAGAAAACCAAACACTGCATGTTCTCACTCATAAGTGGGAGTTGAACAATGAGAACACATGGATCTAGGGAGGAGAACATCATACACCAGGGCCTGTCAGGGGGTGGGGGAGGGGTAGCATTAGGATAAATACCTACTGTAGATGATGGGTTGATGGGTGCAGCAAACCACCACGGCACATGTATACCTATGTAAAAAACCTGCACACTCTACACATATATCCCAGAACTTAAAGTATAATAAAATATTAAAAAATAAAAAAGATCTAAATGTATCTTGTGATTCAGTTCTAATATGCTATGTAGATATCTCTTTTCTGAGAACAAGAAATACTATAAAAAGATTCCATTTACTTGCTCTGTCTTAGAAAATGGACTTAAAGTTTCAAAAGATAAATTACAATTTTTCCTGAATAGTTTATTGAATAGGGCACAAGAGGTGAAAAACTGTTAGACTGAAGGCTATTCAAACGTGCTCTAGATGTCTTACAAACTACAATAGAAAGGATTTGTAGGTTTAAGTGGCTATTGCAGACAATGGGTGCCAAATTTTCCTGAGATTGCAAAACCTTTTTACGAATAAATCCTCAGGAACAGTCTTCTGCTCTGAAAGCCCAAACAGGAGCAGGACTTCTGGAACCTGGAGAAGGTTTTTCAATTGCCTCCTTTTCTAGGTGTCTCTAACTAAACCACCAACAACAAAAGCCAAAAAGCATTTCATTTATTTGCACATGAGTGATTGGGACAAGTCCTTTGGGTTTTAACTGCATCATCAGTAGACCCAGGGGCAAAAGTTCATCCCCCTTGTCTGAGGACCACAGCCTCTATTGCAAACTTAGTGATGTTTCTGCTGAACTGGTTCTAGGCTCCCTGCTTGACCTCAGAGTTCCTCACACAGTACAGACATTACTGAGGACACACAGCACTTTTCAACCATCTGATTAACCTCTTACGAGATGCTATTACTCCCTACCTCTCACATGGGTTATTCCCCGCAACAAAACCTAAACCCTGTCACTCTCCTGCCCTACAAGAAGATGGGGAGCTGAACCTCAGGATTATCTTTTCTTAATTAGGGAACCCTTGGTAATTCAATCAGATTTAACAGAGACTCATATTGAGAACCATGACCTCATAATCTTTGTTGATGGATCATACCTCAAAATGTTAGTAGTGGAAGGTATCCAAGTCACAAGGCACCAAAATATGTTAATAGTGGCAAATAAGTACTGGCCTGCAGCAACCTCAGTTCTTACCTCCTCAGAAGAAAGAATTCGACTTCGGGGCTTAAGGTGGAAGGAGGGACTGAGGAAAGTTTAAGAGCAGGAGAGAAAATTTATTAAAAAGCTTTAGAACAGGAATGAAAGGAAGGAAAGTACACTTGGAAGAGAGCCAAGTGGGCAACTTGAAAGACAAGTGCACCGTTTGAGCTTTTTGAGTTGGGGTTTCATATGTTGGCATACTTCTGGGTCTTGCGTCACTCCTACCAACTCCTAAGACCTTATTGCGAAGCTGCTAATCATCAGTTTCAGGTGCTTTGTATCCATTAGGAGATGGTCTTTCCCTAGTGCCAGCTGGTACCAATTATTTCTTTAGAGCGACAGTTAACACTGCCTGACCATCACTGAATGGTCACCTGACACTCCTGGAGTGTGTTGGGTGGTGGGGAGCCCTTTTATGCCCTGCTCATACCTGACTAGTTACTTACTGTAACAAAAACTGAATCTGGAGGTTATCGAGCAAGATATTCCATTACTGATCCAAGCGCTCCTTTAGAATACAGTCCTCTGAGGAAAAGGCATCCCAGGTGGCAGAATTTATCGCACCTACTGGAGTTTGTCAACTAGCCAAAGACCAGAGAGTAGACATATATACAGATAGCAGGGGTACTCTAGAGTAGTACATGACTTTTGGATGCTTTGGAAACAAAGAGGGTCTCTCACCTCCCTGGAACCTCCATCAAAAGTGGACAGCAAGTTAAGAGACATTTAGTTATATTCCTACTTCCTAGAGAGGTCACTGTTATAAAGGTTGAAGCCCAGGTAAAAAGATAGCATAGAAGTTAAAGGCAATGTAGCAGCAGGCCATCATGCCGCTGGGCAAGTGGCTTTAGTCAAGGTTATGATCCTCTCTAAACCTTCCAAGGATACATTTCTGATCAAGGGATTCAAAATGGCCATTATAAAATTGCAACGCAACAAACATCAAAAACAGTGATTTAGTTTTACAAGAAGCACATCTGAAATAAAGTGACATAGGAAAGTTGGAAGTAAAGGGATGGAAATGCACACATGAGGCAAGTAACAACAAGAAAGTTAATTGCTATATGATGAAGCAGAATAGAAGGCAAAAAATAAAATAGATTTTATAAGGATTAAAGAAAAACTGACTTTACTCATGGAGAGTCCTACCTTGTTTCAGGATGTAGGATAATCTGCTGGAGTGTTTTTCTCAATGTCTGCTCCCCCGTTGGCTTTGGATTTACTGGCTTGACACTGGGTCTTCCCTTTGCCCTGCTCCCCAGAGAAAATCCACTTCTTGTGCTTCTCCTATCTTATTCCACTGTTATTTTTTCTTAACACTTGCTGCAAAGCAGAGCAATGTTCTCTGATCTTCTGGTTAAGCCTCAGTTGTGGGCAATCCCTGAGCACCTGTCTCAAGGGGGTGTGGTCTTACTCTCCTGCAGACTTGTGCTGGGGTACTCTTCCTGCCTTTCTCTCAGGGATAGAAAATGTTTTCCTTTTCTCCATGCCCAGCTGCAATGAATTGCTTCCAGCTTCTTAAGGCTACAGTTTTTTATTGTGCTTCCTTCTGAAGATCAACGCTTTTATTTGAAAGGGGCGATGGGTCTCCATGAAGTTTCAGCAGGGGCTAAAGCTAAAGTAAGCCAAACACCTGAGGGAAATTGCACCTGTAAGAGTTTGCAAACCTCTGTTTCTGTGGCTCCCAAGAAATTCACACTCTTATGGCCCATATCCAGCCTTTAGGAATTCCTTAAAAGTTTCTATATGAACCTTCTTATGCACTTACATGGTGTTTGGTATTCTGCATCAGATAAGCAGCTGTCCTGGTCCTGTTTCTCTCTGTAGGCATTTGTCTCTCTCCAGGAACAATGCTGAAATTTACTGAGTCTTGTGCTCCCAGCAGACAGCAATAGTTAAGTTCTTCGATTATTTGGTGTTTCAGGAAAGGACATCACAAAGAACCACCCTTCCCAATATGACTCAGCTAAAACTTGCTGTCCACTCTTTGTCATGACTGGCATAAGACTTTTGTGTTTACCTGAGACAAGGTCAAACACAGATCTTTTTCCCCCCTTTTGCTTGAACCTGTTGATAAGCCAGATATAGAGCTTTTCCCTTTCGAATGGGAATGAGTAGCTAAAGTTAGAACTGTTTGTTTCCCTGAAACCTGGTAGACATACAAATAAACACCTCTAGTTCAACAACGTGACTGAGACTTCCCATAATTGCAAAATGATCCCCTCTGTAAATAACGCCCAGCTGTAAGTTATCTACTGCTCCCTAAAATGTCCAGGATGAAACCACGTTGCTGAGATACTCTGATCTTTGAATCCAAGGTGTTCTTCTATTACAATAGTCTAAATATAATCATCTCTTTAATTGTCTGGTGCATTTTGTCTTTGACACTAGATTTCAGGTTAGTTATTTGCCCTGTGACCTCAGTTCTCTGAAAGTTCAAGAAAAGTTGCTTATTTACATTTTTTGAACTTTTTTCATGCTGTAAGTGTGGGAACAATACTGCTTTCTACTCTTTGTATCTCTGAGCTGAAACTGAGTCTTGATTCTCTTATTTACCACTTCCAGAATAAAGAGGGTGTTCCCTAGTATCTTGCAAAAGTGACCAATCAGGTATTTTTTGTTGCTGTTGTTGTTGTTGTTGTTTTTGGCAGTACTATTACGAACTAAAGGATTTTAACATTTTAAGGTTTTCAATCTGTTGCAGTCATTCTTTTAAAAATCATTATTTTCCCAGCTTTAGAGAGTGGGAGTCCCTTCAAATTGGTCTTTTAAATCTTTGACACAACTCAAGTAGTCTTTGATAGCTTCTTTGCTTTCTGCATAACAGGATGTTCTAGCCTTATTCTATGTTTTTCCCACACTAGATCTAGAATCAGCCATTTCTCTAGGAGGCCTTTGTTCATTTTAGTAGGAAATAGCATTTAAAGATTATAATCTGGCCTCTAGTAGTATTTTAACTCTGTTTGAGACAGAGTCTAGCTCTGTCACCAAGGCTGGAGTTTAGTGGCACAATCTCGGCTCACTACAACCTCCGCCTCCCAGGTTCAAGCAATTCTCCTGCTTCAGCCTCCCAAGTAGCTTGGATTACAGCCATGATGCCCAGCTAATTTTTATATTTTTAGTAAAGACGGGGTTTCACCGTGTTGGTCAGGCTAATCTCGAGCTCCTGACCTCAAGTGATCCACTTGCCTCGGCCTCCCAAAATGCTGAGATTACAGGCATAAGCCACCACACTGGCCCCATTTTAACTATATGAAAAAATAATTCATGTATTTTCTTAAAAATATGAAAATAATAACATTACTCATAGTATTGTATTAATGAAATGAAGTAAAGTGTATAATCAAGACTTACTAAGGGCTAGCTTTTTCATTTGTTTAAAAAATATTTTTTGAGCACAAGTTTTAAGCTAGACATGTTCTAGGCTCTGGGGATAGATGTAGGAGGTGGGGGAGGAGAAAGAAGTCAAAACTTTTGCCCACATGGCATTTACATTCTAGTGGAGGGAGGAAAATAATACAAAAATAATAAAATAAATAGTATATCAGGCAATATGTGGTATGAAGAAAACTAAAGCAATGAAGGGGCTAAGGGAGTGCTATTGTTATTTTTAGTAATACTATTGTTATATGACTAATAAGGAAGGAATGAATCAAATTTCCGTATATATATCTATATATGTATCTATATATAGCTGTATCACCCCAGGCAATACAGTTGGGAAGGTAAATCTAATTTATGGAAGCAAAAAATCTATTTTCAATGTTCTATGAGGCCTCCTTATTTAAATAGATTATAAATAAGTCATTGTGTAAGGCCTGCGTATTATCCTCCTCCTAAACCACATCCAGGTGTCCATTTCTCCAATGAACTTGGTTCATGGTAATATCTTGTTTCTCCAATGAACTCAGTTCCTGATAATATCCAAAGATATTATTATTAATATCCAAAGATATGACCACAAACTGAGTTCATTGGAGAAATGGACAACTGCATTTTGTTGGTATCTGGAGATAAGGCCCATGTGTGCTCTGCTCCCACGCTGGCAGATACAGGAGGCACAGAGCATATCAACGATCCTCCTCTGGATGTGTGATAGTACATATAAAATTCTATTATGATCCTTCCTTCCCAATAAAGGTGAAGTGGCCAATAGAAAGATCTATCCTTTTAAGAGGTAATAATCCCTTAGCTCTGCCTCCTCATTCCCACTGATGGGTCCTTAGAGACCCTCCAGCTCCTCTTGAAAACACTTTGAAGGGGACTATTGCACCTAAGTACAGGAAGTTTTTATTTTAATGTCTATTGACATATCACCAAAGAACCAAATAAAAACATTTTATTTGGTGATACTTTCTTAAGGCAACAACTATTTGTGAAAAACATTTAGGTGCCAGGGATGAATGACAGCCCCAACCACATTTCCAATGTATCCGCATAAGAAATAAGAACATTGCTGCCTGAATGCTATAAAGTATTTTTATGAAGCTCTAAATTCTGTTGGTGTATAGTAAACCAGGCACTAGAGACAAATTTCCAAGATTGCGTATATATCAATATAATAGACAGCCCAATCTATTTCTAGGGTAATCGTTGTATATATCTTAAAGATACATTTTTATTATAAATGAGATTTATACTATATGAACAGCATTACAAAGTGACTGCTCAATGGTATGGCATCAACTTTTTTAGATTATTATTCAGAGTTGGTACTGTAGATTAGTGTCTTCAGCATGCTATTGCTTAGGGTACCAGGTCACCCTAAAATCCCCAAAGTCTTGATGATTAGATTGTTAAATCTCTTAAAAAATCTTCTTAGATGCTTTTGAAAATGGTAGAGACACATAAAGCCTGCACTAATGATGTTCTGGGTTTAATCCTCTGCCTTACTTATTTGCCATGGCAAAACATGGCTCATATACCAAGAAACCAGAATCTATGGGTGACATTTCAGTCTCTGAAATGTGTGAAGCATGTGCTTGTTGTTTCCAACACGTATTCTTCTGCCCACTAGACTGTGGACTTCTCAAAGTTTGTGCTGTGTCTTATTTATCTCTTTGTCCCTAATACTTGACTGGCACACCACAGTAGGGACATACCCAGAGCCTCGCATACAACATAGTAGGGATCAAGAAGTAAATTGAATAAATGAATATTGGTTTCATTCATTTGAGCTCTTATTAAACTTCCTTCCTACAAATTCCACCCTTTCAACACATTTCCTGCTTCAAAGGATTTGAACTCTGGGTCTTACACCAGAGTCTCTGGATAGCTGAGGCAAAAACATGGAAGCTTGCACAGGAGGGGCACTCACATTTCACCCTGCAGACTGGAGAGTTCAAAGCATTGAGACTGATTACTTGAATCTCTCCTGCACAAAACATGGTCTTTCTGACCGCCAAGATTTTGACCATGCTATTATCTCCACTAACATGCCCTTTCCCTCCATCCTCCAGGAAGTTTTCTCAGGTAGCATTTATCTTACAGATAAATTGTTGAGAGGCTGAAGTCAGATAAAAACACACTAGCAGATGCTTGGCACAGTAAACTCGAATTTCTTTCTCGCTGCCACAGACCATACTCCTTCTGCAACCTGAGGCACTGAATCTTGGCCTCACAGTTCAGCTCATGGGTAAATACTGTTGCATATTGACCAGGAATTTTCTCTTCCATGTCTCTCTGGTCTCCCCAGCTGGGTCCTTAGAAGGTCATGCTTTATTTATCCCTTATGCATTAGCCAGCATTCTCCAGAGGGACAGAACTAGTAAGATATATGTACTTATAAAAGGGAGTTTATCAGGGAGAACTGGTTCACATGATTACAAGATGAAACCCCAGGATAGGTCATCTGCAAGCTGAGAAAAGCAAGAAGCCAGTAGCATGGCTCAATGTTCAAAAGCCTCAAAACCATGAAAGCTAACAGTGCAGCCATCAGTCTGAGGCCTAAGGCACAAGAACCCCCAGGAGGCTGCTGGTGTAAGACCCAGAGTCCAAAGGCCAAACTAACCTGGAATCTGATGTCCAAGAGTAGGAGGAGAGGAAGACTGGAGACTCTGCAAGCAATCCTGTCCCTCTTTTCCTGCCTGCTTTGTTCTTGTACTGGCAGCTGATTGAATGATGCCCACCCACAATGAGGGTGAGTCTTCCTCTCCTAGTCCACTGACTCAAATGTCAATCTCCTCTGGCAATACCTTTTCTGGGTATATACCAAGACACATCCAGAAGCAATACTTTACTAGCCATCTGGCCATTTCTCAATTCAGTCAAGTTGACACCTAATATTAACCATCACACCTTGTGTTCATTCTAACATCTAGAACATAGTAAGACACCTGGGAGAAACTCAATAAATGTTAGCTAGCCAGTTTTCTCCTCTGTTGGGCTCTCTTCTCCCCTTTTTTTGTGGTGCATGCTTTTGTGAGGGTTGTATTTTTGTCCTTACCTCATTGCCTTGCTTACTCTGTGACTCTGCCTCTCTTGGCCACAGCAAACTGGACCAAGAGTAGAACATTCACCCATGTTCATTATACATCTCCTAGGGATGTATAAATAAGAGATAACCCAGAAGTCTCTGGATAGCTGAGGCAAAAACATGAAAAATTGCCCAAGTGGGGTACCCACATTTCACCCTGCAGACTGGAGAGTCAAAGCTGTTGTTACCCAATTTGCCAGTCTATGTCTTTTAATTGGGGTATTTAGCCGATTTGCATTTAAGGTTAATATTGTTATGTATGATTTGATCCTGTCATTATGATGCTAGCTGATTATTTTGCCAGTTAGTTGATACAGTTTCTTCATAATGTCAATGGTCTTTACAATTTGGTATGTGTTTGCAGTGCCTGGTACTAGTTGTTCCTCTCCATGTTTAGTGCTTACTTCAGGAGCTCTTGTAAGGCAGGCCTGCTGGTGACAAAATCTCTCAGCATTTGCTTGTTTGTAAAAGATTTTATTTCTCCTTCACTTATGAAGCTTAGTTTGGCTGGATATGAAATTCTGGGTTGAACTTTTTTTTGTTTGAGAATGTTGAAGATTGGCCCCCACTCTCTTCTGGCATGTAGGGCTTCTGCCAAGAGATCTGCTGTTAATCTGATGGGCTTCCCTTTGTGGGTGACCCAAACTTTCTCTCTGGCTACCCTTAATATTTTTCCCTTCATTTCAACCTTGGTGAATCTGACGATTATGTCTTAGAGTTGCTCTTCTCGAGAAGTATCTTTGTGGTGTTCTCTGTATTTCCTGAATTTGAATGTTGACCTGTCTTGATAGATGGGGAAGTTCTCCTGGATAATATGCTGAAGTGTGTTTTCCAGCTGGTTCCATTCTCTCCCTCACTTTCAGGTAAACAAATCAAACGTAGATTTGGTCTTTTCACATAGTCCCATATTTCTTGGAGGCTTTGTTCATTTCTTTTCACTATTTTTCTCCAACCTTGTCTTCTTACTTTATTTCATTAAGCTGATCTTCAATCTCTGATATCCTTTCTTCTGCTTGATCAATTCAGCTATTGATACTTGTGTATGTTTCATGAAGTTCTCATGCTGTGTTTTTCAGCTCCATCAAGTCATTAATGTTCTTCTCTAAACTGGTTATTCTAGTTAGCAATTCCTCTAATCTTTTTTCAAAGTTCATAGCTTTCTTGAATTGGGTTAGAAAAGCTCTGTTATCTCGAAATAGTTTATTACTCACCTTCTGAAGCCTACTTCTGTCAATTCATCAAATTCATTCTCCATCCAGTTTTGTTTTCTTGCTGGGGAGGAGTTGTGATCCTTTGGAGGAGAAGAGGCATTCTGGTTTTTGAAATTTTCAGCCTTTTTGTACTGGTTTCTTCCCATCTTCGTGAATTTATCTACTTTTGGTCTTTGATGTTGGTGACCTTTGGATGGGGTCTCTGAATGGACGTCAAGACCCATCAGTGTGCTGTATTCAGGAGACCCATGTAACATGTAAAGACACACATAGGCTCAAAATAAAGGAATGGAGGAAGATTTACCAAGCAAAAAAAACAAAAACAAAAACAAAAACAAACAAAAAAAGGGGTTGCAATCCTAGTCTCTGATAAAACAGACTTTAAATCAACAGAGATCAAAAAGGACAAAGAAGGGCATTACATAATGGTAAAGGGATCAATGCAACAAGAAGAGCTAACTATCCTAAATATATATGCACCCAATAAAGGAACACCCAGATTCATAAAGCAAGTTCTTAGATACCTACAAAGAGACTTAGACTCCCACACAATAATAGTGGGAGACTTTAACACCCCACTCTCAATATTAGACAGATCAACGAGTCAGAAAATTAACAAGTATATCCAGGGCTTGAACTCAGCTCTGGAACAAGCAGACCTAATAGACATCTACAGAATTCTCCATCCCAAATCAACAGAATATACATTCTTCTCAGCACCATGCCACACTTATTCTAAAATGGACCACAAAATTAGAAGTAAAACACTCCTCAGCAAATGCAAAAGAATGGAAATCATACCAGTCTCTCAGACCACAGTGCAATCAGATCAGAACTCAGGATTAAGAAAGTCACTCAGAACTACACAACTGCGTGGAGACTGAACAACCTGCTTCTAAATGACTACTGGGTAAATAATGTAATTAAGGTAGAAATAAAGATGTTCTTTGAAACCAATGAGAACAAAGACACAATGTACCAGAATATCTGGGAAACAGCTGAAGCAGTGTTTAAAGGGCAATTTGTAGCACTAAATTGCCACAAGAGAAAGCAGGAAAGATCTAAAATCGACACCCTAACATCACAATTAAAAGAGCTAGAGAAGCAAGAGCAAACAAATTAAAAAGCTAGCAGAAGACAAGAGATAACTAAGATCAGAGCAGAACTGAAAGAGTTAGGGACATGAAAAACCTTTAAAAAAATCGATGAATCCAGGAGATGGTTTTTTGGAAAAGATCAACTAAATAGACAGATCACCAGCCAGACTGATAAAGAATAAAAGAGAGAAGAATCAAATAGATGCAACAAAAAATGATAAAGGGGGCCGGGCGCGGTGGCTCAAGCCTGTAATCCCAGCACTTTGGGAGGCCGAGACGGGTGGATCACGAGGTCAGGAGATCGAGACCATCCTGGCTGACACGGTGAAACCCCGTCTCTACTAAAAAATACAAAAAACTAGCCGGGCGAGGTGGCGGGCGCCTGTAGTCCCAGCTACTCGGGAGGCTGAGGCAGGAGAATGGCGTAAACCTGGGAGGCGGAGCTTGCAGTGAGCTGAGATCCGGCCACTGCACTCCAGCCTGGGCGGCAGAGCGAGACTCCGTCTCAAAAAAAAAAGAAAAAAAAAATGATAAAGGGGATATCACCACTGATCCCACAGAAATACAAACTACCGTCAGAGAATTCTATAAGCACCTCTATGCAAATAAACTAGAAAATCTGGAAGAAGTGGATAAATTCCTAGACACATAAACCCTCCCAAGACTAAACCAGGAAGAAGTCAAATCCCTGAATAGACCAATAACGAGTTCTGGAACTGAGGCAGTAATTAATAGCCTACCAACCAAAAAAGTCCAGGACCAGATGATTCATAGCCGAATTCTACCAGAGGTACAAAGGGGAGCTGGTATTATTCATTTTGAAACTATTCCAAACAATAGAAAAAGAGGGAATCCTCCCTAACTCATTTTATGAGGCCAGCATAATTCTGATACCCAAACCTGGCAGAGACACAACAACCCAAAAAAAAGAAAAAAGAAAATTTGAAGCCAATATCCCTGATGAACCTGGATGCGAAAATCCTCAAGAAAATACTGGCAAACTGAATCCAGCAGCACATCAAAAAGCTTATCCACCACGATGAAGTTGGCTTCATCCCTGGGATGCAAGGCTGGTTCAACATACATGAATCAATAAATGTAATCCATCACATAAACAGGAACAATGACAAAAACCACATGTCAATAGATGCAGAAAAGGCCTTCAACAAAATTCAACAGTGCTTCATGCTAAAAACTCTCAATAAACTAGGTATTGATGGAATGTACCTCAAAATAATAAAAGCTATTTATGACAAACCCACAGCCAATATCATACTGAATGGGCAAAACCAGGAAGCATTCCCTTTGAAAACCAGCACAAGACAAGGATACCCTTTCTCACCCCTCCTATTCAACATAATATTGGAAGTTCTGGCCAGAGCAATCAGGCAAGAGAAAGAAATAAAGGGTATTCAACTAGGAAAAGAAGAAGTCAAATTGTCTCTGTTTGCAGATGACATGATTGTATATTTAGAAAATCCCAGCATCTCAGCCCAAAATCTCCTTAAGCTGATAAGCAACTTCAGCAAAGTCTCAGGATACAAAATCAATGTGCAAAAATCACAGGCATTTCTATACACCAATATCAAACAAACAGAGAGCTGAATCACTCCCATTCCCAGTTGCCACAAAGAGAATAAAATACCTTGGAATACAACTTACAAGGGATATGAAGGACCTCTTCAAGGAGAACTACAAACCACTGCTCAAGGAAATAAGAGAGGATACAAACAAATGGAAAAACATTCCATGCTCATTGATAGAAATAATCAATATAGTGAAAATGGCCATACTGCCCAAAGTAATTTATAGTTTCAATGCTATCCCCATCAAGCTACCAATGACTTTCCTCACAGAATTGGAAAAAACTACTTTAAATTTCATATGGAATCATAAAAGAGCCCGCATAGCCAAGACAATTCTAAGCAAAAAGAACAAAGCTGGAGGCATCATGCTACCTGACTTCAAACTATATTACAAGGCTAAAGTAACAAAAACAGCATGGTACTGGTACCAAAACAGATATATAGACCAATGGAACACAACAGAGGCCTCCGAAATAACACCACACATCTACAACCAACTGATCTTTGACAAAACTGACAAAAACAAGCAATAGGGAAATGATTCCCTATTTAATAAATGGTGTTGGGAAAACTGACTAGCCATATGCAAAACACTAAAACTGGACCCCTTCCTTACACCTTATACAAAATTTAACTCAAGATGGATTAAGGGGTTAAATGTAACACCTAAAACCATGAAAACCCTAGAAGAAAACTTAGGCAATACCATTAAGGACATAGGTATAGGCAAAGACTTCATGACTACAACACCAAAAACAATGGCAACAAAAGCCAATATTGACAAATGGGATCTAATTAAACTAAAGAGCTTCTGCACAGAAAAACAAACTATCATCAGTGTGAACAGGCAACCTACAGAATGAGAGAAAATTTTTGCAATCTATCCATCTGACAATGGGCTAATATCCAGAATCTACAGATAAACAAATTTACAAGAAAACAAACAACCCCATCAATAAGTGGGTGAAGGACATGGACAGACACTTCTCAAAAGAAGACATTTATACAGCCAACGAAGATATGAAAGAAAGCCCATAATCACTGGTCATTAGAGAAATGCAAATCAAAACCACAGTGAGATACCATCTCATACCAGTTAGAATGGCGATCATTAAAAAGTCAGGAAACAGCAGATGCTGGAGAGGATGTGTAGAAATAGGAACATTTTTCACTGTTGGTGGGAGTGTAAATTAGTTCAATCATTGTGGAAGACAGTGTGCTGGTTCCTCAAGGAACTAGAACTAGAAATGCCATTTGACCAGCAATCCCATTACTGGGTATATACCCAAAGGATTATAAATCATTGTACTATAAAGACACGGGCACATGTATGTTTATTGCAACACTATTCACAATAGCAAAGACTTGGAACCAACCCAAATGCCCATCGATGATAGACTGGATAAAGCAAATGTGACTCACATACACCATGGAATACTATGCAGCCATACAAAAGGATGAGTTCATGTCCTTTGCAGGGACATGGATGAAGCTGGAAACCATCATTCTTAGCAAACTAATACAGGAACTGAAAACCAAACACCGCATGTTCTCACCCGTAAGTGGGAATTTAACATAGAGAACACATGGACATGGTGGGGAGAACATCACACACCAGGGCCTGTCAGGAGGTGGGGGGCTGGGGGAGGGATAGCATTAGAAGAAACACCTAATGTAGATGACGAGTTGATGGATGCAGCAAACCACCACGGCATGTGTATACCTATGTAACAATCCTGCACATTCTTTACATGTACCCCGAACTTAAAGTATAATAATAATAATAATAATAGTAATAATAATAAGCTGTTGTTACATGAACCGAGAGGAGGATGAAGCAGTTAAGCAGGATGGACAGAGAACAAGAGTTGCTGGACATCCTGTCCAGTTTCCAGTTCCTAACTCTAGTAACTCTTCCTAGGGCCCAGCACTTTTCTGCTCTTGGGTTCTGTGAGCTGACCCTTGTCATTTATTTAATCTCTCCTCATCCCTACCCAAGCTAGCTTGCCACTGAAAGATTCTCATTTAACATACTCTCTTTCTTTCGCTTCTTTCTCCTCTCCCCAAATACTTCAAAGAGCACCCTTTGGGAACTTTGAGGGCATGGAGCACCTGGGACTTGTCTATCTTCTTTGCTTAATGGATCTAATTCTGGGGTGAAGGGGAATGGGGGAGAATTGGGAGAGTAGAAGTTGAGACTCCTATTGAGAATGCTCACTAGTTTGGAAATCCACCTGATGTCTGCATTACGCATGTTCTTGGCCAGCTGTGGCTCCTAGGATAATTAACTCTTGGAAGCATCATGATCTGAGCAGAGAACTGTGCCAAGAGGACTAACCTCAAAGCCAGACACACCTAAGTTCTATGACTTATAGCCTGAGGCTCCTTTGTTGCATTTCTGATGCAGCCCATATGAGGATTAAAATGAGTGGTATCTGGCTGCAGTGCCCAGCCCAGCGTCTGGCGCATAGTCGTGCCACTCTCCCTGCCATGCATCCTCACTGTGTTCTGACCCACAGAGGAGGAGGAATGCTGAAAAGAGAGGTTGATTCTGAGACAACAATGATGTCTGTGGTCCCTGGGCAGGGAAATGTATACCAATTCTTAGTCTCTTAGAAGCTAGTTCAACAATGAGAACACTTGGACACAGGAAAGGGAGCATCACACACTGGGGCCCGTTGTGGGGCAGGGGGATGGGGGAGGGACAGCATTAGGAGATACACCTAATGTAAATGACAAGTTAATGGGTGCAGCACACCAACCTGGCACATGTATACATATGTAACAAACCTGCACGTTGTGTACATGTACCCTAGAACTTAAAGTGTAATAAATAAATAAATAAACAAACAAACTAGTTCAAAGGCACAAGTAACCCAGCATTTTTCCCTCGGTGGGCCAAGGGTTGAAAGCAGGAAAGAATGTTGAGACAGAAGAAGGAAGAAAAGCTGGATCTCTTCATTTTCCTTATACTCATAGCTATTCCTTTTTCTCCCCTCCGGGTATCACAATCTGTTTGGGCTGCCATAACAAAATAACATATACTGGGTGGCATCAACAACAGAAATTGATTTTTCCCACAGTTCTGGAGGTTGCAAGTCCAGAATCAGGGAGCCAGTGTGTTCAGGTTCTCGTGAGGGCTCCTTTCCCAGCTTGCAGGTGACCACCTTCTTGCTGTGTGCTCACATGGTGCCTTTCTGTTGTGGGTTCAGGGAAAAGAGATAGAGAGATTGAGATTTTATAAGGCCACCAATCCTACCAGATTAAGATCTGATAGGATCCTATGCCCTTATGAACATATTTAACCTTCATTATTTCCTAAGAGCCCTATCTCCAAATATAGTCATATCGGGGGTTAGGGCTTCAACATGTGAATTTGGGGAAGACACCATTTTGTACACAGCTCTGCAGTTTGAGAGCTTGGGCAGGGGGTGGTAGGGAAAGAACAAAGTGAGTGTATCTCTCCTCTTTACCACAGTCATAAATAAACATCAGACGGGAGATAGATGCAAATTCAGGAAAGAGCAAGATATCATCGCTATCCCAGGAGGGAAGAGGCTGTTACATTTCAAATTATTAAAGATTCAACCACATGCACAGAATAAATGTATCTCATTTAGGTCTTGAAGTTTTCTGCCTTTATTCTTATTTAATTAGAGCATTTGCTATGTAAAGATCTCATATTTTTGTGAGACGTATCATCCGCAAATTTAACTCCAGAAGAAAAGTAATTAATTTCAGAAGTAGAGGCTGTCAGTCAGTTACACCTTAGCATAAACCATCCTACTTGTGAGCGGCCACAGCCTTTGGGGGTTTTTCCTGCTACTTCTGTTTCAGTTCCTGGGCTAAGTACAAGGCATGAACTGTGCTGAAATGGTGCTTATATTGGTTTGAAGTCTTATGGATATTGATGTAATCTAAATGAACCTGGTAGAAATGGCCAGTTTACACCCCCTACACACACACACACAGGGATACACACAATGTTTTTGGTTCTAACCTTGACATTTGCTTACATTAGTCATCAGGCTTGGTAATCAAAAGCCTTAGAACTTCAGGTAAAATAACCACAGCAATGAGTAGTAAGCAAAAGCTTTATTCTGAATGTTGAATACAATGAAAGAATTTTTCCGTTTGTAGGAGATGAGGATACAGTGTTGCTTGTTTGAGGGACTGATAGGATAATTATATTAGCAGATTAATTTATGACAATGTACCTAGGTATTCTGGGAATAAATCCAGTTAGTTGTGGTGAATTATTCTTTCTAAATGCTGCTGGATTGTGTTTGTTAACATTTTATTTAAGGGTTTTTCTTTTTAATCTACCAGCCTGAAGGTTGGGTGTGTGTTGCACAATCACCAGTTTTTAGTCCGATTAGGGAAAGCATCAGCGTGAGGCTGCTTTGTAAAATGTCAGGAAATTTGAAGAGTACCACGATGAATGAACACGGTTTTTGACAGTCTGATGGTCCTGTGTTGTGGGGGTGGGAACAGGAGTCAGCCAAGGACCTGATCTTCTCAGTTGCACTCGTGTATTTGCATGTCTCTGATGACCTCATCTGTGCAGCTCCTCCCTATCATCTCCTCTCACAGCACACAGCTCATTCCCCTGCAGAACACGTCACACTTTGTATTAATAGCTATATACTAATTGGGTTGTTTACCTGTTTTTCTGTCCCTCATTGACTTTATGCTTCATAAGGGCAAACCCTTGTTCATTTCATTCACCAAAATGTTACACAGTACCTAGCATACTGCCTGAACCCAAGTAGGAAGTCAAGAAATAATTATGGAATAAATGGTAGATGTTAGGCAAGATTCAGCTTAACTAAGATAAACTATATCACTGTGCTATTAATAGAATATAAGGAATTTATAATACTACTAATAATTTTAATACTTACAATACCTAATACAATGCCTACACATCACTTCACTTGGATTTGACACAGCACTTGGTGTGCAACAAATTCAAGTTTTTTTCTTTTTGGGACTTTATGAATTTCTTTTCCCAAGTATTTTTGATCTGTGCTTGGTTGAATCCACAGATGCAGAACCCATAGGTATGGAGGGCCATTTGTATACTATATACTAAAAGCATTGTATACTAATAAGTTGATATATGTTCTTCAATGTAATCCCTCCAAAAAGCCCTATAAAGAAGGCTCACTAACCTCAAATAATTTACTTGAAGTCACCAGGTTAGTAAGCTAGGATTTGAACCCAGATCTTTCAGAGGCTTCAAAGCCTGTGTTCTTTACAACCATGAAAAATTGTTTTCTTCCTAAAACAAGTTGCAGCAGAGAACTAAGCTCAGTACATTTTCACTAATGTGAGGCCACATCTTGGTTTATTCATTCCAAATGTGAGGTTCCTTGGGCCAATGTTACATTAACATTTAGAAGGATTTTCACTATATATAATGAAACTACTGTTGCATGTAGAATAAATATGATTGTTTAAATGCCTAAGGAACTTCATTTAAAATGCAACATTCATCACAAGAAAATAATCCTCCTTCTCCTGCCTTTGTTCATGACAATGTGCCTTGAAAGGCAAAGAGAAAGGGGTGGGGCCTCCTTCCCTCCAACCAGTCCCAGGTCCAGAGCCTGGCAGGTAGGGGCCAGAGGTTGCAGAACTGTGATTCCAGTAATGGTGGGAGCTCAGTGGAGAAGGGGTGGAGGACTCGGGTTTTTAGCACAATGGTGACCAGAAGCCCACTCCTGCATTTCTCCCTCCTAAGACAACCCTCCCCATCTTGTATATCAGTGATTAGCTTGGGCCACCTCAAGAAAAGAGTAATTCTGTGGCAGATACATTAATGATTTTTTTTCTACTTTGGGGTTGAAAAGGAGAGGGGCTTGGAAAATGAGGATGGTCTGTGCAGGCAGATTGGATGCAGTTGATTCATGCAGCAATTATTTATTGAGCAATTACTATATGCTTGGAGATGGGGATGCAATCAGGGATGAAACTCAGTAGAGTAGGAGCATCCAATAAATTATTATTTTTAATAAGTACACTTATAACAGGGGCTAAGACGCAAAAATCAAGAGTGCTCTGTGGAGGTAATCCGGCCGCCTTCTACACTTGGGCTGAGGACAGAACTCACTTTAGATTAGTGACATTTACACTAAAGCTTGAAAGAAGAGTAGTGGGTAGTTGTTACTCATAGGGTAGATAGTACCAGAACTCTATGCAAGGAGATCATTATGGGCAAATTCTCTGGAGAAGGAAAGAAGTGAGGCCAAAACAAAGCGCAGTGTTGGAGACGGTTTTGCTGTAGCAGGAGTAAAACCAGGGTGCGAGGCAGGAGGCATTGGCAGAGGCTGGATCACTCAGAGCCTTCCAGATCCTACAGAAGACCATGACTATCAAAAGCAGTGGGCAGCCAATGATAGGGTTTGACCAATGGAGTGACATGGCCAGATGTCGTGGGCACCCAATGACAGGGTTTGAGCAATGGAGTGACATGGCCAGATGAGGCCAGAACCTCATTCTTTGCAGTGAGGAGAACAAGCTGGAAGGGGCAAGGTGGGTGTTTGAGACAAGGTCACATTTCACTTTAGAGAGAGATGACAATAGTAGGTGGTGAGAAATAAAGATGGAGAGAAAAGGGAGGGTTTGTAATTCATTTTGGGAATGAAATTGCCAGTTGCTGGTATCTGATTGGATATGGGAGGAGAGAAACATGGAGGTATAAAAGATGATGTCCAGCATTCCCACTTGAGCAAGTAATTGGGTAGATAGAGATGCCATTGTTGAGACAGGAACACTAGGAAGGGGAGAACTGCAAGGAAATATCAAGACCTCATTTTGACTGTGTTTTGTTTGAAAAACTTGAGACATCTTGTAGACCTCTGGATATATTTATCTGGACTTTAGAAGTAAGGAAGGTCTGAACTGGAAAGTTAAATTCATTTTAGTACAACAAATACTGAATATTTACTCTCAGCCAAGCATCATGCTGGAACCAGGGAACTTCCTCATCTTGCCCAGAGAGAATTAAAACTAAGCATGAGACCATATCCTGAAAACATCAAAAGTGAGATATGCACACACTACAATGGAAAGGGCCCTACAGGGCCCTACAACTCACAATGAATTGTGACCAGCAGTGGGGAGAGGAGAGAGAAAAAATGAGTACGGGGAAAGGAATCCAGGGAAGTTCCATGGAAGAGGCAGAAGTTGGTCCAAGCCTCAAAGGTTGAGAAGGGCAAAGTGCAAAGGAGTAGAAGGCACTCCAGGCAGGAAGAAAATTCTGAGCCAGGGCATGGTGTAAGTGCAGAGGAGATAAAGGACACAATGCCCTGTCTAAAGGGCACAGGGAAGATAGGAAGTAAGGCTGGAAAAATGTGCTAGACCCAGTGTCCAAGACCTCAGGTGAGATCAGAGAGTTTGGATTTTAGGACATCTAGTGACTTCCAGCACTTACAGCTCATCAGAATGGCTTGGGGGGGATGATTAAAGTTTATATTCCCAGATTCCAACTATCGAAATTCAGATTCTATAATTGTAGGGTGAAAATTAGAGACCCCAGGAGGTTCTTGCAGAGCAAATCTGGAAACTGCCACGTGAGAACTGCTCATATCTATGATAGGAACCAAAAGTCCATGACTGCTCTAGCAGTCTACCTCTACCAAGTGGAACCATGCAGTATTTGTCTTTTAGTTCACTTATCAGACTCAAGCATGAGATATTCTCCAGGTTCATCCATGTTGTACTATATATCAGAATTCCCTTCCTTTTTAAGAATGGATAGTATTCTATTATATGTATACACCACATTTTGTTTTTCTACTCATCCATCAGTGGACACTTAGGTTGCTTCCATCTTTTGGCTATTGTTAATGATGCTGCTATAAACATGTGTGTACATGTGGGAGTCTTTAAACAACTCAGGTTGCACCCTAGACCATCCAAATCCAATGAGACCCAGGCATCAGTATTTTTAAAACTTTCCAGGTAGTTCTGATATGCAGCCAAGGAGGCGGGGGACCACCATGTAAAAGGAAGTTGTTCACAGTGGAAGCTGAGAAAAGAAAAATGGAGGCACCTGCATCTTGGTTCCCCTTCCCTCTTTTCCTGCCAAGGTCTTCTTGCAGACATACCTCTACCCAGGACAGAAAATGACACCTTTGAGGTGAGCCCTTGGGATGGGGTAAAAGGCAGCGCATGGGGTGGCAATTCCTTAAATTCTTTCATTGTTCAACTGAATTGTATGGCAGGGACATGAGGTACATGTTAAGGGCAATTGTCTTTTCTTTTCTTTCTTTTTCTTTTTTTCTAATTTCAACTTTTATTTTAGATTCAGGGAATGCATATGCAGGTTTGTTACATGGGTATATGGTGTGACATTGAGGCTTGGAGTACAAGTAATTCTGTCACCTAGGTAGTAAATATAGTACCCAATAGATAGTTTTTTAGCCCTTCCTCCTTTCCCTCTCTCCCTCCTGTAGTTGTCCCCAGCATCTATTGTTCCCATCCATGTGTTTCCCAATGCTTAGTTATCACCTATATGTAAGAATGTGTGGTATTTCGTTTTCTGTTTCTGTTTTAATTTTCTTAGGATAATGGCCTCCAGCTGCATCCATGTTGCTGCAAAGGACACGATTTCATCCTTTTTATGGCTGCATAATATTCCATGTTGTATATGTACCATATTTTCTTTATCCAGTCCCCTGTTGATGTGCACCTAGGTTGATTCCATGTCTTTGCTACTGTAAATAGCATGGCAATGAATATATGAATCCATGTGCCTTTTTGGTAGAACAATTTGTTTTCCTTTGGGTACATACCCAGTAATTGTATTGCTGGGTCAGATGGTAGTCCTGTTTTAAGTTCTTTGAGAAATCTCCAAACTGCTTTCCACAGTGGCTGAACTAATTTACACTCCCACCAACAGTGAATAAATATTCCCTTCTTTCTGCAGCCTTGCCAGCATCTGTTATTTTTTGACTTTTTAATAATGGTAATGGCAATTTTCAAGTGATTTGATTTGCCTAGGTGATTTTTATTCTAAACAGCCTTAACCTGGTCCTTGGTTTCCAGGACATCTATGACCCAAGATTGCGAAACTAGATGTTGCTGGTGCAGGTTTCATGGGAAAGGGACCCAGTTTCACAAAGCTTGCTTTCCTACAGCAGCCGTGCTGAGGTTTCAGGCTAGGAGGAAGAAAGAGGGCTAGACAGGGAAGGCAGAAGCCGCTGTAGAAATGCTGTCCTGGGTTACCATAGAGAAGTTTCTGAAGGTGGCTGCTCGGAATGAGAACGCCTAGATGCAAACGTGAGATCAAAGAAACCTGGAAGGGTTTGCAAGCAGTCCTGGAGAGGACAGAGGTGAATACAGGTTAGTTATTTTATAACCTACTGAAGGCTTCCTAGATGGACAACTGTTGCTGATAGGGCTCCCAATCCATTCTAATGAAGTACACACCACTTCAGTGGAAGACTAATAATTCACTCTGACTATGATGGTATAGACACAACTGCTATATAGCTAGGGAACTAAGTTTTAAATTCTCCATTTTTCCTTTTTTTTTCTTTTCTTTTCTTTTTTTTTTTTTTTTTGAGACGGAGTCTCCCTCTGTCACCCAGGCTGTAGTGCAGTGGCGCCATCTCGGCTCACTGCAAGCTCCGCCTCCCGGGTTCAAACCATTCTCCTGCCTCAGCCTCCCGAGTAGCTGGGACTACCGGCGCCTGCTACCACGCCTGGCTAATTTTTTTGTAGTTTTAGTGGAGACGGGGTTTCACCGTGTTAGCCGGGATGGTCTCGATCTCCTGATCTCCTGATCCGCCCACCTCGGCCTCCTAAAGTGCTGGGATTACAGGCGTGAGCCACCGTGCCCGGCCCAGTATTTTCAATGTAATAGTTCTACTTGGGAGGAATTTGTCTTTCCTAAGTAATTTTGGAAAAGTTCAGTTGTGTTTAATAAGGAATTATAAATCAACTAGTCTTACATTATTTTGTGCTCACATGATTATGTTGAGTTAATCCCTGATATATAATCAAGAAATAAATTTTCCCCAATTGCTTTTTAAAAAATGATCACTACACAGCCCAATGCTCCAACTCCCATATTTATATGAAGGTGAGAGAGAAAATGGATCAATATTTATAATTTGCTATAAACACAGTGACTTCTCTCAAGACACAGGCAGAAAAGGGTAAAGTACAGAGAGGTCTGAGAATGAACTTGCTGCATCTCAAAAATCTACAGAGAAAAGCAATGAACCAGAGCTATATTAAAGAAAAAATATATCCTTCCAAACCAGGCGCAGAGTTGGAAGATGGCTAGACCAGGGAGAAGGGCATAAATCCAATGGGAGAAGAACAGCATACAAATGGCCTAATTCAAACTCCATGCATAAATACAGCATCCTAAATAGTACAGGCTAGTCGTTGATATCCAGGGTCCTGAAGTCCTCCAGACCTAGGATTAAGCCCCTGCTCTGTCACTTAACAGATCTTGGGAACGTTGTGCTCTCTCAACCTCAGTGCTCTCATCTGTAAAATGGTATAACAGCGCCTATCATTCAAGGACGTGTGAATTTGAATGGGTTAATTCATGTGAAGTACTTGTACTGAGGGGTGGTCTGTTCCCAAATGCCTCTCAGAGGAGGCTGAGATTTCCTTCTCTGGGACCTGCTGGGTGCAGGTTTTTGGTCTTGATAAGAGAAGAAAAATGCTGTTTTTGTTTCATTCTACACTTCCATTTCCTAGTATTTTAAAGATGCTCAACCTCATTCCTAAGATAAATGCAAACTAAACTACCCTTAAATACCATTTTTCACCCATGATATTGGCTAACATCCTAAAGTTTGATAACACTCTTGGATGTAGAGGCTGTGAAGAATCAGGTCCTCTCAGACTGCTGACTTGAATGTAAATTGGTATAACCACTACAAGGGTGATTGGCAATATGTCAAAACTACAAATGCACAGACCCTTGGACTATGTACAATGTTAGTCACTAAAGAAAATTTTTCTAAAATCAAAAGCCTAGAAATAACTCTAATGTCTATCAATGAGGCCATTCAATTAAATTATGTTTCATCCCTCTAATAAAATACTTTGTACCTGAATATAGTTCTTTTTGTGTTCATATGAGAGTTCTCCAAGATATATTTTAAATTACAAAATAAAGATGCAGATGAATATGTGTAATATGCTACATTTTGTGTCATAAAAAGGAAGTAAACATGAATATCTATTCACATTTGTCTTGAATAACCATAAAGAAATTTTAAGGCTGGGTACAGTGATTCACACCTGTAATCCCAGCGCTTTAGGAGGCCCAGGTGGGATTGCTTGAGCTCAAGAGTTTGAGACCAGGGGCAACATAGTGAAACCTCATCTCTCCAAAATTTTTTTAAAAATACAAACTAGCTGGGCATGGTGGTGTGCACCTGTAGTTCTAGCTACTTAGGAGGCTGAGGTGGGAGGACTGCTTGAACCCAGGAGGTCAAGACTGTAGTGAGTCATGATTTTACCATTGCACTCCAGCCTGGGTGACAGAGCAAGACACTGTGTCAAAAATAAAATATTTATACCTTTTTGTTCTTTTAAAGTTTCAAATCATGCAAATTGAATTCTTATCAAAAGTTAGTCAAGTAATAATTTTAAAATTTAATTTTGTAGAGTCAAAGTGTTCTGTGGTCAGCTTTGTGGGAGTAAACCTAGTCTTGCTAGAGTTATCATGGCCCACTCTCTGTTTATTAAAAGATATTTTTCATATATTTTTTATGCTTGTGTCCCAAACCTTGTTTACTTTGAGAGAAGTAAAACAAGTACTGCTTTCCCTGGAAGAAGGCAGGATTGCTCCTCAGATGGGGATAGAACAGTGCACAGAATAAACCTACTTCCTGACCATGTCTCTGCCTGTAGCTACTTGACTTTAACCTTGGTTGGACAAGTTGCCTTCTTTGCCTGCATGCCTCAGTTTACCATTTCATAAACTAAAGATGTTACTCTAGAATATTTTCCTTTCAGTTATTCAATTTTAATATGAATAACAATGACACATGCCAGTGCCCTTCTCTACTTAACCTCTCACACTTCCTTCAATTTCCTGACCACATTCTTCCTTTTTCAAACATTTAATAAGTATCTATTATGTGCCTGGCATGGTGCTAGGTGCTTTGGAATTCAAAGATGAAAGACCAAGTCCCTGCTATCAAAGAGCTCATGGTCTAGGGAAGGAGAAAGGCAAAAGACAATTATAATACAGAGGGAAAGTTCCATGATCAACCACATCCTACCCACAAAGCTCTCAGAAATGAAGAATGCCAATATGACCCAGAAAAGTGTAGAGTCCCTTGGCTGTTACACTGTCTCTATGAGTAATATATTTACTTATTTCCCCCATAATCCAAGTGTTCCTGCTGCCTTACAGTAGGAACAGTAAGGGCATCCTTGGCTCATTGCCCTTACTGTTTGGCTGTTTCTTGGGGAAATTTATCCTTTCCTTTCACTTCCTTTCTGGATTTATCCTGGAACCCCATAACTGGTCTTCACATCTACCATTTCTTCTTAATCCAGTCTATCATATATGCACTTGCTAGGCAAGTACGCCTAACATACTTCATTCCATTTAGTCTCCTGAACGATCAATCTCTGAATATGAAGGTGGTAAATGAACAAAATGCATGGCAAGATGTGCTGTCTGGTATCTGGCTAATCAGAGCCCTCCTCTGTGACATTTCCACAGATCTTCTACACAATGACACATGATGAATGGTGGCCCCATGCCCAGACATTCTAAGATCTGGAGACACTTCTTTAAAAAAAAAAAAAAGGGTCTTGCTTGCTTCATTGACCAGGCTGGAGTGTAGTGGTGCAATCTCAGCTCACTGCAAACTTCACCTACTGGGCTCAAGCGATTCTCGTGCCTCAGTCTCATGAGTAGCTGGGATTTTAGATGCCCAACACCATGCCCGGCTAATTTTTGTATTTTTAGTGAAATGGGGTTTTGCCATGTTGGCTAGGCTGGTATGGAACTCCTGGCCTCAAGTGATATGCCTACCTCAGCCTCCCAAAATGTTGGGATTACAGGTGTGAGCCACCGCACTCAGCCATGAGACACCTCCTTAACATCCAAAAAAGATATCTGTTTCATCTAAATTTAGTGATACACATTTTATTGTATTCTAGGTATATCACATGTGTGGTAGTTCTTTATTAACTAGTATATTTGATTAACTTGGAAACCCCATTTCATGACTTCAAAAGCCAAGTTTATCCTACTTAATTAATATTTTTGCTCCATAAACAGTGTTTAAGATTGTAGATTTGTATATTTTGTCAATGGAAAAACAAAATTGTGATTTTAAAGATCACAGATTTATTGTAACACCTTATATAAAATTTCTATTAAGTTGTTACCTTCCCCTCAAAAAAAATTCAACAATGGATAAATAACAACTAAATAATCACTAAAAACAAATCCACACAGACTAGAATAAGTATCAGTGTAATCACCTGTTCAGGAAAAAATGCAAAACAGTTGGGCAAATTGCTTAGCAGATTATGCAGTGGGTGTTTGGGAATTTTAAATGTGTCTCAATGGAAGCACAAATATTTATCTTTTCTATTTCTCAGTATAATGTATAGTCAATAAACATTTTCCTCTAATGTACGAGCCACCTGTGGTATCACTCATTGGAATTTAATTCATTTGCAAATCCTTTCCCACTGTCTTGTAATTATTTGCTTCTAACCTGACAATTGGGGTCCAAATGCGATAAAATATATTTTCTCCTTTTATACTTTGGACAGTGCCCAGTGTACCTCAGTGTCCTGCCGGGCACTCAAAACACTTACTCAACATAGAGAAATAAAAACAAATCATTTCACCAGAAAGCTCAGAGAACCACAGAATTTAAAAAGCAAGCAGGACCATGGCTCTATCTTCATTTTCCAGAATTTTCCTTAGTGGAGAATATTAAAATGTCCATTCAAAACCACTCTTAGGAAACGAGGCTACTTTTTTTTCTCTTGAGACAGAGTTTCGCTCTTGTCGCTCAGACTGGAGTGCAGTGGTGTGATCTCAGATCACTGCAACCTCCACCTCCCGGGTTCAAGCGATTCTCCTGCCTTAGCTTCCCAAGTAGCTGGGATTACAGGTGCCTGCCACCATGCCTGGCTAATTTTTTTATTTTTAGTAGACACAGGGTTTCACCATATTAGCCAGGCTAGTCTTGAATTCCTGACCTCAGGTGATCCATCCTCCTCGGCCTCCCTAAGTGGTGGGATTACAGGCGTGAGCCACCATGCCTAGCAGAGGCTACTTTTAAATGTCAAAATTGTAAGTTACTGTTTAGTTTTCAGTTCCCTATATTAGCCCTTGTGTCCCCATCTTTGAGATTAGAACTTTGTGAATTATCCCTTGGACAGTGCTTCTGGCACTGATGCATGCTTAGGGGGCTCCTCACTCCCCAGGAGGTTTGCTTTGCCCCTCTGCCGACCTGGGCTGGTAGGAGCCTCTTGGTGCTCTGCCCAGGCAGAGCATTGGAGGTGCAGGGTCAGCGCCTTCTCTGGCTACTTTCCCTCTCTCTGCTGAAGGTGATTTGATGAGAGAGGAGTCCTGTCCTCTGGCAGAGATCAGTGTTCATGCTTCTGATGTCCCAAATCTTCCATGTTGGCCACTTACTTTACTCATAATTCCTAACCTGCATATACTCCTGAAGCACATGGGACATACCTCTGGCTTACAATTGTCTTGTGTGTCTCATTCTGCTTGAGCCAGCAGGGCCTGGCTGCCTACTTTTGTTCACCTCACTGGGATCCAGAATGATAAAAGTTTGTTCTGTGTTCAAGTGTTTCTAGAATATTAATACTGTAATATTCTTCATGAGATTTGTCTTACTACCCACGCACCCTTCATAAAATCATCCAGACCTGGACAATAGTAAAACAGGTATTTGGGCAATTATTCCTGTGCCTGTTCAATTTCTTCTTTTTACATCCCACTCAACACTATTATGTAGCAGCAAAAGAGCCAATCCATGGTTTCTCACTGCCAAAGTCTTCTGCCTCCTTTTAAATGTCTTTATGAAAGTCCCTGGTCATATTTACAATTTTTTACAACATATCAAAATAGATGAAACTAACTTGTTTTTCCTTTTTGAGTCATGCCCAGGTCTGAACTTAACTAGGTGACTTAGGGATGTGATACGTTCATGCTTGGAAAATAACTGCTGATTCAGTTTAGAAGGTCACGGAGCAAGGCTAATGCTCTTGCCTAATCTCCAGCTTCATCAGTTTCCATACCCCTGAAAACAATGTACTCCAGCTAGATACAATATATTCAGCAGAATGGTAAAAATCTCTCTCATTTCCAGGTGTTTGCAAGGGCTATTCCCCTTGACTTAAACACCTCCTCTGCCCCTTCCCTATTGCTTGTCAAACTCTCCCCTCCTCATCTGTGACTTCTGAGCATAGTCATTTGTTTTTCCATGAAGCCTCTCCAAATTACACCCCTAAACTGGGTATAGTAAGATCTACCGCACATTGTTATTGCTTAGCTGTTTCCTTTACTAGAACTATAATCTATGGGCCTCATGCTGTGCCTGTCTTGCTCCCCAATAGTGTGCCCAGTGCTTAGTACACTGCCTGACATGTAGCAAGCCACAAAATGAAGATTGGAGGACAAATGGATGAATGGATAGATGAATAAATGAATGAACAAGTATACCATACCACTATGTGCCTGATTATGATTTAGTCAGTATCTAGGATAAGTCACATCTATTAGCATTGTCAAGGAAATATATATAGAACATCTGTTGAGTGAAAGAAGCTAGTTCTTAAAAAAAAAAAAAAAAAGAGTTATAGCCAAGTATAGAAATTTTAATTTTTAGAGAGAGAGAAAGCATGAACTATCTGAAAGATGTTTATCAAAATGTTAATTCACATCAGGATAGGGAAACTGGGGGACATTTTATTTTTACTTTCTTCTTTATACGTTTCCATAATGCTTGAATATCTAATATGAGTATAAATCTTGTTTATATTAACTCTGTCACTAAACAAAGCTACTAATTTGGAAAAGATAAACAAATGCACACATTTGTGTTTTGTTCTTCTGAAGGCTGCAGGATAGAAGTGCAGCTATCTGAGATCCAGAACCATGAGAGGGTAGCAGCACTGATCAGAGCTTTAGCCACAAGATGGGGTGTGCAAGCCTATGGGGTATACAGGAAGTAGCATTTACATGGAATGTCTGGAAAGAAAGGGGTCTTCACATGCCCAAAACACTCTTCTTAATTAAGAGTTTGTTTTTCTCATATCTGCAGGAGATTTCTGAGAGTTTCAATTAAAAACACCAAGAAATCAAGATGAAAACAATGACTGTTTCCTATTGTTTGGTAGTCCTTTTTATTGTCTGAAAAATATATAATATCCCAGAGGTGATATCGCAACAGCTATTGTTTACATTTTTAGCCTTTTGCTTTCTCCATATCACCATGCTCAAAATAAAATGCAGATAATCCTGTCTGTGACTGGATCCTGGAATTGAGCTCTGGAATCTGGTCTGTGTAACCCGGCACACTAGGCTATGGCCGACTTTGCATTTGCAGCACCTTCTCACTGGCAATAAGAAAGCTAACAATCACCAAATACGATGGAGACTGTGGAAATTCACCCATTGTGTAACCACAAAAGGAAAAAGGAAGGCAAAAAGAAAACCTAGCTGTGCATTAAAAGGACAATAGCTAAATAAAGTTTACTGCTATCCTGTTATGGAAAATGAAATAGGAATTTAAAAGAATGAGCCAAAACTCTCTTACCAACATGGGGAAATACCCAGGACATATTGTTGAGTGTGAAAAGCAAATTGCAGCATAAAACATATTGATGGTTCTATTTATAAAACAAACACACACACAGAGATTCATGGTACTATATCTCTTTTACAGAAACATATGTATGTAAGTGCATAGCAAATTCTGGAAGGACACACTAAATTGAAAATGTGCTACTTTTGAGTAGAATAGCAGAGCCTTGAGTGAGAACAAGGATTGAGATGAAATTGAGTTTAGTATTATTTAAATTATTTGAAATGTTTAAGGAGAATATATGTATATATTTATAAACAAAAATTAATTTTTACAATTAAATAGCATTTTTAAATGCCTTAATATTATCTAGCACAAAGTACAGATCAAAAAATGGTAGTTGCTTTTATTATTAAAAAAAAATAATCAAGCAGTGTTGATTTAATTAGCCTTAAGGTGCTAAATACATTGCCAGAATTAGCTTATGTGTGTTACGGATATGTATTAAGGGAGATATTTTATTTGCCCATTTATGTACTTTTAAATCCAGGTAGAAGAGAAGAAAGAGAAAGAGATAATATAAGATTAGGCAGTGATGTTATCAATAAAGCAAACTGCCTCCAAGCCTCTTAAAGAACATACGTTTCTACTGCAGTCTTAGCAAAGTCACATTCCATTTTTGCATCCCTCTTAATGGGCCATAGAGACTGAAAGAGTATTTTAAATATTCCATTCACTTCCCAAAGGAGCCGATATGACATTTCCACAGAAAAGAAACTTACACCGTATTACCTCTTAGAAGTATATAAGCTCACGACTGTACAATTTGATAATTGAGAAATCCAATTGGCTCTCTCTGAGGCAGGGAAAATGGATTTGAGAGGAGATGGAATTTGGGCAATGACTTTCAGGCAGCCCGGTCAATAGCTCTAAGAGGCCAGACTGATTGCAGGCAAGGAGTAAGCAAGGAGGTGGAGAGGGGATGGGAGTAGATAGAGAGAAGCCAGGCTTCTGGTTGGTTGCCTCTTGCTGCTCTGCTGCAAAGCCCCTGAGGAAACTGATTCAGCTTCTTTCCTGCTGAGTCCCTGCATCCAAATATTTCCGTTTCTCCAGGATAACATTCCCCAGGCCTTGAGTGCTTTCACCCTGATAGGTCAGGATAAATTATGACATGGTGGCTCATGTAATTTGTTGTGTATAATAATCAAGACACTGAACTGTGCAAATATTTTTTTCTTAAATAAATTGAGATTCATGGTTAAGTTTTAACAATATCTTGCTCATCTGTCTTTTAATTTGCTTCTTGAGTGGGTGATAAAGTTCTACTATCTGTCTCATCTATACTGTATACTTGAGGTCTGGAAAAGGCTGAGAACTTCTGATACAGAGAACAATGTGAAGTTCTCTCCTGTCTTAGTCCATTTTGTGTTGCTATAAAGGAATACCTGGGCTGGGTCATTTATAAAGAAAACAAGATTAATTTGGCTCATGATTTTGATGACTTGAAAAGTTCAGAATTGGGCATCTGTATCTGGGGAGGGCCTCAGGCTGCTGCCACATGGTGGAAGGAGAAGGGGAGCTGCTGTGTGCAGAGATCACGTGGGCAGAGAGGAGGCAAGAGAAAGTAGGAGGGGTGGGGTGGGCAGACTCTTTTTAACAACCAGGTCTTCTAGGAACTAATAGGGAGGGCATTAAGTGATTCACGAGTGATCTGCCCCCATGACCCAAACACCTTCTGTTAGGTTCTACCTCCAACACTGGGGATCAAATTTCAACATGAGGTATGGAGAAGACAAATGTCTAAACCACAGCACCTCGTAACTTGATAATCTATCTGTTCTGAGGCAAAGCAGACCATGAATCATATCCTGACTAGCTGTGAAACCTTGAGCAAGTAGTAAAAGCTATCTGAGGTTTAGCTCCTTCTCTGTCCAACAGGGGCCCTGAGGCAGCCCTGGTAGAACATGGTGGGCACTCAATATTTAGTTGTTCCTGCCCTGTGGTAGGCATGCCCAATTGGACCCACGGAGCAACCCCTTGTCTGCCCACATTTTGCTCCTATTTCTCAGATGGCTCAGTAAATCATTGCTTAATAAACTCCAGTGCTTTTTATGTTTTTATTTCTCAGCGTGAATTTCATAGTGGGTTCTTCCTATCTTCCTCTAAATTCTATACCGTCCTGATTAATTCTCCTGTCTGATTTCTATAAGACTATATAAACTGTTTTTACTGGGGAACATTGGTGACAAGGGTCTGAAAGGGTTCCCCCTTATGGGACATGAGGTTCTAATTACGAGGCTTGACTCATGCCCTGTTGAATATACCTGAAACTCAATAACTGTCCAAATAGTCAGTGTAGATATATGTCTTGGGTCCACTTTGTGGCACTAGCTCAGAAGACCAACGTATCCGGGAACTCTGGCTAGGACAGGCAGTTTGATCATGTTGCCTATATCCTAATGTCAGAAATAAGAAAATTTATTGGTGAAATATTTTTATCATGTGGAGCAGTAGGGCAGTCTGGATCCTGACCCACTGCCATTGGATTCCACCCCTCCCTATCTCCCTGATGGAATCCCAAAAGAGAACTTCCACTTCTAGGCATGATGGAATAAAACAACCTCCCTCTGCTAGAGAAAACCAGTACTAATCCTGGATATGATACAAAACCCAAGTGCCTAACGGTCCTCGAAAGTAAACAAAAGCAGACAGACTGTGGTGAGTGTATGTTAGTTTAGATGAGGGAGCCACAGAACTGTATAAATAAGTTTCCACCTCTGAGGCATTTAGCCTAAGGCTAAGCTGAATACACAGAGGCAGACAGGGTTGCATGAAAAAACCTGTAATCTTTCCAGCCTGGGGAACCAGAAAAGTAAAGTTGGGCAATTGAGCTGGGTGCTGAAGAGAAGAGTGAGAGACCCTAAAAAGAGAAGAAAATCCAGATAGGAGATCCCCAAACTCTGCCTACCCACATCTCTGTATAACCCCTAAACTATTCAGGCATGGAACAGATTTAGAGAAGCTAAGCTGAAGACAAAATGTCTTCCTTAAGACCAAAGCTGCTGCCTGAGAAATAGAATTTGCAAATTCAAGCTCAGCCAAGAAAAATTATCTGCTGAAACAAAGAACAACACCCATTGGGTTAAAAACAGACAAACCCTCAAAACCCAAGATTCCTAAATCCTCCTAACTTAACATTCATAATGTTCAGGATATAATCTGAAATTACCTGACATTCAAAGAATTAAAAAGATGGGCTGAGTTTGGTGGCTCATGCCTGTAATTCCAGCACTCAGGGGTGCAGGCAAGAGGATCACTTGAGGCCAGGAGTTTGAGATAAGACTGGGCAACATATTGAGAGTCATTGTTTCTACTTTAAAAAAAAGAAGAAGAAAGAGAAAGGGGAAGGGGAAGGGAAAAGGGAAAAAGAAGGAGAAGAAGGAGAAGAAGAAGAGGAGGAGGAGGAGAGGAGGAGCAGGGGAGAAGGAGGATGGGGAGGAAGAGAAAGAAGAAAGAAGGAAGGAGGGAGAAGGAAGGAGGAAGGAGGAAGAAGAAGAAGAAGAAGAAGAAGAACAACAACAACAACAACAACAACAACAACAAATTAGTCAGGTGTGATGGTACCAATTTATATTCCCAGCTACTCAGGAAGCCATGCTTAGCTGAAACAGGAGGATGGCTTGAGCCTAGGACTTTGAGGCTACTGTGAGCTATGATTGCGCCACTGCACTCCAGCCTGGGAGACAGAGTGAGACCCTGTTTCAAAACACAAAAACAAAACCAGAAACAAACAAACGAAGAGGATGGAGCACATTCTCAAGATAAAATAGTAATTGAGTCCTAGCCTGAAATGAACTAAATGTTGAAAGTAACATACAAGGATTTTAAAGTAACTATCATAACTATTCTTAAAAAGTAAACCCAATCATATTTTCAATAAAGGAAAATCTCAGCAGAGAAATCTAGATAATAAAGCAATGAAAACTATAGAACTGAAATATATAATCTCAAAACTTAAAATAAAAATTCATAGGATGGACTTAATAGCCCAATGGACATAATGGAGATAAAAGTAAACTCAAAGAAAAAGGAACAGAAATTATACAAGGTGAAAGAGAATGAAGAAATATTAAAAACAAAATGAACAAAATATGTGGATCTGTTAGATAACATTATATCAAACAGTAAACATACATATATTTGAAATGCCATAGGAGAAGAGAGAGTAAAAATGCAGAGAAAATATTTAAAGTAAATAATAATAATGATAAAATAACAAATAAAATCCCTGGTATATAGATATTAAACAATACAGTTCTAAATAATATTCTGAAAAAAGAAATCACACAAGAAATTAGAAAATATTTGAACTGAGTGATAATAAAAATATGATATCAAAAGTTTTGAGTTGAAGGCAATGCTTAGAGGGAATGTTGTAAGTTCATAAGGTTATATTTAAAAAGAAAGAACTTAAACTGATGATCTAAACTTCTATCTTAAAAATCTAGAAAAAGAAAAGCAAATTAAACATAAAGAATCAGACAAAATGAGATAAAGATAAGAACAGTTAATAAAATAGAAAATAACAATGAAGAAAAAAGAAATCAAAGCTTGTTCTTTGAGATCAATAAAACTGATAAAATTTCTAGCCAGAATTATCAAGAAATAAAGTAGAAGAGTAAAAAGGGAGATATCACTACAGAGCCTTCAAATATTAAGCAGATAATAAGATAATATGAGAAACTTTATGACAATAAATTTTATAATCTAGACAAAATGGAAAAATTTCCTGAAAGACACAAATTGCCAAAACTGACCCAAGGAGAAACAGAAAACTTTAACAGATTTAGCTCACTTAAGAAAATTGAATTTTGTAATGTAAAACTTTCCTGAAGACAAAAAACTCCTGGCCCCAGTTGTTTGGTTGGTGAATTCTATCCAATATTTAAGGAAGAAAGAATATTAATCTCTCTGGAAAATCAGAAGAGGAGGAATACCAATCAAGTTAATTTAATAAAAAATCAATCAGTACAATTTATTATATTCGTACAAAAGAGAAAAAAACACAAAATTATTTCAACAGACACAGATACCTCCCATCCCTTAATTTAATATTCTTTTATGGTAAAAGCTTTCCACAAACAGGGAGCAAAAGAGAATTGTCTAAACCTAATCAAGGGCATCCATATAAAACCTACAGACAACAGTGCAGGGCTTAATGATACCTTCTTAAAATAATAAACAAGGCAAAGATTGTGTCACCAATTTAACACTGTACTGAAGGTCCAAGCCAGTGCAATACAGCAAGATAATTAGATAAATGGCAGATTGAAGAGGAAGAAGTAAAACTCTTATTTGCAGACATGATTAGGTATGAAGAAAACTTTACAGACTGCTAAGTGGCCAAACAGTACTTTTGATAGCCTCATTGGAACCGGGAGATAAAAGTTTTGTACAAGGTCTGCCAAGGAAGTGGATTCTCCCTGATAAATTTTCTGTGCTCAAGGTTAGACTTCTAAAGGGTTCCACCCTAGGAAAAATGACAAATGAGACCTAGACAAGCTGTCACAGAACTTCAGCTCAGCTTCAAATATTTGAGTCCCAAAAATTGGTTTAAAAGGCTCTGTATTACTAGCATCACTAGAAAGTTGGCAGAGACAGAAAATTCTTTCTGAAGGAAGATATCATCTTGGCTTTCACATTATCTCTACACTTTTTGTGTATGCAATTACTGACATCCAGTAAAAAAATAACCAGGCTCATGAGAAAATGAATAAGAGCATATAGAAATAACAGACAATATGGAGACACCCACAGAAGCTCCACATAGCAAATTTTAAAATAATTATGCTTACTATATACTTGAGGATTAAAAAAAAGTATGTGAGTTTTTACAGAGAATTAGAAACTAAAAAAAGTAACATATTTGAAAAGAATCATATAAAAATTATAGAACTGAAGAAGCTGAATTTAAGAATTCAAATGGATGGGTTAAAAAAATTAGACATATTGAAAGAGAGAATTAGTGTGCTAGGATTTAGGATAAAATAATATATTAGTAATAAAACACTAGGAGACCTAAAGGTAGAAGACACAGAAAAGAGGGAAAGAGACAAAAAAAAGGACAGTTAGATGGTCTATCATACATGCAACTGAGGTTCCTAAATAAAAGGGGAGACGAATGGAACAGAAGCAACATTTGAAGAGAAAATGACTGAGAATTTTCCAAAGCCAATGAGACATTGAAACTTAGATTCAAAAGGCACTATGAGCCTCAATCATGATAAACTGAAATCCATACATATACACATATTAGTAAAACTTCTGAGAAAAAAAAGAGAAAAGTCTAAAAAGCAGCCAGAATTAAAAACAAACAAAACATTAACCTTTATACAAGCAACAATTAGACTGAGAGCTGACTTTAAGAACAACAAAAAAAGAAAGAAGAAAATAACTGGAGTACTAGCTTCCAGATACCAAAGGAATACAGAGCAAATGAAAATGGTAAACATATGTATAAAAATAATAAATATTAAGTGCAATAAAAATAGCTTTTACAGCAAAAAAAGAGTAGAGATTGCAATTCTAGTCTCTGACAAAACAGACTTTAAAACAGCAAAGATCAAAAAAGAAAAAAAAGAACATTACATAATGGTAAAGTGATCAATTCAACAAGAAGAGCTAGAGCTAACTAGCCTAAATATATATGCACCCAATACAGGAGCACTCAGGTACATAAAACAAGTTCTTAGAGACTTACAAAGAGACTTAGGCTCCCACTCAATAATATTGGGAGATTTTTAACACCTCACTGTCAATATTAGACAGATTAATGAGACAGAAAATGAACAAGGATATCCAGAACTTGAACTCAGTGCTGGACCAAGCGACCTAATAGACATCTACAGAACTCTCCACCCTAAATCAATAGAGTATGCATTCTTCTCAGTAACACATGGTACTTATTCTAAAATCAATCACATAATTGGAAGTAAACCACTCCTCAGCAAATGCAAAATAACTGAAATCATAATAAACAATCTTTTGGACTATAGTGCAATCAAATTAGAACTCATGATTAAGAAATTCACTCAAAACCACACAATTACATGGAAATTAAACAACCTGCTCCTGAACGGCTTTTGGGTAAATAAGGAAACTAAGGCAGAAATCAAGAAGTTCTTTGAAACCAGTGAGAACAAAGAGACAACATACTAGAATCTCCAGGACACAGTTAAAGCAGCGTTAAGAGGCAAATTTATAGCACTAAGTGCCCACATCAGAAAGCTATTACGCTCTTAAATCAACACCCTAACATCACAATTAAAAGAGCTAGATAAGCAAGAGCAAACTGATCAAAAAACTAGCAGAAGACAAGAAATAACTAAGATCAGGGCAGAATTGAAAGAGAGACCCAAAAAACCCTCAAAAAAAAAAAAAATCAATGAATCCAGGAGCTGTTTTTTTGGAAAAAATTAACAAAATAGATAGACTGCTAGCTAGACTAATAAAGAAAAAAAGAGAGAAGAATCAAATGGACACAATAACAAATGATAAAGAAGATATCACCACTGACCCCACAGAAATACAAACTACTATCAGAGAATACTATAAACACCTTTAAGTGAATAAACTAGAAAATCTAGAAGAAATGGATAAATTTCTGGATATATACACTCTCCCAACACTAAACCAGGAAAAAGTCAAATCCCTGAATAGACCAATGACAAGTTATGAAATTGAGGCAGTAATTAATAGCTTACCAACCAAAGAAAAGCCCAGGACCAGACAGATTCACAGCCAAATTCTACCAGAGGTACAAAGAGGAGTTGGTACCATTCCTTCTGCAACTATTCCAAACAGTTGAAAAGGAGGGACTCCTCCCAAGCTCATTTTATGAAGACAGCATCATCCTGATACCAAAACAGAAACACAACAAAAAAAGAAAACTTCAGACCAATATTCCAATCAACATCGATGGAAAAATCCTCAATAAAATACTAACAAACTGAATCCAGCAGCACATCAAAAAGCTTATCCACCACAATGAATTCTGCTTCATCTCTGGGATGCAAGGCTGGTTCAACACACGCAAATCAATAAACATAATCCATCACATAAACAGAACCAAAAACCACATCGTTATCTCAATAGATGCAGAAAAGGCCTTTGATAAAATCCAACATCCCTTTCTGTTAAAAAGTCTCAATACACTAGGAACTGATGGAACATATCTCAAAATAATAAAAGCTATTTATGACAAATCCACAGCCAATATAATACTGAATGGGCAAAAGCTGGAAGCATTCCCTTTGAAAACCAGTACAAGACAAGGATGCCCTCTCTCACCACTCCTATTCAACATCATATTGGAAGTTCTGGCCAGGGCAATCAGGCAAGAGAAAGAAATAAAGAGTATTCAAATAGGAAGAAAGGAAGTCAAATCATCTCAGCTTACAGATGACATGATTATGTATTTAGAAAACCCTGTCATCTCAGCCCCAAAACTCCTTAAGCTGATAAGCAATTTCAGCAAAGTCTCAGGATACAAAATCGATGTACAAAAATCACAAGCATTCCTTTACACCAACAATAGACAAGCAAAGAGCCAAATCATCAATGAACTATCATTCACAATTGCTACAAAGAGAATAAGATACCTAGGAATACATCTAACAAGGGACATGAAGGACCTCCTTCAAGGAGAACTACAAACCACTGCTAAAGGAAATAAGAGATGAAACAAACAAATGGAAAAATATTCCATCCTCATGGATGGAATATCATGAAAATGGCCATACTGTCCAAGTAATTTATAGATTCAATGCTGTTCCTATCAAACTGCCATTGACATTCTTCACAGAATTAGAAAAAAACTACTTTAAATTGCATATGGAATCAAAGAAGACCCTGTATAGCCAAGACAATCCTAAGTGAAAAGAATAAAGCTGGAGGCATCATGCTACCTGACTTCAAACTATACTATGAGGCTACCATAACCAAAACAGCATGGTGCTTATACCAAAACAGATATATAGACCAATGAAATAGAACAGAGATCTCAGAAATAATACCACACATCTACAACCATCTGATCTTCAACAAACCTGACAAAGACAAGAAATGGGGAAAGAATCTCCTATTCAATAAATGGTGCTGGGAAAACTGCCTAGCCATATGCAGAAAACTGAAACTGGACCCCTTCTTTATGCCTTACACAAAAATTAACTCAAGATGGATTAAAGACTTAAATGTGAAACCCAAAACCATAAAAACCCTAGAAGAAAATCTAGGCAATACCATTCAGGACATAGGCATGAACCAACACTTCATGAATAAAACACCAAAAGCAATTTCGACAAAAAGCAAAATTGACAAATGAAATCTAACTGAACTAAAGAGCCTCTGCACAGCAAAAGAAACTATCATCAGAGTGAACAGGCAACCTAAAGAATGGGAGAAAATTTTTGCAATCTACCCATCTGACAAAGGCCTAATATCTAGAATTTTCTAGGAACCAGAACAAATTTACAAGAAAAAATCAAACAACCCCATCAAAAAGTGGGCAAAGGATATGAACAGACACTTCTCAAAATAAGACATTTACATGGCCAACAAACATGAAAAATAAGCTCAACATCACTGATCATTACAGAAATACAAATCGAAACCACAATGAGATACCATCTTACACCAGGCAGAATGGTGATATTAAAAAGTAAAGAAACAATAGATGCTGGTGAGGCTGTGGAGAAACACTTTTCCACTGTTGGTGGGAATGTAAATTAGTTCAACCATTGTGGAAGACAGTATGACGATTCATCAAGAGTCTAGAACCAGAAATACCATTTGACCCAATAATCCTGTTACTGGGTATATAACCAAAGTAATATAAACCATTCTACTATAAAGACACATGCACATGTATGTATATTACAGTACTATTTACAATACAAAGACATGGAACCAAACCAAATCCCCATCAATGATAGACTGGATAAGGAAAATGTGGTACGTATATACCATGGAATACTATGCATCCATGAAAAGGAATAAGATCATGTCCTTTGCAAGGACATGGATGAAGCTGGAAGCCATCGTCAGCAAACTAGCACAGGAAGAGAAAACAAAACACTGCATGTTCTCACTCATAAGTGGGAGTTGAAAAATGAGAGCACACCGACACTGGGAGGGGAACAACACATACCAGGCCTATTGGGGGGTGGGAGTAAGGGGAGGGAACTTAGAGGACAGGTCAATAGGTACAGCAAACCACCATGGCACACATATACCTATCTAACAAACCCGCAAGTGCTGCACATGTATCCCAGAATGTAAAGTAAAATTTAAAAAAATAGATATTATGTGTTAAAATATATATAAATGAAAATGCAAGATAAGAGAATTAGAGTTTATATGGCCCTTGAATTGTTAAAGAAGTTGTAATGTTAGATCTGGATGCATGTTATAATCTCTAAGTGAATAACTAAAACATGAATAAATAATGAAAGGTAGCTTAATTGAAAAATTGTAAAAAAGGAAAAAAAAAGGAAATAAAAATATGTAACCCAAAAGAAATCAAGAAAAGAGAAAAAAGAAAAAATGTAGAACTGTCAGGATAAACAGAAAATATTAAAACTCAAATGTAATAGGAATGTTCTTAATTACAAATGGATTTAAATATTCAATTAACAGAAAGATTGACACAGTGGATTAGGAAGGAAAAAATCAAACTATATCCTATTTGCAAAAGATTCACATAAAATATAAAGACATAGACAGGTTGAAAAGTAAAGTGATGGGATATGATATCCCATGAAAACACTAACCAAGACAAGTTAATCTAATTATATTAACATCAAAGTAGACTTTAAAGCAAAAAAATCTTACCAGAGACAAAGAAGTGATTTTAATAAAATAAAATAGTTCAATTTACTAAGAATATGTGACAGTTTTAAATCTGACTATATCTAGTATCATAGTTTCACTTTTTAAAATAAGGAGCAAAAAATCTGGCAAAATAGTCAAATTCACAATTATATAAAGTAATAATTTTAATATGTGATAAACAAAGATTTGAATAACAGGTTATTCAACCTGACTTATTGGACATATAAAAGCATTGCATACGTGGACTAACAGAAGTTGACCATATCCTGGGCTAAAATGTAGTCTCATCAAATTCCAAAGATTGGGCCTGGCACAGTGGCTCATACCTGTAATCCCAGCATTTTGGGAGACTGAGGCAGAAGCCTAGCTTGAGACCAGAAATTTGAGACCAGCCTGGGCAACATAGTGAGACCCTATCTCAACAATGACAACAAATTAACTGGGCATGGTGGTGTCAGCCTGTAGCCCTAGCTATTGGGGAGGTTGAGGTGGGAGGATTGCTTAAGCTCAGGAATTCAAGGCTGCAGTGAGCTATGACTGGGCCACAGCACAATAGCCTGGGTGACAGAGCAAGACCTTGTCTCTATATAAAAACAACAACAACAACAACAACAAAAAAAAAACCAAAAAATTCCAAAGATTGAAGTCATATAAAATATATTCTCTGTCCATAATGCAATTAAGTTAGAAATTGATAACAAAATGAAAACTCCAAAGTCCCTAATTATTTGGAAATTAATAAATACTTCTCTAAAAACTCCATGAGTCAATCTGCAATTGATATTAGAAAATATTTTAACTGAATTATAAGAAAACATTACATATGGAAATATTACATATAAAAACCCATGGAATGAAAGCCATGCTGAAAAGAAAATTTAGAGCTTCGTGTGTTTATTGGAAAATTTAAAAGTCTGGGAAAAATCAGTAAGTTTAAACCCATCTAACAATGTTAGGAAAAAACTAAGGTATTAAAACCAAAAAGACTTTTTAGAAGAAAAACAAAAAGGAAGTACATAAAAAGAATAGAAAAGCTGAAATGTCACATGACAAAATAGGCTCAAAGTTGAACGTTGGCTTTTTAACAAAATTAATAAAATTGACAAGTTTCTTGTGAGATCAAGTTTTAAAATTGCCTAATAAAGGACATGACTAAAGAAGATACACATCAGTGTACATCCTGCAGATCTTAAAAAGATAAGTTACATTATTATGAATTTATTTTAATTTTTAGTAAGCTAAAATTTAGATGAAATGAGAAATTATTAGAAAATACATCCTAAAACTAATATGAGAAGTGGGAAATTTGAATAGCTTATATTCATTAAAGAAATTGAATCTATAAGATCTTACTACAAAGAAGCCTCTTTGAGAATTCTACCAAATATTTAAGGAAGAAATATCATTAATCTTACATAAAGTGCTTCAGCCATTGGAAAAAAAATAACTTTCCAAATCTTTTTATGAGCCCAGGATAACTATATAGTAAAACATAAAATAATCTTAAGAATAGAATATTATTTAATTGAAGCCAATATCATTCATGAACATAGATACAAAAGTTATAAGTGAAATATTAGCAAACCACCTTCAGTGATATGTTAAAAAGACTATTTCTCTTTTAAATTTTTTAAAAGTGATACCAAATAGATGTACACAGCCTGTAATCCCAGCGCTTTTAGGAGGCTGAGGTGGGTGGATCACCTGAGGTCAGGAGTTCAAGAACAGCCTTGCCAACACAGTGAAGCCCCATCTCTACTAAAAATACAAAAAAAAAAAAAAAAAAATTAGCCAGACATGGTGGAAGGCACCTGCAATCCCAGCTACCAAGGAGGCTGAAACAGGAGAGTCATTTGAACCTACGAGGTAGAGATCGCAGTGAGCCCAGATTGAACCACTGGACTCCAGCCTGGGCAACAGAGTGAGACTCTGTCTCAAAAACAAACAAACAAACAAAAAAAGATGTACATATTTTCAGGATACATGTGATAATAAATTTACATAATTTGAAAAAATCAAATCAGTAAAATTGGGATATCCATCACCTTAAATTTGTGCCTTTTCTTTATGCTATAAAAATTCAAATTATTATCTTGTTGCTATTTTGAAATATTGTAAATTATTGTCATCCTACTGATCTATCAAACAGTAGGTCTTATTTCCTCTATCAAACTGTATGTTTGTACCCATTTATATACCTCTTTTCATTTTTCCTCATCTGTATCTTCCCAGCCTTTTATAACTACCAATCTACTTTCTATATTTCACGAACCAGTTGGGTTGATTCCTGGAATGTAGGCTTGGTTTTACATTAGAAAAAAAAATCAATGTAATTTCCTACATTAACAACAACAAAAAAGATCATTATATGATTGTCTCAGTAGATACAGTGAAAGCAGTTAATTAAATTCAATATCCATTTATGATTTTTAAAATATCTTAGGAAATTAAGAATAGAAGTCTGTTAACCTGAAATGTGATATTTACAAATAACTTATAGCAAACAATCAACTTAGTGGTGTAATATTAAAAAATTTCCCTGTGAGGTCACAAACTAGAATGGATGCTCACTATTGTCACTTCTAATCAATCTTGCAGTGGAAGTTTTAGCAAATGCAGTGAAAGAAATTTAAAATAAACACAAACATTCAAGGATTGAAAAGGTAGAAAACTTCCATTAACAAAACTGCCATTAATTATAGAGATAATTATATTTGTAAAAGATTCAAAGTAATCTATAGAAGAATTATTAGAATTAATAACTAAGTTTCAAAAAGATTGTTCAGTACAAGATCAGAATATGAGCATTTATTACATTTCTATATGCCCATTAGTAAATGAAATTTAAAGGTATGGTTACAATAACCTTAAAATAATCAAATACCTAGGAATAACCTATGTGAAAGAACTTCACACAGAAAACCGTAAAATATTATTTAGAGGAATTAAAGAAGATCTAATTAAAACGAGGAACGTGCCACATTCACAGGTTTGAAAACTCAGGACTCTATGGACGTCTTCTCTCCCCAGATTTGATCTATAAATTTAAAGAAATTCCAATCAAGAGCCCACCAGATTTATGTTGTATGTGTGTGCATGGGTAATTCGACAAACTGATCCTGAAACGGAGAGAAATACAAGGGGCCAAGAAAAGTCAAGATATCTTTGGAGAAGAAAATGAAAAAAAACAGGCTCTACTGGATATTAAGATCTACTATAAAGCTACATTGTAATTTTTACAATGCAGGATTGAAACCTAGGAGAGACAAATAAATCAATGGACTACAACAGAAAGCTCAGAAACAGAACCATACACACATGAACATGTGATTAATGGAAAAGGTGACACTGCAGAGGAGTGAGAAATCAATGACTTTTTAACAAATGGTACTAGAACTACTGGCTATCTAGTTCAGGAAATACTTGACCTCGTCTCCCACATATATAAAAGTCAATCTTGGGAGGATGGTAGACCTAAAATCTGAAAGGCAAAATAGTAAAGCTTGTAGAAAATAACAGGAAAATTTTCTTATAACCTCAGGGCATAGAAAGGTTTCTTAACCAAAAACCAAAAATGCTAATCACAAAGAAAAAAATTGATAATTTTTACTACATTAAAAGTAGGTACTTTTACCATCAGAACACACTCTCATGGGAATGAAAAGGCAAAGTCACAAAGTGTGAGAAGGTATTTATATTCCAATAACTGACAAACTGTATCCAGAATATGCAAAGAGTTCTTATAAATAAATAAAACAAAATGCTAATTAAAATATAGAGAGATTTAAGCAGGTAATTCACAAAAGAAGTTATGCAAATGACTAAAAGCCACAAAAAGTGCTTAACTGCATTAGTAATAAGGAAAGCATAAATTAAAAGCACAAAGAGATACTAGTGTTCATTTACTAGAATTGCACACAACAATGAAAACAAACCACTTCTACACATAACAATATGGATGAATCTCATGAACATAATATTGAGCAAAAGAAATCAGACAAATAATTATACACATTGCATAATTCCATTTTTAAAGATCTTAAATACAGGCAATTCTAAACTGCAGCTTATGGGGATAAAACTTAACTGATAAAACTATAAAGAAAAGTAAGGACTGTCAACTATTAAAGTCAGCCTAGTAGTTTTCTTTTTGGGAGTGATGGTGGTAATGGAAAAGATTAGTCAAAAACCTACAGGGAAACTTCTGGGCTGCTGCCAATATTCTATTTTCTGACCTGTGTATTTGTTATGTGTTTGTTTTATGATAATATATTTTTATATTTTTCTGTATGTCTGTTACATTTCATAATGAGTAACTTAAAAAGAGTGAGGGGAACATCCTTCTTTCTTATTTCCTTGGTGGAGAATCAGGGTTACTCAGTATGAATGGCAGAGGGAAAACTGGGTTCTAGACCATCATGGTGATGCCAAGTCAGCCCTGGACCATATACCTCTGAACTGCTTCTACACTACAGAGAAACCAGTTTCAATCTCATTTAAGTCACTCTTGGGAATTTATGTTTCTTGCAGCCAATCTAATCCTAACTTCTACAAGGTAAGAGTTGGAATTAATGCAACTTACACCTAGAAAACACCTATTATATATTTGACCCAATGCTTGGTTCCAGGTACAGCAAGAGGAACACGTAGACAATGAAGGATTGAGAAAAGGTAAGACACCCTAGATCCCTGGATGGGCTAAATGCTTCTCTCTGATCTCTTAAATCCCATGATTAGAATTGGACAAAAGTCAATTTTTTATTTCTGAGAATAACTTAGATCAGCTGCCAAGTCTCCAGGGTAGTTGCTACCAACAACCACCACCCCTACACAGGTTTCCCTTGTCCCATGGAAGGCTGATCTATGGTCATTGCCAAATAGTAAACATGTTTTTAATAAAATTAGATCAACTCTTTGTTTAAAAGGAACTTTGGGGCCTTTTCAATTGTCCTTGGGCCCAAGCACAGTCAGACTAGGAAGATTTATTTTTCAGAATTGAGCTACATTTAGCTTTCTATGTAGGGCACAGGGTCTTGAGCTGAGCACTAAGCAGAAGCAGGGACGGGTCATTCTCATTCCCAGAATTGGATTGAGCCCAGGTTATTTTAAAGCAAGCTATGAAGCAAATCAAAGTTGTTTTTAAATACATAAATCCAATAAGCCAGCTGGACTCAGGACTAGACCTATATCTTTTCTAGAATTATTCAACCAGAAAATAAAAATATTCCCTAAACTGAACCTGAATTGAATTGTACTGTTTTTGCATTTGGTTCAAGTCCTGGGATTTTGGTAGGAGGGGACAGCCGTGCGTTTGTGCAGGGGGAGCTCAGATCTGGAGTCTGTCGGCAGGGCAGAAGGTTCTATGAGCCTGCTTGTGTTTGCAATGTAAAACAAAACCTTGTTAGGGGTCTGACATGCAGGAGCTCTGGCTGCAGATAGCAATTCAGCCACTGAAGGGACAGATGACCTATATTTGTCTGTAGAGACTTGGCATTTGCTGTTGAATCAGTCCTTGAGAAATCAGCTATGGTCCAGGGAAAACTGCAGAGAGTTTGGACTTGTGCTTAATTCTCTCCAAGATGGACAGCTTACCTGGCAGGTATGATTTGTTACACAGAGAATGCAATGTTTTCTTCTCCAAACATACTCCTCAGGCATAGCAAAGAAAGCATTGTACCTCTCCAAACACTCTACAGAAGTTGTGGAGTTTGATCAAGGGAAGGTTTCACCAGCACAGACACTCCCGCTCAGAACACAATGTATTGTGATGCAAATGAATTCAATCCTTCATGGGGAATCCGGAGATTTTCAAAGAGGTACAAGAGGAGGGAACAAATAGCTGCTCAAAGAAAACTACAGAAATAAAGCAAAGCAGTGTCACAATATCTTGTCCCTGTGAGCCTCAGAGCTGCCTAAAATCAGAAATAACTGATTCACGCCGCACCAGGGCTTCAAAGGAGGAAACCGATGTTGAGGCCCCTGTCCCACCCACCAAAATCATAAAGATCAGAGTGAAAAGGAATCTGGGGTTGGTGTCTTGAGCTCCTAATGATGTCAGTATTGGTGATGGTTCTGAACAGCCACCATTTACACATGGATCAATTTATATTACACCTTATAGTATAGTAAGCACTGAGGGTGTAATTGGAAAAGAAAAATATGTGGTATCATTTTCCTCTAGAATTGCATCCTCTAGTGGGGAATGCCAGACAGCAATGGTTGAAGAATCAAATTTTTCAGGCCCCAGAGTTTTCCCAGATTTGTCCCTAACTTTTAGACTGCTGAGATGAATTACCTAATGAAGATGTGAAGAAAGCAAGCATTAGGATGCCTCAGTGGCCAAAGGCCATGTCCTAATCTCATCTTGTAGCTCTAAAGATAGAAAAAGACAGTGAGAAAGTTGCCATATCACTTCCCTGCTTAAAACCCCTTGATGGTTTCTGATCTTCTTTGGATCAAGTCTGCAGTCTTCAGTTTCCTTCCGAAGGCCCGCACCACCTGGTGCCTGCCTGTGCCTCCAGCCTGGTCACCCTTTGTTTCCCCTCAACAACACAAGCTTGGTCTCAGCTTGCCGTGGTTCTGTCCACCCCAGGACATTTGTACCTGTCATTTCCTCTGCCTTTTGGCTGGACAAATCTCTCTAATTCTCAAAGCACAGCTTTACTGTCACTTCACTGGGAGGCCCCTTACCCACATATTCCAGATCAAGTTTCTGGTCCATCTGCCCATTGACTTCTTTACACTGCTTTCCCAGCACTTAGCATGATTTTAATTATAAGAATACTGTGTAATTATTTGTAAGCCACATTTCCTGCTGGGTTGTAAGCTTTGTTAGGTCAGAGTTTGCATCTATTTTAACTTAACACTCTATCCCACCCCTAGCATGGTGCCTGGCTCATAGTCATAAAAGTGGCTAACATTTGTTTGGGTACTTGCCACCTTCTTCATGCATGAACCTAATTAATCCTCATAATCACCCATGAAATAAATGCTATTGGTATGCTTGCTTTGCAGATGGGGATTTGGAGGAATGGTGAGGTTAAATAACTTGCCCAAGGTGACCCAGCCAGTAAATAGCAAGAATTCGAATCTAGATAGTAGAGCTCCAGAGCTTGTGGTCTTAGCAACTGTATTGTAGTGGCTCAAGAAGGGTTTTTCAAATGAATACGTTTATAAAGAAATGAATGCAATTGGGTTTACATGGTGTTCATGAGACTAATTGACCAAGGAGTGGCAAGAGTGTGAGGTGTGTTTTCTCTCTGCCTGTTACATATGCTAACATTTATCTAGTATTTATTACAAACCCATTCCCTTGTTTTGCTGATAAGGAAACTGATGCTTAGAAAATTTAGTAACAGGCCATACAACTAACAAGTAGTTGAATTTGGATTTCAACCTTTCACACTGTATTACGCTGCCTCCCACATAAAATTGGGAATAACAAATGTCTATAAAAATGAAGAGAGAGCGCCACACTTGTGGATTTTAATCATGTGCACCCAGACACACAAAGCCCTTTCAAATGAAAGCAAAGTGGATGGGATTTAGATTCTTTTCTCTCTTTCCTTTGGAATTCAACCCAAGTAAGGTATAGAAAATGACCGTGGATGACAGCTGGGATCTTGCACTGGCAGACAAAGAATCTTTTTCTTCACATTTAGACATAAACACTTGCATTTCAGACTAGGAGACTTGTAGCTAGCAGACAGCCATCTGCTTTTGCTGGGTCCTACCTGGCTCCCCAAATCCTTACCTCTCTTCTACCAGTTGCTCAATCTGGCTATCCTGGCCCCAAGTATTATTAACTATGGTCCTTGGAGTATTAACTGTGGTCTGAGGACTTGAAGGAGCATCAGTCAGCCCTTGTGAAGTTGACAGAATTCACCTTTGTAGGCAGTCAGGTTCTGACCTTGGGCACTGGTTTGATGGCTCCTTCATTCACCCAGTGAACAGTAACTGAGCACCTATTACATGGCAGGTCACATGCAGAGTGTTAGAGCTATAACAGTGAACAAAAACACGGATGCTGTCACCATGACACAGGCTGCCTCCTCCAGCAAATGAGAAGCTGACATAAAGCAACTGATCACAAAATTAATTATATCATTATGGCACAAGGTGATGTAAAATGTCACCAGAAGATGCCTTCCCTGCTCCAACTGGTTATTTGCATGTCCCTACCCCCACCAGTGCCCAATTATAGGAGGCAAGCTCGCAGCTGACAGTCAGAGAGGTTGTGTCCTTCATCTTCTAAATGAGAAGAAATATATTTCCTGGGGCCAGATTCTCCCAGTCGATACCAAGTAGAAAATAAAGCATAACTGGTTTAGTGGGGTGGCGGTGGGGGGGGGGTGTGGTTATTTGCCACCAAGACAGAAGGAATAAAAGGACTGGGAAAGAGAGGAGAGGAACTTTGCAGAAAGTCAAGAAGGGATTTCCAGAGAATGTTCTCGACAGTTTTGGATTGGCTATTAATACAAGGTCTAGTACCCACTTTTTGATGGGAGTTTCCTTAGCAGAAACCCTTAGGGAGCTGGACAAAGCAGCAGAGGTGGTAGGGCGGCAGAGGGAGAAAGCAGATGACAAAGCTTACTCAATCCCTGCAAGCTTAAGCTAGCATGGCAGACTCCTGTGGGTCTGGACCAGGGAGCAGCTGGCTGTCCTATGACAAGGTACACATTGAGTACACCTTGCAGAACAAAGGCCAAGGCAGAGAGGCTAACGGAGGCGGGTGGAATCTTCCATGCCTCCAGTTCCAGGAGGATACAGAAGGGGTATTCGGGGCACCAGTAGAAAGACAGTCTCCCTCCACCTGTCTACCCTTTCTGCTTGTTGTTCCTCAAGATACCTGGAATCAGTAAGCATGTGTGCATCTGTGGGAACCCTGGAGGGAAAACTCTGAATGGTGGGTAGTTCCCAAATACTGACAGGATGTAAATTTGACTCAATACCTGGGAGAGACTTTTAAACTAAAAGTGACCAAAACACAATAAATTGAACTGAATATAGTCTGTTAGACTAAATTTAATTTTTTCTTTGCCAGGCAGAGGGATGAGGGATTATCTGAGCCAGCTCTTCCCTGACATGTAAGCCAGCACTTACCCCACTGAGCCCAGCCCCATCCTCCTCCTCCAGCCCTTGCTGCTGCCACCATGGGTCCAGCACTGGCCAGCTGTGGGAACCACCACAGGAGAATAAGACTTTGGGTCTCTGTCCTTACAATCAACTTAATCCTGGCATGTGCCAGAAGCAGAAGCTATGGGAAGAAGAGAGCAAACAAAACTCTAGGAAACAGTTTATGCCTCTGAGCCTGCAGACTCAAAGATGCCGTTTACAACAGAAATTGTAAAAAAATTTCCAATGTTTCTTCTTCAGAGTGAAATAAGAGCTCTCTTCTGCTTAAGAGAATGCTTGCATTTCTGATTTTCCTGAGGATACTTATAGAATAGAACGAGCTGATCAGGGATGGGACAGCATGTCCACTGAGCAGGGAGAATACAACCTGGTAATTCATTTCTGTAAGACTTCTTGCTTAGGGATTGCAAAGTCCTCTTACAACTAATATCTTGTCATAAAAATGACTATAGGATCCCCGATGGCCAGGTCCAATAAACTATAGAAATGAAAACAAAACTTCAATGTTCCCTTGTTTCTAGGTTTTTCTGCAGAGGAAAGAGAAAGGGAGGGAAGGGGGGAAGAGAGAGAGGAAGAAAGAGAGGGAGGGTGATGGAGGGGAAGACAGAGGTGTATGTGAGAGAGAGGGGAGTTGAGGAAGGGAAAACAATGCAGAATATAGGATTTAATTATAAATTCAGGTTTTCTCACCAAAACTGGGGTATTTCTGGAGGCCCAATTTTATGACCATAATGGAACATTATTACCACTACTAATAACAATATTTCTGTTAGAAAAACAAAGCTATAAGTAGCCTAACTTTCCATCAGTAGGAGGCTGGTTGAGTCAATTATGGTAGCATAATACTATGTACTTACCATATTAACGTGCTGTTTTGGATAACATGTAGCTCTTCAAAATAATGAGTTGATTTATAATATTGACCCAAGAGAGATATTTGTGAAAGTAGAAAAAGTAACTTTAAGGACATTATGATTTCATTTTTGTAAAACAACAACAAAAACAATACATATGAACTTAGGGAAAACAGTCTCTGATGTTTACATGTGTATTCCTGTGAGTAAAGAGAAAGGTGTGAGGGATCCCCAGGAAACTTACCATTGGATACCTCGGGAGAGTGGAGGAGGTACTGGAAAGGAGGAAGAGAAAATTGAGATTTTCTTTGCACTCCTCTGTATCATTTGAGTTGCCACAATGCACACAGATTACTGGAATCTCACTTAAAAAGAATAAAACCATTAGAAACATTAAATTGCTTAGCATATAAAGTAGCAAATAGTACTAAGGGGTAATAGAAAGCACTGTCTTTGTAGCCTATTACGTGTCATATCCATTGCTAAGTGCTTCATATACACTCTTCCTTGCATCTTACAACAGCCTTATGCTCACATTTTACAGGCTCAGAAATGCTAAGTTGCCTGAATTTGCACCACACTTTCCTGACATAGTTGAGGTCTGAACCCAGGTCAGACCAACTACATAATCCCTGGGGAGACGGATACAGCTAGAGGGCTTCTAGGTAACAAGAGGTCCAACACAAGGGCTCTGTACAGGAGTATCAGGTGGTGGTGAGCAATTTCCACTGTACCCAGTGACAGGGCAGGAACTGTGACAGCTGTGAGCTGGACCCAGGGTTAGAATAGCTTCCCTGGCATATCAAATTTTAATAACTCAATTCTCATGACTGGGCTCAGCTGAGCAAGCTGCTATTACCCATCAGCTTCTACACAGTATTTCCCTGGAACAGGTTGTTTGGAACATCTTATGTCTGGAAGCATTTTATCATCGATGAGACTTAACCAAGATGCATTCAAATTGTCTAGCCCACTTTCCCATGCCCGTGGGCAGGGAAATTAAGGGTATTCAGGTCTAGCCAGCGTGTGGAGTTAGGCAGTCAGGTCTTATTAATGTGGAGTTTTGTGACAATTTAGTATAAGCTTCGCTGAAATTTGCTTCTGCAACATCCGTAGATAAAAAATTTGCCAGATTTCTTGATAAACAAGGAAACAGACAAGTAAGGATAGGAAACATTTAATCTACTTGAGAGATTTAAGTGTTTTTCTGTTGTTGTTGTTGTTTTATTTGTAAAGAACTTAAGCATGGTGTCTGCCTGAAAATGCCAGTTCCTAAATAGTTATTATTAATGGTGAAAGCAGATTCAGCAAGATCTAGGTCATAACTTTTTAGAAATAGCCAAGTAACTATACCTGCTTTAAAACTGTAGTCTATTTCTCCAACAATGTTATTTCCTTAAATAACTAGACATGCTCCCATCAGCATTGGGGATGTCCTGACATATTATCTCTGAGACTGAAAACACCAAGTGTCCAAATCTTTCTTGCAGTTTATTCATTTTTCAGATGACCGTGTTTATCAGTTTAGAACTTAGCTTGAGAACTTTAGATTTCTCTGTTTCTACAGGCCAGCAGATGTAAGCTGCACACCGTCTCAAAAAGAAGAAATGCCTTCTATTTCCGTGGAAAAGATTTGCTTGTTCCTCCTTTTTTAAGTCTCCCCAGTGTTTTGAAACCACATCTCTTACCGTTCCAGTTTTTGTGGTCTCTGTTTTCTAGTCTCCAAGATTGTTCCCACTCTCCTTTTAAAGTGATCATTCCATTTCGTCCCTCTGCAATTTACAGATGGGAGAAGAGCAGTCCACATCTGCAGTCTCCATTTCCTAGTCACTATTTCTTTCTCTGTCTTTAATCCCTACCATCGACAGAAACTGCTCTCTCAAAGATCATGAATGACATTCTACCAGCAAATGTGGTGACCTGTTCTCAGTCTTCATGCTGCTTGCCCTTTCTGAGTGTCTCACGCTATGGACCACCTCTTCTGCCTTATGGAAAATTCATTTTTGTTTCCATTATCCTGCAATTTCTTTCTTCTTTCTTTGGTTCTGGATGTGGTTTTTGTTCCCTTTCTTTGCTTTCGCTTGCTCCCTCACTCCCTTAAATATAAACATTTTCAAGTTCTACTTTCTTCTGGTGGTGGTGGTGGGGGGATTATGTCTCATCTTCTTTTTTGACTATAAGTGCATCTTTGTGGATGAGTTCCAAATCTATAGTAAAATCAAGTCCTGCCTTTCTAATTAAATTCCACCATGCCAAGTGCACACATTTCATTCTCAGTCTGTTCTTTTTTCTAGTGGCATTATACTACCTTCTCGAGTGACAGGGCTTGATATCTTGGGATTATCTTTAAACTACTCCCTTCTTCCCTTCCCTTCCATCCTAACAGTAAGTGAGCCCTGTTTGTTCTGACTGTGAAATATCTATCACAAACTAGAGCTTGGCAGTTCTTTCAGAAGTGACTTAGGATAAACTCAACCATCCTGAGCCTCAGTTTCCTAACCCTTGCCACATAGATCATGGCAGATACAGTTCAGGTGTTGTTAAGGGTTGATAGCCCCGCTATTAAAGCACCGAGAGACTGGTACTTTACTACTTTGAGTAGATGCTTTGAGTTGTTTATTTTATTTTGTTCTGTAGAGGTGGCGTCTTCCTATGTTGCCCAGGCTGGTCTCTAACTCCTGGGCTCAAGCAATCTTCTTGCCTCAGCCTCCTGGATTGCTGGGATTACAGGTGTGAGCCACTACAGCCAGCTACTTTTAGTTGTTCTTGCTATAATCACTACAGATGATTCTTGTTATTCACAGTGGTTATGTTCTATAAAGTTGCCACAGACACTAAATTAGTGAATACTGAACCATTGGTTCTAGGGAAACACAGGGCTAGGTTCCTATAAACCTATGATCACAACATTATCGTTGAGCAATCAGTATGTAACTTTGTTTTATGTGTGTTTCTATTTAAAGACACTTAATATACTTTGCTGATTCATGGACATTGGGCTTATAGCCAATAACATTATAATTTGTGCTTGAATGAAGCTTATCTAACACACGTACTTTATCCATAAGGCACATCAGAGCCTTTTTGCACTAAAGAAAACTAGACAGCACTTGAATATTATGCTTGGGGTCATTTTAAACAGTTAAATCACCAATAAAATGCACAAAAATGCAAAAAACCATGGCACTGTTAAATAGACCACAAAAAGGACACTTGTTTATGGCATGAGAGGTGAAACAGCAAGGCAGAGTGTATTAATCCATTTTCACACTGCTATAGAAAAACTGCCTGAGACTGGGTAATTTAGAAAATAAAGAGGTTTAATTGACTCACAGTTGTGTATGGCTGGGGAGGCCTCAGGAAACTTACAATCATGATGAAAGGCAAAGGGGAAGCAGGTACCTTGTATACAAGGTAACAGGAGGAAGAATGAATGCAGGAAGAGCTACCAAACACTTGTAAAATCATCAGCTCTCATGAGAATTCACTCACTATCATGAGAACAGCATAGGGGAAATCACCCCCATGATTGAATTACCTCTCCCTGGTCTCTCCTTTGACACATGGGGATTATGAGGATTTTGAAAATTATAATTCAACATGAGATTTTGGGTGGGGGCACAGCCAAACTATATCACAGAATGTCACTTTGCTGCAGCTCAGCTGGGAGTGAGTATTGGGCAACTCAAATTTTCTGATCCTCTGTGCATGCCTGTAAATAGCAGTGAAAACACCCTGAGTATTGATTTTGAGGTTACAAATAAATTGTAACCAGTAGGTGAATTGACAAATATGAAATCTGTGAATAACGAAATTCAACTATGCATTTTCCTTCTTTTACCTGATACACTTGCCCTCACTGAAGCCTTGGCTTCCCTTTGCCTAAATTTACTGCAGCAACTCTCCTGAACTATTTTTCTCCCCCAGCCTCCCACTTTCCATGCCCATCTTATACTCCCCATTATCTGTGCCTGAATTCAAGGTTCTGGCTGACGGGAATTCTCTTTACATTTCTCCCTCTCTGCCTAGCTCCATCTCTATGAATAATACTCTTATCAGCTGCCATGTTATAAATGTATCATTTTAAACAAAACCACTTACGTTCATTTTCCTAATTTCTAGAATGAACTGATGGTTTTCAGCCTGCCTAATTTATAGGATTTTTGTGAAGATCATGTAAAATAGTAATTCTCAAATTTTCATGTGAACAAAAATCACTGGGGAAATGGGCCAGAAAGGGAAGAGAAATAACTTAGAAATTCAGATTTCTGAGGCCTCACTTCAGAGATTCTGACTCAGTAGATTAAAATCAGTCCCAGTCCTACTTTCAACAATATCGTGAGATGTTTCTCGGATCACACTTTAAGAAGCACTGGTAAGTCAACAGATGTGAAAATGTTTTGTAAGCTAGCTACCTTCCTCCACCAGAAAAATAGCAAATGAGCACCTACTATGTGTTGCTCAGTGGTGAGCAAGGGATGTCACAGCGAAAGGGACAGAAAAGCAAACTCAAAAAAGAGATGAGAAAGGATGACTAGTATGTTTTTGTTAATGCTGTTTTTTCATAAGAATATCATAAAAAGAAGCCAAACTTCTACAAAGAAAACAAATAGGCAAGTGCCGAGATCCCAGAAACAAGTGTGCAACTAAAACCCAAAATCAAGCTCAAATGCTCCTTCCACCATCCACCTTCTGTGAAAATGGTTTGCATGCACCTTCTTTGTGTCCTATTGGCTAGAACTCTCCTTGAGGACAAGGAGCTAACAGTTTGTGTGTCTCCACAGATCACATTGTGGGCATTGTACCTGATGTGTACTCAGCAGAGGTTTGAATGGTTACTTTGTTTACACATGTGTCAGTTGGAAAATAGCCCCTATTCAACACAATTAGATATATGGGCATGTAAAAAATAGCCAGTTGATAACTTCTTATTGTTTAGTAAACTTGTAGTCAGGGATGGCCACTAGCCACTCAAAGAGGCAGGTAAGGAAAGGAAAAGAGAAAAGATAGACATATATAAAAATGCTCACTGTGTGGCAGCCATTGTGCTCACACTTCTGTCACCAGCACTGTGACTCTAGTTAATGCAACAAAATCATTAATGAAATACTTTATAACTTTTCTGCTAAATATTCAAAAGCCAAAGTGTATTTTATTCTTACAGCATATCACAATTCAGACTAGCCACATTTCAGGGGCTCAATAGCCATGTATAGCATGTGGCTACTGTGTTGGACAGCACACCTCTAGCAGAGGGAACAAATGGATTTAAGTGAACTGATTTAGCCAGGAAAACACATGGGCCTGGGTTTAACTGTTAAAAATATTTTCGGGTGAAGAAACCAAACCCTTGTTATTCAGTATTCGGATGCTGCAATGTTAAGTCATTGTTCTTCAAGGGAGCAAGGCTGAAGATATTTTATCCTAAACTCAGGCTTTTTCTTGAGTCATTACTTTTGAAACATAAAATTAAGATACATACAAGTCCAAAGGAAACCAATGATATTGAGATTTTTTTTGCAAAATATTAAAAAAGAAACTTAAAGAGATAATATGACAGTATAGGTGCTTCTTTATTGTTGCATTAAATAATTAGGACAAAAGCATATTTGCAAGACTAATAATAATAACTACCATAATTTTAAAGAAATAATAAACATAAATAGTAATATAAAAGCTTGTAATATGAAATGATATGGGTTTTCTATTGGTGGCAAATTCACAGGTGCTACAAATGATGGTTTACTACCTACGTTTATAACTGAAGGAAAATTTAATTTGTAGCTAGACCTTAGTGAAAATAAAGATGTAGTTTTCCTCCACACAAGATCATGGGCAGCCTTAATTCTGTCCATGGATCTTCTGGTACCCAAGTTTAGAATAAGTTCTAGGTAGAGGTACTTGGATAAGTGACCCAGCAATTCAACTTCACAGAGACTCCTTTTTGTTCTTTATAAAGACACGTAACCCTCCAGTCTATCTCTGCTTTGCACTTTAATTGTTACTCACTGGTATTTAAGAAAATTTTTAGAAAGTCCCATTGAAACCAGTTTCTTTTGAGCCTACTTTGTTTAATTGTCTACTAAGTACAATTAAACAAAGATCTTCTGCTTTCTACTTGAGATAAAAAATTAACAATTAACTGACTTTATTTTGTTTTTATTTTTGTCATTTTTAATTTTTTAATTTAATTAGTATTTTTATTTCTATAAATTTATGGGGTACAAGTGCGATTTTGTTACATGCATAGATTTCATAGTGATGAAGTCAGGGCTTTTAGGGTACCCATCACCTGAATAATGTATGTTATAAGCATTAAATAATTTCTCATCATCCACCCCCTTCTCACCCCCTCACCATTCCAAGTCTCTACTGTTTATTATTCCACACTCTATGTTCATATGTACACATTTAGTTCCCACTTATAAGCAAAATCGTGCAATATTTGTCTTCTTGTATCCGATTTATTTCACTTAAGATAATGATCCCCAGTTCCATTCATTTTGCTGCAAAAGACATCATATCATCATTTTTATGGCTAAATAGTATTCCATTGTGTGTATATATGTATATTATATATGTATATATACCACTTTATTCAGCCATATGTTGATGGACACTTAATGTCAACATATATGTATATTATATATGTATACGTACCACTTTTTTCAGCCATATGTTGATGAGCACTTAACATCAACATATGTTAAGATTGATTTCATACGTTTGCTATTGAGAATAGTGCTGCAATAAACATATGAGTATAGGTATCTTTTTGATATACTGATTTATTTTTATTTTGGTAGATATACAGTAGTGAGACTGCTGGATCCAACAGTAGTTCTATTTTACCTCTCTGAGAAATCTCCATACTATTTTCCATTGAGGTTGTACAAATTTACACTTCTACCAAACAGTGTATGAGTTCTCTCTTCTCCACACCTTCACCAACATATAGTTTTTGTCTTTTTAATAATAGTCATTATGACTGGTATAAAATGATATCTCATTGTAGTTTTAATTTGTACTTCTCTGAGGATTAGTGATGTTGAACATTTTTATATACCTGTTGGTCATTTATATGTCTTCTTTTGAAAAATGTCTATTTATGTCACTTGCCCACTTTTAAAAAATGGGATTATTTGTGGGTTTTCATTGAGTTGTTTGAGTTCCTTGTGAATTCTGAATATTAGTCCCCTGTTGGATTCATAGTTTACAAATATATTCTCTCATTCTGCAGGCTGCCTGTTCCCTCTGTTGATTATTTCTTTTGCTGTGCAGAAGCATTTTAGTATAATTAAGTCCCATTTGTCTATTTTTGTTTTTGTTGCCTGTGTTTTTAAGGTCTTAGTCATAGATTCTTTGCCTAGACCAATGTACAGAAGAGTTTTTCTCCATTTTTTCTCGTATTTTTATAGTTTTAAGTCTTACATTGAAGTCTTTTATCCATCTTGAGTTGATTTTTGCATATAGTGAGAGACAGGGATCCAATTTCACTCTTCCGCCTATGGAAATCCATTTTTCCCAGCACCGTTTATAGAAAAGTGCCCTTTCACCCATATATGTTCTTGTCAACTTTATCAAAGACTAGCTGGCTGTAAATATGTGGCCTTATTCCTAGATTCTATTCTCTCTTTTGTTTCATTGATCTATGTGTCTATTTTTATACCAGTACCATGCTGTTTGGGTTATTACAGCCTCATAGTATATAATTTGAAGCCAGACAATGTGATGCCTCCAGCTTTGTTCCTTTTGCTTAAGATCGCTTTGGCAATTAAGGCTCTTTTTTGGTTCCCTACTAATTTTAGGATTGTTTTTCTAATTTTGTGGAAAATGACTTTGGTATTTTGATAGGAGCTGCATTGAATCTGTAGATTGCTTTGGGCAGTATGTGCATGTTAATGATGTTGATTCTTCTGATTCATAGTCATGGGATGTTTTTCTATTTGCTTGTGTCATCTATTATTTCTTTCATCAGTGTTTTGTAGTTTTATTTGTAGAGATCTTTCACTTCCTTGATTAAATATATTCCAAAGTATTTTATTTTATTTTTTTGTAGCTATTTTAACTGGGATTGGCTCCTAGATTTAATTCTCAGCTAGGTCATTATTGGTGTATAGAAATGCTACTGATTCTTGGGCCTGGCACGGTGGCTCACGTCTGTAATCCCAGCACTTTGGGAGGCTGAGGGGGGTGGATCACGAGGTCAGGAGTTCAAGACAAGCCTGACCAACATGGTGAAATCCTGTCTCTAAAAAAAAAAATGCAAAAATGAGCTGGGTGCAGTGGTCTATACCTGTAGTCCCAGCTACTTGGGAGTCTGAGGCAGGAGAATTGCTTGAACTCAGGAAGTGGAGGTTGCAGTGAGTGGAGATTGCACCACTGCACTCCAGCCTGGGTGACAGAGTGAGACTCTGTCTCAAAATAAATAAATAAAGAAAGAAAAGAAAAGAAAACAACAACAACAAAAAAACCAAAACAACAACAATAAAAAACAGCTACTGATTCACGTACATTGTTTTTTGTATTGTAAACCTTTACCAAGTTCATTTATCAAGTCTAAGAGTTTTTTTGGGGTGGAGTCTTTAGGTTTTTCTAGCTATAAGATCACATCTTCAGTGAACAGGGGTAATCTGACTTCCTTTTTTCCAATTTTGATGCCTTTTATTTCTTTCTCTTGCTTGATTCCTTTGGCTAGAACTTCTAGCTCTATGTTGAATAGGAGTGGTGAAAGTGGGCATTCTTGTCCTCTTCCAATTCTTAGAAAATATACTTTCAACTTTTCCCCATTTGGCATGATGTTGGCAGTGGTTTTGTCATATATGGCCATTATTACTTTGAGGTATATTCCTTCTGTGCCTAGTTTTTTAAGTGCTTTTATCATGAAGGGATGCTGAATTTTATCAAATGCTTTTTCTGCATCTACTGAGATGATTATATGATTTTTCTCCTTAAATCTGTTTATGTGATGTATCACATTGTTTTATTTGCATATGTTGAACCATCCTTGCATCCCTGGTATAAAACACACTTGATCATGGTGTATCATCATTTTGATGTGCAGTTGGATTTGATTTGCTAGTTTCTTCTTTTCTTTTCTTTTCTTTTTTGAGGATTTTGGCTGATGATCATCAAGGATATTGGTCTGTAGTTTTCTTGTTTTGTCCTTGTCTGGTTTTGGTATCAAGGTAATACTAACCTCATAGAATGAGTTGGGGAGAATTCTTTATTCCTGAATTTTTTGGAACAGTTTCAGGAGGATTGGTATTAGCTTTTTGTATGTTTGATAGAATTTGTCTGTGAATCCATTTGATCCTGGGCTTTTCTTTTTTGGGAGATTTTTCTATTATTACTGATTCAATATTTTTACTCATTATTGGTTTGTTCAGGTTTTCCATTTCTTCCTGGTTCAATCTTGGGAGGCTGTATATTTCCGGGAATTTATTTCCTCTAGGCTTTCTAGTTTGTGAGTATATAGTTGTTCATAATAGTCTATGATGATGTTTTGTGTTTCTGTGGTATTAATTGTAATGCTTCCTTTTTCATTCTTGTTTTATTTGGATCTTCACTCTTCCTCGGTTAGCCTAGCTAGAAGTTAATCAAGTTTTAAAATCTTTTTGAAGAAGCAGCTTTTTGTTTTGTCAATCCTTTGTATTGTGTTTTTGCCCTCTATTTCATTAGTTCTGTTTTGATTTTTTTTTTCTTCCTTCAGATTTGGCTTATTCTTGATTTCCTAATTTATTGACGTGTGATGTTAGGTTGTTAATTTGTATTCTTTCCACTTTTTTATTTATTGTTATAAGTGTCTCTCTTCACACTGTTTTTGCTGTATCCTACAGGTTTTGGTATGTTGTGTTTCCATTTTCATTTATTTCAATTTTTAAAAAATTTCCATCTTAATTTCTTCGTTGACTCAATGATCATTCATGATCAGGAGCATGTTGTTCAATTTCCATGTATTTGTATAGTTTCTGACATTGCTTGTGGTATTGACATCTGGTTTTATTCTACTGCGGTCTGAGAATATACCTGATATAACTTCTATTTTTTAAAAGTTTGTTGAGACTTGTTTTTTGGTGTATCATGTAGTCTGTCTTGGAGAATGTACTTTGTGCTGATGCAAAGAATGTATATCCTGCAGTTGTTAGGTAAAATGTTCTGTAAATGTCTTTAAGATCCATTTGGCTTTAAGTCTGATTTAAGTCCAATGTTTCTTTGCTGATTTTTTTATCCTGATAATCTAATGCTGTGACTGGGGTTTTGAAACCCCCACTATTACTGTATTACTGTTGATCTCTTTCTTTAGGTCTAGTAATATTTGTTTTTATGAATCTGAGTGCTCCAGTGGTAGATGTATATATATTTAGAATTGTTATATCTCCTTGCTGAATTTATCCCTTTATTATTATTTGATGACCTTCATTTTTTTGGCTATTTTTGATTTAAAGTTTAAAGCATAAAGATATAAGCATAGCTACTGTTGATCACTTATGATTTCCATTTGCATGGAATATCTTTTTTCACCCCTTTACTTTCAATCTATAAGTCTTTACAGCTAAGATTAGTTTCTTGTAAGAACCATATAGTTGGACTGTGTTTTGTTATTGATTCCACCAGTGTATATATTTTAAGTGGAGCACACATAGGCCATTAATGTTCAAGGTTAATATTGATATGTGAGGTTTCGTTTCTGTCATATTGTTAATTGTTTTCTAGTTGGGTTATACATTGTTTGTTTCTTTTTCTTTGTCACCTTATATATTAAACAAATAAAATATATTCAATGTAGAGAAACAAAAGAAGCTATCAACAAAAAAGAAAATTAATGCACTACAGACATAAATACCATTAATATTTTGATGCATACCCTTTGAGACAAATAAAAATGTATCTGGTATGTACACAGGAAAATATGTAGATATTTATTTTTAAAATAAAATGAGAGGGTATTGTATATACTCTCCTGTAACCTACTTTTTTGCACTTAAAACGTCATAGGCATCTCTGTATGTCAAAAAATATTTGATACCATTTTTTAATGTCAGGATGGCTGAATTCCATTGTATAACTGTGATATAATTTAACAAATTCCCTTCTTAGACTTTTAAGTTGTTTCATTTTTTTATAAGTAAAACGATACTTAACAGTAAGCAAGTATTTCATTTTCAAACTTTCTATTAAATTTAGATGACCCTTTCTTTCTCAAAAAAAAAAAAAAAGAACATAACATCCCCCATCTCATAAGATTATTGGAAATATTAAATGAGATGAAGTACATAAATTATTTGGCACAGATCCTTTCATGTAATAAATATGCAGTGGAAATTAGCTATTTTATAATTTAATTTTTGTTATTATAGTACCTCTTATCTGAAATACTTTGGACCAGAGAAATATTTGATTTGAATTTTTTTGAATTTTGGAATATTTAAAGACTATATGCCAGCTAAACAATCCTTATCTAAAAAATCCAAAATCTGAAATAATCCGATGAGCATTTCCCTTGAGTATCATGTTGGTACTCAAAATGTTTCAAATTTTGGAACATTTTGAATTTCAGATTTTTGTGTTAAGGATGTTTAACCTGTATTTCATAGGGTAGCTTTCTAAGTATGAAATTTCTAGATCAAAAGGTATAGTCAAATTTGAAATGTGATGCCAAAGTTTGACCTAGAAATATTGTTTCCAAACATCCATGAATGAATGTAAATATCTATTTCCCTTTTCACTGTTGATTTTAAAATCTTTCCCATTTTGCTATGCCTTTGACATCATCACTAGGGGAGTTGAATACTTTGTATACACTTATTGGCTATTTTAATTTCTTTTAAAAATTATTTATCCCCCTATTTGTCCTTTGTCATATGTTGTATTTTTTTTTTCAGTTTTAAAATCTTCCCTTTTAGCTTTATCTACAACATCTTTTTATGGAGAAACTTTAGAAATAATTTAATGCTTATAGTTTCACCTATTCGCACTTCACCTTTTTGTTGGGTTCATTTTTCGGAGTCACACTGGGAAATATCGCTTTGTTTCAATTTTATAACGCATTAGAATTTCTTTAAGTAATTTTATCATATAGATGTTTATATATAAACTTTTAACTCATCGGGAAATTATTTTGATGTATTACATTAAGCATAAAATTAGGTTAAAATTAATAGCCGCTTGAACTAAAGTAATTGCTACATAGGTAGATTCTTTGCAACAAAGAAATGTTTAAGAATTTGTAAAAATTCTGTTTAAAGTACATTTCAAAGAAGTAGATTTGATTATACTTTATTCGCTTACATTTTGACTTCCTAGTTCACAGTGGTAGGGAGGAGGGGTTACGTTAGACAGAATATTGTTAATTAATCCTTCCCATTCCCTAAGTAGTAATTACCACCCAACCTTTATGGGTACTTTATTTTCTTTTCCTTCATTTCTCTCCTAATCACCTTTATATTTCTAGCTTTGTCTTAAGCCTCCACTGATATCATCAAGGAGAATGAAACAGGAATAGCATAATAGCTAAAATAGCAAGACGAAGTTGGGCACTTTTGCTAGTAGTGTTGATTTTTTTTTTTCTAACACATCAAAATATAGCCCTATGTGAAAACACTGACTTTGTAGAGATGATTGGTTCTTCAAAAGCAGAATGGTACCATTGATTTATTTTGCATGATGTCTTGGTTATAGGTAAATATTTTATGATATTGGAATATGGAAAGCATGAATCCACCCAAGTGTTTAACATGAGATAATTTATTTTTACTTTTCTTGTCCCCATTTCCTGTGGCAATATTCTGTTTAATTCAATCAGAACTTTGTATCCTTACGATATGTAGAGCACCAGTTTCACTGAGACAGTGCTTGAAGAAGATTGGCACAGATAGCAGCTCCTCTTGTCAGAAATGGAATCAGACTCCTCTTATATAGGAGATACTAAATTGGCATGGTGGGCTGAATGACAGCAAGGCTGAAGGAAAGCTATTTAGACAGAAAAGACACCTCAAAAAGGCACTGTATTGACCAAGAAGATATCTAAGATGTCAAAAGGTGATAGTAAAAGGAAGTATGGGTTCCTACATTCCTTGTAGAAACTCACTCAAAACCAAGTTAGTTTCCTCACCAACCCAGAATTGAGAGGAACAACCAGAGAAATGTCTTGCTTCCCCAAGGTCTTTTGAAAGGCACATTTAAAGCTATGCATATGTGCCTATCGACTGCACTTTACTTGTCTAAACTGTCTATGTCATTGGGTCTTCTACCTCAACAGGTAACTTCATCTGTGAACACTGGGGTGATTTCAACTGAGCAACCACTATTACAGACAGAGCTAAGCCTGCTAGAAGTAACTATTTATCAGTCATCTGCCAATGACATCCAAGCCATGTATCATACATTCAAACTTCAGGTGGAGTAGTAGAGAGCTATTTAGAAAATCTAACTCTGTCCTCCTAGTCACACTTCTTTGATTTGTATAAGACATTCCCTTGCAACCCTGCCTCCAACCTGCTTTCCTTTAAATAAGGTGAAGAACAAGAAGAATTGCTTACTACCCCAGTTCTCATAAAAACAAGTTAGTTCTTATATCAAAGCTATGACAGAGTCCAATGTCTAGAACGTATCCAAGATTCCTGAGTCCTGTGATCTACCGTCAAACCTCCATCCCACTGCTAACCTTCACTGGAGAATGCCATGTGCATACAGGCTTGAGTTCTCTGGCATTGAATGTATTTATTGGTATGTTCAACAAGTGATGGGAGGAAAACTACAAACCAGGTATATAAATTTAAAATGTTGGAGGAGATGGTGACAGCCAGAGAATAAATGATATACTCTAGTACAAACCAGGTATATAAATTTAAAATGTAGGAGGAGACGGTGACAGCCAGAGAATAAATGATATACTCTAGTATCTCGAACCCTCTTCCTTTTAACTTACCCTTTTCTGAGGGGATGGCTCCCAGGGGGCAATATCTATATATTCTGATCGGAAGGTGGGGAGGGGTGAGAGGAGGTCTAAAGCTACATTTGTCAAAACTAAGAAAATGTTCCCTGTGCACATCCAAGATGGAGAGGGGCAAGTGGAGACTAAAAGAGTAGCTCAGCCTTTTCTACCATTGGCTGCTTCTAAAATCACATCTCCCCAACCCACACAGTGCAGACCACTCTGGTGTGCAATCGTCAGAGTATCACTTCTTGGTCGGACACTGGTCAGATACTTTAACTGGAATCAAATTACCCTTCAGTGAATGCAGAATTGGTTTCATTTTCTCAGGCCCACTCCTGACCTCATGATCCGCCTACCTTGGCCTCCCAAAGTGCTAGGATTACAGGCGTGAGTGACCACACCTGACCAAGACAGGCTCTCATTCTTTTGCCCAGGCTGCAGTGTAATGGCATGACCACACCTCACTGAAACCTCAGAGGGTTTCCTTGTATTTCTTTTTGCTCATGCCCTACTTTCAAAGGCCCAGCTTATGTCCTACCTCTTCCAGGAAACCTTCCTTGGCAGGCTGAGATCTCAATCCTAAAATTCCAGAGTCCCTATAATCCGAATTGCTTTTCTTGGTACCACAGTAGAAGAGACTGTGTATCTCATAAGCTCCATGCTTCCTGTCCTCTGCCTTACTGTTTGAAGTATATATATGAAATTCTCAAAAACACATGTGATCATGGCTCCTTGACCTAGTACAGTCTACAAAATCCTGAACCAAACTCATAATGTCTTCTTCCCTCTGAGACCTCAACTCCAGAGTAGGCTAGAAATAAATTGACGCACTTGCTTTGAAGTCCAACACCAGGCACAACGGTGATCCCCAGTGCTACCCATATCCAAGAATCAGTAAACTATTTAATCTTTCTAAGTCTTAGTTCCCTGATGTTAAAATATGAGTAATTATAGTCCCTATCACATGAAATGTAAGATATAAATGCACAAATACAGTGCTTGGTTCAGTAAAATGTGAACTGTTGTTATCTTCCTCCTCCCTCTACTTTTTACTTTCTACCACTCTCCAACATTTTCCTCATCTATTTTTACTGAAACACAGTCTCTATTGATACTTACTACTTTCCACTTTCCTTTCTTTCTGTCACTTAATTATATGTGACATTCCTACAAGACTATAACCAGGCCTACTATGGGCATGACCCTAATCCAGTTTTAGCACCTATCCCACTCCCCCTTTCCCCTGCCTTGCATGGTGTATACTGGTATGAATACATGAATGAATGAACGATTACCTATGACTTTTAAAAACTGGTACCTGCTTTAATACGTGTTTGTATCAAAGTTGGCTCTTTTTCTGTCTGCCCACATCGGTGATCTTGGTGTTTTGAGGACAGGGACTGTCAGGGTAATTGGTTTTGCACCACAGAGCATGCAAAAAGTCCTAATTGATGATGACATTTTAGTAGTCAACAACAGTTGAAGTCAGAAAGGATTTTTTCTTTTTTGCATCATCCTTATGTTTAATGAAACATTCGATCCTCCTCTTTAGGAGTTTTATTTTCTAATTTCCCCCAATTGCATTTCCAGTTTCTACATGTTGCTTGTCTCATGGTGACAGTCTCAGGCATTTTCCCAAATGCTAATGATACAAAGGATGAATGATAGTGTGGGTAAATTGCTGTGGAACTACGCTTTTGAAAAGATAAAAAGAACAAGAAATGGGACTTCTCTAGTTTCTGTTCAATTTCAATAACACATTTCTTATTAGCTGCCTTTGTTTTTACTCTGTGGGTATTTAAATTTTAGCAAACTGAGTAGTTTCTCCCAGAGAACTACCAACTGAGCATTTTTCAACTATGGCAAACAGGATTTTTCTCATACGAAGCAGACTATGTTATTACTAAGAATAATTGAAAACACACTTGAATTGTTGAGTTGGTTCCCAAAGTGGATTTTACTTGCAGAGAACATGGAAAAATGAGACTGATTGAAGTGAGCCCCATTCTTAGCACCAGGCTCTATTTCCAGCATATTTCTGGTCTCCCCTACCCTCCTTCAATCCATAGTCCATTGTTGCTGTCAGAGTGTTTTCTAAAATGCACTTCTGATAACATTGTTCCTCTCCTAATACCTGATTATGGCTCTTCTTTACTTTCTGTATAAAAGCAAACTTTTTCCCTCCCCAGGCTTAGCTACTACTCTTATCAAAGTGTACTGTAGTCTTCCTGGCCTTTGGAAGTTTGTGTATGTGTACCTATTGTCTAGAACCTAGAAGAAACTCTTTATATGCCTTCCTAGACCTCACCCAAGTTACCTTGCATTCTCTTGACTTCTGTTCATCTCTCAGAATTTTACCTGGATGTCACTCCTACCAGGTAGTCTTCCATAACTCCCAGCTGGTTTAGGGGCACCTCTCTGATTATACAGCCCCATATACCTCTAACACCATAACCATACCATAGCCTTGGTAGTCTTTCTCTACTTGATGTCCCTCAGTAGACTGCTCAGGTGAGATGGTTGTCTCATTCACAACCGTCCTGTAGGGTCCATCATAATGAATGTCTCACATATTTTTTAACATGATGATATATTAGGGATAAAAAGGAAGACCTAATAAATATTAGGATCCTTAGTTCATTTTGCTCAGGCTAGATTCAGGCATTTAGCTTATATTTCATTTGAACTTGAATACTTCATGAGATGTTTCCCCAACTACAACAAAAGGGACTGCTGAGCTGACCCTTCAGAAGCCTCCTGTGGGGCCTGCCTGCAATAGGTAATACATATTTACTGTTAGCTATGCGAATCTTACTTCTCTATGAATAGTTTCTCTCTCAATGGTGTGTCTAGAAATGATTAATAGAGTTTGAGCACCTAGTTCCTAGTTATTTTTGCAACTAGGATAAAACATGATACAAAACAAGTTTAAATTATAAAGGCAGATTTTCTTGACCAAGAGACTTGTGAACTTTAGGAGAATTTGCATAGGAAGATGATCAAATATTGTGTTTTAGCTAGGGATCTAACAGGCAAATGAAGTATATGTCATTTTTTGGCTTCCATGGTGGATCGCCACCTTGACATAGTAAAAGCCATCAATGTGGTCACACTTGGCCACCTAAGTCAAAGTTGTTACAATGCCCAGGACAACATTCCACACAAATGTAAGGACTTATCCAATCAATAGGTTCCAATAGAGTCTTAACACTTGTAGAATTCAGTTTGGTGCTCAAGATTTCTTTTTTTTTACGGAGTCTGGCTCTGTTGCCCAGGCTGGAGTGCAGTGGCCAGATCTCAGCTCACTGCAAGCTCCACCTCCCGGGTTTACGCCATTCTCCTGCCTCAGTCTCCCGAGCAGCTGGGACTACAGGCGCCCGCCACCTCGCCTGGCTAGTTTGTTGTATTTTTTAGTAGAGACGGGGTTTCACCGGGTTAGCCAGGATGGTCTCGATCTCTTGACCTTGTGATCCGCCCGCCTCGGCCTCCCAAAGTGCTGGGATTACAGGCTTGAGCCACCGCGCCCGGCCTGGTGCTCAAGATTTCTAAAGCAACAGCTGGACCAGAAGAAGCTGTTAGAAGAGTTAGGATCAGCTCACAACAATTATCCACTTAACGTGGCATTTATCTGAAACACTAACTCTGTGCAAGGTCATTTAGATTAACCCCCATTTATTTCATGAACACTTTCCTAAAACTAGAAATAGTCATAAAGATAATAATTTATTGCAAGCATAATCAATTTAAGAAAAATAATTAGCATGCGCCATTATTGTAGGGGAATATTAGCTGTCCATAAAACATATGCTCAAATGTGTTTCTTGTTTCCCTTGGAAGAGATTAGTTACATATGGTTTATATGGTATGCCTCTTGCAGATGTGGATACTTAAAAAAATTATGAACTAGCATTATTAATCTTTTTGTGAATAACAAAAGAATTAATTGAGAGCTTCATTATCATAGATGATAGAGGTTTTAGATGATAATGGCATTTTATTTCAAAAGTTCATCAAAGAGAGGATTTTAATTGTGAAGCTTGACTAATCATGACCACTTCAACTCTTGATAATTATGTATCAAGATGGAAGTTTTTAATGAGTCTTCTTGAGATTAGGGGTACATTCTGCCATTGTGCATTTGACACAGAAAAAAATGTTACAAATTCTAACTGAAAAAATGTCAAAAACCTACTTCTAAACATACTTATTCTAAAAATTTATTCTGAGTTTAGATTAGAAGTATATGAGCTGAGAGACAGTATTGTTAGAATGTTTTTCAGCAGTTGAGAGGGAACAGTCATGGAGACAACTTCAATAATTAGCTTAAAAAAAGGCACTGACAAATCTTTTGTTCAAGGAGTTGCCTTATAACTCAAAGCAAAGGGGTTAAGGTACATGTGAGAGGATTCCAAATGCCCATCCACTAGGTAGACCCACTAAGAAAATGTTTTGCTGTGAGTTTTATTGTTCCTCAAACTCTCCATGACAGATGACTTAGGAGAGCAAGTTCCTTCTTTTTTTCAGTATAATTAAATAGGTGGCATTAATGGCTGATATCTAACATCTATGAGGCTATACAAGTGTCCCTCTATGAGTCAGCTGCTTCTGGGGCTGGTATAGCCTTCAGAGCTGAAGTCGGATGAGGAAGACACTGACTTCCTTGCAAACTAATGACCTCTTTCTCCCTTTACTTTCACTTTGATTCTGATGTAAACACAGTTAATTGGGAAACTGATCTGCTATTAGAAAAACTTTCTTTTATAGGTGGCATTTCTAAAATGGGACTCAAGAAGGGAAGTTACTTCTTTTTTATAGAAGAAAACAAAAGCTCAAAAAGTGTGAAGAATTAGAGAGTTCTAGGCCTTCTCTCAACCTTTTCCTAGGATCCCACCAGTTCCCTGAGTGCCATCAGCATTTCAATAGTGGAATATAATTTCCGGTCAACAACATTCTCAACTAAGTATAACCAAGTCACAAATCAAAAGAAATTTCGGATGTATTCAGAAGCCAACTGAATTCCAAGACATATCATTGGAGCATACTTTTATTTTCTCATGGAACTTTTATTGGGACCATCCTGAACCAACAGCCCTTCCCAAACCTTAGTTTCCAGAACTGAAGACAGCAATTTGGGATCATACAACACACTATTTCCTTTAAATGGCAGACAGCCCTCTGGGCAAGACTAAGAACCTGAGATGTAAAGATCCTATGTAGGTAAAATAATCTCTGTTAGCTAATGAGTGAAGCAAATCTACCCAAGGGCTGACATAGGAAAATATCAACTGATTACATAAAAGGAGAAAAAAAAAATGCATTGCAGGTTCAAACTCCTTGCCTGAGCTATGTTTGCATGAGGGTGGAGAGGGGTGATTAAAACTCATTTAAAACCATCTGGGGAAGATGCAGAGTCTTCTGCCCTGTATTAGTCAGGCTTCTTCAGAGAAATAGAACAAATAAGATTTATATATTAATATAAAGTCATATAATTTATATATTAATATAAACATATTAATATAAAGAGATTTCTTATGAAGGTTTTTGTTCATGCAATTATAGAGGCCAAGAAGTCCCATGGTCTGCTATCTGCAAGCTGAAGACCCAGAAAAGCCAGTGATGTGGCTCCAGCCCAAGCCCAACCCAAAGGCTTGAGAACCAGGAGTCAAAGATGTAAGGCTTGGTCTGAGTCTGGAGGCCTGAGAACCAGGAGTGCTAATGTCCAAGGGCAGGAGAAGAAGGATTGCTCAGCTCAGGCAGAAAGAGCAGATTTCCTTTCCTCTGCCTTTTTGTTCTATGTTGGCCCTCAGTGGATTGGATGATGCTCACCCCCATAGTGAAGGCAGATCTTCTTTACTCAGTCTATTGATTCAAATGCTCATCTCTTCTGGAAACACCCACATAGACATACCCAGAAATAATGCTTGCCAGCCATCTGGGCAACCGTGAGCCCAGTCAAGTTGACATAAAATTATCCATCACATGCCCCATCGCTGTTTTTAGCCATAGTTGCCAGAGGGGACAGAGGTGTCATGTTTTGGGCAAAGACTGATAAATACTTTTACTAGGAAAAGGATGATAAGCCCAATTTGAATTGGACAATAAAGTAGACCCTGAGTTTTTGTGCAAGTTGGAAAAGAAACAGGGCCAATGTCAGGAAATCCAATTTCAGGAAGCAAAGCAAGTATGTGAGATGGCCCTGCTCAGAAAATAGGGTGTGCAGTAAATTTAGACAACATGGGCGTAGTGCTGAGGCCACAGTTAAAATGAAAGAAAATAGGCACATATTTGCTTGTCTGTGCAGTTTCTCACTCTCTGCAGGAAGGACAGATAGGCTCAGAGCTGTAAAGTCAACAGCTCAAGAATGTACCATTTTGTGGTGATTCTAACAAATCTACATCTATTTGGTCCTCATAAATTATGTTAGTTCACTCAGACATACATGAATGCAGCCAGCCTATAAAAGAAGCCTGTGTGCTCACTCTTCCCCCTTCTGATTCCTGCCCTTCCTCCCCACCACACAAAGATGCTGGTCTCAGACTGATCACTCTAAGATCTCTGTTTCTCCCTTCCTGCTCTATCCTCACTTCTGTTAGCTGTTTGAGATCCTCTTGACTCCCAGTGTGTCTGGAGTATCCTTTTCCATTCTGACCCAGCAGCCATCAGCCTCTTTCCCACACAGCTTCCCCCATACTGATATCATACCTCTGAAACCAACATCGAGTTTCTTGCAGCAATATTTGCAATACTGGCTTCTTGGCCTTGTTTTTGGTCCCCCTCTCAGTTTGGCTCTGTCTCTGGCCTTACACTTTCTTCTCTAACTCTGATCCCACAGTGATCAGAGTTCTTATATTCTACTCAGACTGACTATAGCTGAGTTAATATTCTCTTAATATCCAGCTTTGACACAGGATATAGTCTTATCCCTGGCACGCACAGAGTAGACACACGATAAGTATTGGTTGAAATATTGCTAAATAAAGCAGGTGACTGAATATTGCCACTGGTTGTTTCTGGACTGCTGGTTGATCTTATAGACTTACAGATTTATCTCATTTATTTATCCTCAATTAGGGCTTTGTTAATCAATCTATCTCAAAACCATATTAGTTGCATGGTTAAGCCTAAGATGAGCACAATTTATCCATTGGTGAATGAGAACAGATTGAATTAGCTAAATATGGTTGGATTAAATTAGCTGCAAAATTGAAGAGCTTTTGTCATTTGGGTTTAGTTGTCATCCCTTGAAATCACTGGATGTTCTAGGCCAAGACCTTACCTGAGCCACCAATGTGATTGAGCACCAAATAACTGCCATTCACGAGCAGGTAATACGTTACATGGGCCTCAAGAGAGAAATCTCACAGCTGAAAGATAAGCCTCGTTTTGGCCA